>NC_091996.1:45997076-46299450 GCF_044704955.1 Pristiophorus japonicus
CAGGTATCAAAGGGCTAAATGCACATTAGAACTGCACCCTAGCATGAGACAGTGCCTTTGGGAGAGGAAGGGAGAAAATAGGGAGGTGCTAGGGGAAAGGGAAGCAGAGCATCTGACAGAGGCCTGTATTGCAGAACTCATTTCCATTGAGAGAGATTCTGTCTTTCATGGCTTGCACATTTAAGTCCCTGATCTGTGCCACATGTCTTCACTGCATACACTGCACTTTTATTTTGTACTTTTTCTTATTTATAGTTCACTGTATACTTATTATTTATAAAAAGGGAACATAAGATATTTAAAATAAGAATTATATAGAACTGCACAGAATGTACAAGCACAGAAACAGGCCATTTGGCCCAACTGGTCCATGTTGGTGTTTATCCTCCACAGAAGCCTCCTCCCACCTTGCTTCATCTCACCCTATCTGCATATCCTTCTATTCCTTTCTCCCTCGTGCATCTATTTAGCTTCCCCTTAAATGCTATTCGCCTCAACTACTCCATGTGGTACCAAGTCCCACATTCTAGCCTTTCTCTGGGTAAAGTAAACTTAGAAAGTGAGTTTGCAAAAGGTAGACTGGACAAGAACAACAAAAGGATCTTTTTGTGAAACAGTAACAATCCCTTGGTGATGAATTTGAGACGGCCACTTACAACTGCTTTTAATTCTTACAATTGACTTTGCAACAGTGGTGGTGATTGGGTTTTTACAGCTTGGTTTTACAAGGGTCAGCCATGCTGATTGGTTAATAATCCTGTCAATTATGCTTTGTCAAACTCCCTGACAATAACTCTTTTGTCTGTGTTCTATGATGTAACAATCTAACTGGCCAAATGAATAATCCACTTAGTTACATTATGAATCCACTTAGAAACAGTAATCCATCATGATGAGAAAAAGCAGCTTTGGCACTATTTAAATTGTAATTAAATGCTTTGTGTTAAAACACTAACGGGAAAACAAAAAGACAATGTCAGCATGGCAACACTAATCTTTTTATCATTTATGCTGACCTCAGGTAAGTAATCTGCTGATTCCAGTCGTTTTTTAAAATTTCTTTTGAACCACATGAAGTTATGGAATTCTTGTGGTTTCATTTCCTCTGGTGGCAATTTTGCTTAAGATACCTTTTGCTCTTAATCTAATCGAGTTGAGCTATGGTGCCGTCTGTGGTTGAATAGCCTGCCGACACATCCCGTCGAGGCTCACTCATGAAGAATGAACATTCTGGTGAGGTACTGGAGGGCTGCTAACCCATGGGACTGTATTTCATTCTTTCATAGAATCATAGAATCATAGAAAGATTACGACACAGAAGGAAGCCATTTGGCCCATCGTGTTTGTGCCGGTCAAAGAAGAGCTACCCAGCCTAATCCCTGTCGATTACGGCTTTTTAAGTGCACATCCAAGTACTTTTGATGTGGGTTTCAGCCTCTACCACTCTTTCAGGCAGTGAGTTCCAGAGCCCCACCATCCTCCCTCTGGGTGAAGACATTTTTCCTCATCTCCCCTCTAATCCTTCTATCAACTACTTAAAATCTATGCCCCCTGTTTATTGACCCCTCTGCTAAGGGAAATAGATACTTCCTATCCACTCTATCTAGGCTCCTCATAATTTTATACACCTCAATTAAATCTCCCCTCAGCCTCCTCTGTTCCAAGGAAAACAAACCCAGCCTATCCAATCTTTCCTCATAGCTAAAGTTTTCCAGTCCTGGCAACATCCTTGTAAATCTTCTCTGCATCCTTTCTAGTGCAATCACATCCTTCCTATAATGTGGTGACCAGAACTGCATGCAGTACTCAAGCAGTGGCCGAACTAGTTTTGCATACAGTTTTAGCATAAATTCCCTGCTCTTGTATTCTATGCCTCGGCTAATAAAGGAAAGCATTCTGTATGCCTTTTTAATTACCTTATCGACCTGTCCTGCTACCTTTAAGGATCTGTGGACATAGAATCTCCAAGGCCTCTGTATTCCTCCACACCACTCAGTGTCCTCCCAATTTATTGTGTATTCCCTTGCCTTGTTGTCCCTCCCCAAATGCATTACCTCATACTTTTCGGGATTGAATTCCATTTGCCATTTTTCTGCCCAACTGACCAGTTCATCGATATCTTCCTGCAGCCTAAAGCTTTCCACCTCACTGTCAACCACATGGCCAATTTTTGTATCATCTACAAATTTATTTATCATCCCCTCTACATTTAAGTCTAAATCATTAATATATACTACAAAATGAAAGGGATCGAGTAGTGAGCCCTGCGGAACCACACTGGAAACAACTTTCCAGTCACAAAAATTCCCCTCAACCATAACCCTTTGCTATCTGCCACTGAGCCAAATTTGGATCCAATTTGCCACTCTCCCTTAGATCGCCTGGGCTTTTACTCTTTTGATCAGCCTGCCATGTGGGACCTTGTCAAAAGCCTTGCTAAAATCCATGTAAACGACATCAAAGGCACTGCCCTCATCGACCCTCCTTGTTACCTCCTGAAAAAACTCAATCAAGTTAGTCAGACACGACCTTCCCTTAACAAATCCATGCTGACTGTCCTGGATTAATCTGTGTCTTTCTAAGTGAAGGTTTATACTGTCCCTCAGAATTGATTCCAGTAATTTGCTCACCACCGAGGTTAAACTAACTGGCCTGTAATTGTTCTGTTTATCCCTTCCTCCCTTTTGTCTTCAGAGGAGGGAGAAAACTGAAAAAAATGTATATAATGGACTCCTACAGAGTTTAGTAAAGATGGATTGATAGTGTCATATTCAATGCAACTTATTTTTGACCCAATTCTGCTTTAATGTCCATAATATCTTGCTGACCTTCCGGCCCAATCAGCTTGTTTGGGGTAGATCTCACCAACCTCCTCATCATCCTGCTCACTCCACCCACCACCAGCACCCTAAGCCTCTAGTAATGGCTGAACCATCACTGTTACTCTCCACATTTCCTTCCAGAATGGCTGCTCAGTTGCGATCAAGACCCTTGTTATCTGTGACCTTATTGTGGACAATTGTGTATTGATATCCTGGCTTTGCTTAAACTTAGGACGTGATAGCATGCCTCTACGAAAGCCTCCTACCACAACACCTGTTCCACATTGGTAGATGTCTGGAATTTATCACCAAGTTACAATTTTACATCTCTTCCATACTCGGGTAATTCCTTCTCCGTCAAGCATATTACCCTGAGCCACCCCCTCACTCATACTTTAAAATCCTCATTGTCTACTGCCCGCACCCAGGCCCATCCCAAGTTGCTCCCTGAGTTAGCTTACCTCCTTCCTTCTCTCGGCCTCCGCACAGAGCTGTCTCTCATCCTTGATGATTTCAATTTTTACCTCAGCTCCCCTTGCAGCCTCACTGCCGAATTCACCACCCAGCTGCCCTTTCTAATCCGCTCTGTATAATCTTTTCAACTCATATTTATGGCCACCATGACCTTGCCATTATCTCCACTCCCATGGTTTTGATCATTGGCAAGCCTATCTCCAGCTATTTCCTTGTATCGCTCACCATTCACATCTCCCTAACTTCGTGAAACCCCACTTTTTCAGCATCTGCCCGGGAAAGAAGATATGCCCAAGTTGCTTACGACTGACATTTTAAAATCTCGACTGCCTAAACTTTTGCCCACCCATAGCAACACTAGCCAAGGTCAGGAATGATATTCACTGTGTTTGTGGTCATGATGCACTCTCCCTCCTTGTTTACCTTGACCTTTGACATTGTTGGCTATACCAAGCATCTAACAATGCTTCTGCTCCATTGGACAGTATGAGGGAACTTCCTTTTCTTGATTCCGCTCATAGTTATCTGATTGTAGCCAAAGCATCTTCAGCAATTGCTTCCCTTCCCAAATGAATAGTGCACCTCCAGAAACCGCCAAGAAACCAACCTTGGCTTCCTCCTTTTCCTCATCTATCTGCCAACCCTTGGCATCATTATCGTCACCATCTGCATACATGAGATCAGCTGCCACATGTATGCTGACGCCACCAGGTGCACCTTTCCACTGCCTCGCTCAACCCTTCCACGGTTTCTTTCCAATCAGAAACATAGAAACATAGAAAATAGGTGTAGCAGTAGGCTGTTCAGCCTTTCAAGCCTGCACCACCATTCAATAAGATCATGGTTGATCATTCCCTCAGTACCCCATTCTTGTTTTCTCTCTATACCCCTTGATCCCTTTAGCTGTAAGGGGCATATCTAACTCCCTCTTGAATATATCCAATGAACTGGCATCAACAACTCTCTGCAGCAGGGAATTCCACAGGTTAACAACTCTCTGAGTGAAGAAGTTTCTCCTCATCTCAGTCCTAAATGGCCTACCCCTTATCCTAAGACTGTGTCCCCTGGTTCTGGACTTCCCCAACGTCGGGAACATTCTTCCTGCATCTAACTTGTCCATTTCCATCAGAATCTTATATGTTTCTATGAGACCCCCACTCATCCTTCTAAACTCCAGAGTATAAAGGCCCAGTTGATCCAGTCTCTCCTCATATGTCAGTCCAGCCATCCCGGGAATCAGTCTGGTGAAGCTTCGCTGCACTCCCTCAATAGCAAGAACGTCCATCCTCAGATTAGGAGACCAAAACTGAACACAATATTCCAGGTGAGACCTCACCAAGGCCCTGTATAACTGCAGTAAGACCATCCTCTCTTATACTCAAATCCCCTAGCTATGAAGGCCAACATACCATTTGCTTTCTTAACCGCCTGCTGTACCTGCATGCCAACTTTCAATGACTGATGAACCATGACACCCAGGTCTTGTTGCACCTCCCCTTTTCCTAATCTGCCGCCATTCAGATAATATTCTGCCTTCGTGTTTTTTCCCCCAAATTGGATAACCTCACATTTATCCACATTATACTGCATCTGCCATGCATTTGCCCACTCACCTAACCTGTCCAAGTCACCTTGCAACCTCTTAGCGTCCTCACAGCTCACACCACCATCCAGTTTAGTGTCATCTGCAAACTTGGAGATATTACACTCAATTCCTTCATCTAAATCATTAATGTATATTGTAAAGAACTGGGGTCCCAGCACTGAGCCCTGCGGCACTCCACTAGTCACTGCCGTGCCATTCTGAAAAGGACCCATTTATCCCGACTCTCTGCTTCCTGTCTGCCAACCAGTTCTCTATCCACGTCAGTTCATTGCCCCCAATACCATGTGCTTTGATTTTGCATACCAATCTCTTGAATGGGATCTTGTCAAAAGCCTTTTGAAAGTCCAAATAGATCCACTGGTTCTCCCTTATCCACTCTGCTAGTTACATCCTCAAAAAATTACAGAAGATTCATCAAGCATAATTTCCCTTTCATAAATCCATGCTGACTTGGATCGATCCTGTCACTGCTTTCCAAATGCGCTGCTATGTCATCCTTAATGATTGATTCCAACATTTTCCCCACTGCTGATGTCAGGCTAACTGGTCTATAATTACCCATTTTCTCTCTCCCTCCTTTTTTAAAAAGTGGTGTTACATTAGCTACCTTCTAGAGAGACTGGATCAACTGGGCCTTTATACATTGGAGTTTAGAAGGATGAGAGGGAATCTCATAGAAACATACAAGATTCTGATGGGACGGGACAGGTTAAATACGGGTAGATTGTTCCCGATGTTGGGGAAGTCCAGAACCAGGGGACACAGTCTTAGGATAAGCGGTAGGCCATTTAGGACTGAGATGAAGAGAAACTTCTTCACTCAGAGAGTTGTTAACCTGTGGAATTCCCTGCTGCAGAGAGTTGATGATGCCAGTTCATTGGATATATTCAAGAGGGAGTTAGATATGGCCCTTACAGCTAAAGGGATCAAGGGGTATGGAGAGAAAACAGGAAAGGGGTACTGAGGGAATGATTAGCCAAGATCTTATTGAATGGTGGTGCAGGCTTGAAGGGCCGAATGGCCTACTCCTGCACCTATTTTCTCTGTTTCTATGTTTCTATGTCCATAGGAACTGATCCAGAGTCGATAGACTGTTGGAAAACGATCACCAATGCATCCACTATTTCTAGGGCCACTTCCTTAAGTACTCTGGGATGCAGACTATCAGACCCCGGGGATTTATCGGCCTTCAATCCCATCAATTTCCCTAACACAATTTCCCGCCTAATAAGGATATCCTTTGTTCCTCCTTCTCACTAGACCCTCAGTCCCCTAGTACTTCCGAAAGGTTATTTGTGTCTTCCTTTGTGAAGACAGAGCCAAAGTATTTGTTAAATTGGTCTGCCATTTCTTTGTTCCCCATTATAAATTCACCTGAAGCTGACTGCAAGGGACCTATGTTTGTCTTCACTAATCTTTTTCTCTTCACATATCTATAGAAGCTTTTGCAGTCAGTTTTTATGTTCCCAGCAAGCATCCTCTCGTACTCTATTTTCCCCCTCTTAATTAAACCCTTAGTCCTCCTCTGCTGAATTCTAAATTTCTCCCAGTCCTCAGGTTTGCTGCTTTTTCTGGCCAATTTATATGCCTTTTCCTTGGAATTAACATTATCCTTAATTTCCCTTGTTAGCCACGGTTGAGCCACCTTCCCCGTTTTATTTTTACTCCAGACAGGGATGTACAATTGTCAAAATTCATCCATGTGATCTTTAAATGTTTGCTATTCCCTATCCATCGTCAACCCTTTAAGTATCATTTGCTAGTCTATTCTAGCCAATTCATACCATCGAAGTTACCTTTCCTTAAGTTCAGGACCCTAGTTTCTGAATTAACTGTGTCACTCTCCATCTTAATAAAGAATTCTACCATATTATGGTCATTCTTCCCCAAGGGGCCTGCTTGTCTGACATCCACGCTTGGATAAGTCTTAGCATTCTCCAGCTAAATATTGAGAACGTCCTGTTAGGTCCTCATAAGATGCAGAAACAACATTGACCTTCTCTGTGAAATATTGCCACATGGTTGGGGGGGTGGTGCGGGATCCGGGGATAGTGTCCTCTCCCCCAAAATATGTTCACCTCCCTCCATTATTGTGCTTACAGCATTTGCAGGGCCTCATGGATGAATCAACTTTATCTCTATTAATGTTCAGACATTCCCTCCAACAATTTCACTTTCTGCAGTTGGATTGTTAAACTTTTCAACATTTCTGCTGGTTAATTGGCTTGTTAGCTGTTTGAGAAACATCACATCGTGATTTGCAGCTGCATTGCTATTGCTCTGAATGTAATCCCATGCTCACATATTACCCATGTGAAAGCTATGTTTTCCTATTATATTATTGTATTAATATTGGAGAAAAAAATTGCTTTTCTCCAGTTTTTTGTGAAAAGAGAAATGTCAGGCCTAATATTCCGATTGTAGATAGAAGAAATATAGATATAAAAAGTACCATTGCATTTCATCACTTGTCTCATTATATTGTGGATGCTTTATTGATCAACTTTAAGCTACCACAAATGTTATTTAAATCTAACATCATGATCTCCGGGAATCTCAGCTAAATTTTGGACATGCAAGTCTTTCCGTAAGATGGATCTGAAACTGACATGCAGCTGAGACTCTCGGCTTTTAGAAGCCCAGGATAGTGCATGTCAAAAGCGAAGTAGCCTGCAGGTATGGCTGGGACTCTGTTTAAAAGGATCAGTTGCCAAGTCATGTTAAAAAAAAACCTCAGCACTGGCAGTGCATGCAAAAAGGAAGTTTGTTCTGGTATGCAGCATCAGATTACATTTATGTTATGAAAAATAATCAAAGTGTATGGGAAAATGTACATGGTAACCTTCTCCCATCAACTGCCTATCACTGTGCCACTTACAAAGAACATCTGCATTATACTGTGCTTGCACAATAACTTGCTCGAAATTGGAGCTCCATTCTTTTGAGACAATGACGTTCAATTGGTCTTGGAATTTCCTGGACAGTTTTGGCACAACTGTGGTGTCGGAGTGGAGATGTGCCTTCTTTTTTCCAAGGAAATTTGGGCGTAATTGATTTATGGTGGTCTTATACCAAAATTTGTCTGCTTGTGAATTTCCTCGTTTATCAGCACCACTCCCGTGTTACTTCCGCTGTAACTGCACTTACCTCATCAACATAGCTCTGCCCCCATGCAAACAACCAAAGCACATGAGTTTTCTGCATTTACTCCAGTTCTGAATAGGAGTAAATTTACATCCAATATTTTAGGTGCAGCAGACCCGAAGTCACAATTTCTGGGGTTTGATCGTGTTTTTTTAAGTGACTTTTAATTTTATTTCGCCTTGAGACCTACACTTTATTTTCTAGATCTTTGAATGCTTTTTTCTCGCATTAGAATCTGCTAAAAGTGAAAAGCTTCCACAACTGTAGTTTCTTAAATAGTCTCTGCTCATATCCCAAGTCCTTTTCACCTATCACCCCTGTACTCGCTGACCTACATTCGCTCCTGGTCCAGCAAGGCCTCAAATTTAAAATTCTCATCCTCGTGTTCAAATCTCTTCATGACCTCACCCCTCCCTATCTCTGCAACTTCTTCCTACAATCCTGCAAGAACTCTGCATTCCCCCAACTCTGGCCTCTTGTGCATCCCCCACTCCCTTCACCCAGCATTGGTGGCCATGAATTCAGCGGTCTATTTTCTAAGCTCTGGAATTCCCTCTCCAAGCCTCTTTGCCTCTCCATCTCTCTCTCCTTCTTTAAGGTATTACTTAAAACCTAACTCTTTAACCAAGCATTGGACCATCTGTCTTACTGTCTTACTGTCTCCTTCTTTGGCTTTGCGTTAAATGTGCTCCTGTGAAGTGCCTTGGGATGTTTTACTAGGTTCAAGGCTCTATATCAATGAAAATTATTGTTATTGTGCTTAATGTGCATAAAGGATGGTTTGATGACTTCAAACTTTCATTTTAATAACATCAATAAGATAAAGAGGATATTGAAGAAGGAAGATGGCTATGTTAGTTAGTAGACTATGCTTATATTCTTTAGAGTTTCGAAGAATGAGAGGTGATCTCATTGAAACATACAAAATTCTTACAGGCTTGACAGGGTAGATGCAGGGAGGATGTTTCCCCTGGCTGGAGAGTCTAGAATCAGGGATCACAGTCTCAGAATAAGGGGTCAGCCATTAAGGATTGAGACGAGAGAAATGTCTTCACTCTGATGGTGGTGAATCTTTGGAATTCTCTACCCCAGAGGACTGTGGAGGCTCAGTTGTTGACATGCTTTCTGTTTCCCAGGCCCTTAGCTCTGAAATTCCCTGCCTAAACCTCTCTGCCTCTCTTTCCTCCTTCAAGACGCTCTTTAAAACCTGTCCCTTTCGATCACTTGCCCTAATTTCTCCTTGTGCAGCTCGGTGTCAAAATTTTTACTCATAATACTCCTGTGAAGCACCTTGGGATGTTTCACTATTTTTCTCGCGTCAGAATCTGTTAAAAATGAAAAGCATGTAGTTTCTTAAATAGTCTCTGCTCATATCCCAAGTCCCTTTCACCTATCACCCCTGTACTTGCTGACCTACATTAGCTCCTGGTCCAGCAAGGCCTCAAATTTAACATTCTCATCCTCGGGTTCAAATCTCTTCAGGACCTCGCCCCTCCCTATCTCTGCAACTTTCTCCTACAATCCTGCAAGAACTCTGCATTCCCCAACTCTGGCCTCTTGTGTATCCCCCACTCCCTTCGTCCAGCATTGGTGGCCATGAATTCAGCGGTCTATGTTCTAAGCTCTGGAATTCCCTCTCCAAGCCTCTTTGCCTCTCCACCTCTCTCTCCTTAAATACGCTATATAAATATAAGTTGTTGCTGTTGTTGTATATTCAAGACAGAGATCGATAGATTTTTGGATACTAAGGGAATCAAGGGATATGGGGATAGTGCAGGAAAGTGGAGTTAAGGTAAAAGATCAGCCATGATCTTATTGAATGGTGAGCAGGCTTGAGGGGCCCAATGGCCAACTTCTGCTCCTATTTCTTTATGTTCTTATGTTCTTATGTTCCACGGTTTTCTTGGGCTCCGATAGTTCATTCTGATCTCTGCTTCTTTTACAGCAATTTATAAATTATGAAACCAATAGGTTCAGATAAATTTTGGTGTAAGTTACTGCTGGCAAGATTGACATAAAAACAGGTAAAGGTTTTGACAAAATTTCAGCGCAAGTCTGATCCAAAAAAATCTGGTCCTTATGTTTATATAAGCACAATGTTAGGTCAGTCAGAGTTGAATTGTTGCTTGGTCAGGAACTTTGCAGTTTGAGGCCCCTGCTATCTTCCTTTCAGCATTTTCTAAGACTATTTTACATCTGGAATAAACTGTGTAATATCTGGAATGTGACAGATAAAGGCTTTATATATATATAATACAGATATGAGTTGAAACTCCAGGCTAACAGCTTTGTTACCATATTGAACACAAGAATTTCATTGCTCATGTGTTACAAATATTGCACAGCAGACTTTCAACCCAAAGGTAACAAAATGAAAATATTCTTGGCAAATCATTTTGTTTCTGTTTGTCTTATGCCGGTCCAAGAATTTTGTCTCTAACAGCAGAACGTGAATCTCCTTGTTCAGATAATGTATACACCACTTAAGCCTCAACCCATCCCTTTTATCTGCCAGTATCCTTTTCAATATTTTGACATGGGGCTAGCAACATTTTTAAGACATCTAATTGCTTTCAGCCAGAAAAACACCCTCTGGAGTGAATTAACCAGTGTGGAAAAAAGTTTCATGTTAACACCTTATTTTTTTTTCCAAGCAAAAGGCTCTGTTAAATTTTCCCGAGAAGGTTGCTGTATTTTTTCAGAATTATATGCAGTGATAAATCTCTATTGTATTACAATAATTGCTGCTAGAAATAGTTATAGGGAAGTGAAAGGCTTCCTGGCCTTTGGCTCGAGGTATGCAAAATACATCTAAACTCTTTAAGTTATTTTGTGAAAGTTTCATAACTTACATCAAAACTAAATTAGGGAATTGTCATAAGAATTAACTTTACCCCTGAAATAATACAAGCTGTAAACCAATGTTTTCTCAAAGTCCAGGATCATGCCTGCAAAAGCATTAGAAGAGATCAGAAATATGAGGGTCTAGAACTATGGTTCATCTAATAACTAAATGGGGAGGGGGGCTTGGGGGGAGGGAAGAATTGACATTGATGCCATGTGTAGTGAACTCAAAAACCTGTTTACAATGGTGCTCCATTAAGTCATCTCTAATACCGAGCCAGACACCAGAGGTAACTGGATATTGTATGATTTTCATTATTTCTTTTAAACAAATATAAATTGTTCTCCCATGGTGTTACTCATGAAGAAAATAAGTGTACTCCTCTTGGCACATGGCGAGACACCGGTGCGTGTGGCGAGAAGGGCAAAGCGTTCCAGACTTCGTGGCAAACCTCCGGCGACTGGCGAGCCTATTTAAGTTCCCAGATGCATGCAGAGCGGAGATGCTGCGAGACTTTTTTATTGAGGGCATGCAGGGGTTTTCAGGAAACTGATTGAGACCAAAGACTTAACCCTGGAAACGGCGGCTTTGATGATCCTGACATTTATCTCAGGGGAGGAAGAGACCAGAATGATGTTTGACAAAAATCTTGGTTTAAATGCAGCAAATGGACAGGGAGTCAACATTGTTAATGCGGCACACAGTTCTCCAGACAGACAGGGGCAATCAGATATGCCCGAGCATGTCGTCGAACCCAAAGGGGGAATTCAACAGAGACAAAGGCTAGCTGAACGGCAATTCATGCCATCGCAAGGGACAATGCGGCCAGTAATGGGGCCATCAGCACCTGTCAATGGTGCATTTAAGGACAGTTACAGAGACAGTCAGAGACGATCGACTGGTAATGGACCTTTTTTTTCCAACAGCGGCTCATGTTGGAGGTGTGGAGGCAAACACACAGCCAGAGCTTGCAGGTATCAGCAATACACCTGCAGAAATTGCAATGTCAGCGGTCACTTGGCGCGTAAGTGCAGGAAGCCTGCAGCCAGGTTGATGTATGAGGAGGACGGGCCCGATGCAAGCCCTACGAGGCCAAATGGACACGAGGGGAAATCGCTGGAAGCTGAAGTTCAGCGAGTTCATGTGGAGCACATATACAGTTCATACACCAGGACGCCACCGATAATGATGAAAGTGCTCCTCAATGGCATCCCAGTATCAATGGAGCTAGACACGGGGGCCAGCCAGTCCATGATGAGTATCAAACAGTTCGGCAAGTTGTGGGCGTCCAAGGCCAGGAGGCCAAAATTATTGCCGATTGACACACAGCTACGGACATATACAAAGGAGATCATTCCGGTGCTAGGCAACGCCACGGTAGTTGTGACCCACAAAGATTCAGAGAACCAATTGCCACTCTGGATTGTCCCCGGTGATGGTCCCGCACTGCTGGGGAGGAGTTGGCTTGCTGTCATGAACTGGAAATGGGGCGATGTCAATGCAATTTCTTCTGTGGAGCGAATATCATGCTCACAGGTCCTGGACAATTTTGACTCACTATTTCAACCTGGCATTGGCACTTTCATGGGGATCAAGGTAGTGATTCACATAAAGCCGGAGACCAGGCCAGTACACCACAGGGCCAGAGCGGTGCCGTACGTGATGCGGGAAAAGATAGAAGGCGAATTGAACTGCCTGCTGAGGGAAGGCATCATCTCGCCAGTCGAATTGAGAGACTGGGTGAGCCCAATTGTGCCGGTGCTCAAGGCAGATGGGTTGGTCAGGATATGTGGTGATAAAAAGGCCACCATCAATCGGGTGTCACTCCAAGACCAGTACTGGTTACCGAGAGCGAAGGACCTTTTTACGACGCTATCCGATGGCAAACTTTTTTCAAAATTGGACCTGACCTCAGCTGACCTGATCCAGGAGCTGGTGAGTGAGTCAAGAAGCTGACCAACATCACAACACACAAGGGGTTGTTTGAGTACAACAGATGTCCGTTCGGGATTCGCTCGGCCGCCGCGATCTTTCAACGAAACATGGAAAGCCTCCTCAAGTCAATTCCAAGGACAGTAGTTTTTCAAGACGACATCCTCATCACGGGTTGCGATACTGAAGAACACCTGCACAACCTGGAGGAGGTGCTACCCAGACTGGACCAGGTAGGTCTGCGACTGAAAAAGGCGAAATGCGTCTTCCTAGCTCCAGAGGTAGAATTCCTGGGGATGAGGGTACCAGCAGATGGGATCAGACCTACTGCGTGCAAAACGGAAGCGATCCAGAGAGCACTCAGACCCAGTAACATGATGGAGCCTCGTTCGTTCCTCGGGCTCCTGAACTATTTTGGTAACTTTCTTCCCAAATTGAGCACGCTGTTAGAGCCGTTACACGTGCTCCTGCGCAAAGGTCACGAATGGGTCTAGGGGGACAGCCAGGAAAAGGCTTTTGATAGAGCACGCAATTTGTTATGCTCCAACAAACTGTTAACATTTTATGACTCATGTAAGAAACTTGTGTTAAAGTGCGATGCGCCGTCCTATATGGTCGGGTGTGTGTTGCAGCATGTTAATGCCAAGCGTCAGTTGCAGCCAATAGCTTATGCCTCCTGAAGTCTGTCCCAGGCAGAAAGGGACTACGAGATGGTAGAAAAGGAAGCGCTTGCATGTGTATATGCAGTAAAAAAAATGCACCAGTACCTGTTTGGCAGGAAATTTGAGCTGGAGACAGATCACAAACCCCTAACGTCCCTTTTAGCCGACAACAAGGCCATAAATGCAAATGCTTTGGCCCGCATACAGAGGTGGGCGCTCACGTTAGCCGCCTATGATTATACAATTCAGCACAGACTGGGCATGGAAAACTGCGCCAATACACTCAGCAGGCTCCCACTAGCCACCATTGAGGGGGCAACTGAGCATGCTGCAGAGATGGTCATGGCTGTTGAAGCTTTCGGAAGCGAAGGCTCACCCGTGACAGCCCGTCAGATTAAAGTCAGGACAAACAGAGACCCGCTACTGTCTTTAGTCAAGAAATGTGTCCTGAATGTGGACTGGGCAGCCACGTATGGGGCATGCCCTGAGGAATTTAAACCATTTCACAGGCGCAAGGATGAACTCTCGATTCAGGCCGATTGCCTACTGTGAGGAAACCAAGTAGTCATGCCCCAGATGGGCAGAGAGGCGTTCATCCGAGAACTCCACAATGAGCACCCGAGCATTGTCATGATGAAGGCAATTGCCAGGTCACACGTTTGGTGGCCAGGGATAGATGCAGACCTGGAACTCTGTGTTCGCAGGTGCAACACGTGTGCCCAGCTGGGCAATGCACCCAGGGAAGCCCCCCTTAGCCCCTGGTTCTGGCCCGCCAAGCCATGGTTACGCATCCATGTGGATTATGCAGGTCCTTTCATGGGAAAATATTTTTGGTTGTAGTAGATAACTACTTCAAATGAATCGAGTGTGACATTTTCAATTCAAGCACATCCTCTGCCACGGTAGAAAGTCTATGGGCAATGTTAGCCGCCCATGGTCTACCGGACGTCTTGATCAGCGACAATGGCCTGTGCTTTACAAGCATTGAGTTCCAGGACTTCATGGCAGACAATGGTATCAACCATGTCAGAACGGCACTGTTTAAGCCGGCCTCAAACGGCCAGGCGGAACAGCAGTGCAGATAATCAAACAGGGGATGCTCAGAATCCAAGGGGGTTCCCTACAAAGCCGCTTATCACGCCTCCTGTTGGCCAATAGATCCCGACCACACTCGCTCACAGGGGTCCGACCCGCAGAGCTGCTATTGAAAAGGATGCTCAAAACCAGGTTATCCCTTATACACCCCACCATGAAAGAAATTGTTGGGAGCAGGCGCCGGTCACAATGTGACTACCATGACAGGAATGCGAGGGCGCGATGTATTGATGTCAATGACCCTGACTTTGTCTTCAACTACACTGCAGGGCCCAAATGGCTCGCAGGCACTCTGATTGCCAAAGAGGGGAATAGGATTCTGGTAGTTAAACTTACCAATGGACAAATCTGCCGCAAACACGTGGATCAAACAAAAAGGAGGTTCAGCCACCCCATAGAAGAAGCAGAGGAAGAACACGATGTCGAGTTCATTCCACCACAGGTGACCGAACACCGGAACCAAGTGGGGGAGAGCCCAGTCACTGTGAACAGTCTGGACAGGCCTGAGGCACCACAAACAGCAGACACTCAGGCCAGCACCCAACAACCGAAGCCCCAAATCAGGCGCTCTACAAGGGAGCGTAAACCACCAGAGAGACTTAACCTGTGATCCCAATAAGACTTTGAGGGTGGAGGTGATGTCATGTATTCAACTGTCATTGTCATCCATGTATAAACTGACCTAAGTTGTACACCGTGAGAACACTGACCACTCGGTGGTGAACTTGTGGGAGACACTTCTAACCTGGACTTTCAGGTATAAAAGGGGAAGCTCCACCCATCTTCATCACTTCAGTGCTGGCTAATAAAGGTTACTGGTCACAGAGTGACCTTCTCTCTAGTATGGGCCTCGTGTACATTTGTACTATATAGTAAGGACATATCACTGGGCAAATTTATCCCTCGACCAACACCATAAAAAACAGATTAAGTGGTCATTTATTTCTTTGTTGCTTTTGAGTCCTTGATATGTGCAAATTGGTTGCTGTATTTCCTTACATTCAACACTGACTGCATTTCAAAATGTACATTACTGGTGGCACTCTAGGATGTCCTGAGCTCATTAAAGATACTATATAAATGCAATTTTCTCTTTCTCTTTTCTTTTCTCTCACCAAGTTCCCTCTGAGCTTGTTACTGCACCCAGGATACCGCACAGTTGTGCGATATGCTGCTGGGATATCATCTTGACAATGAGAGGCATACCATGTCCAACAATAGTTTTTTAGAGACTAGAAAATAATTGAAAACAGAGATCTTTCCAGACAGAAAAGCTAATAAATGCGATGCTGAAGGATATCTGATAATAGCTTTATAATATGAATTTGTTAAAAATGATCCATAAAAAAGTGAATGATATTAATCCATATTCATAAATAATTCCGTATCCAAGAACTTACTCAGTGACACTCAAGGTACTCTTTTTTTTCAAATTATACAAACAATGACAGGTAATGACCTTCTGGTCCATTGAGTCTGCCCCATGCAATTGCGATTGGGAATGGTAACATAGTGGTTATGTTACTGGATTAGTAATCTTGAGGCGTGAGTTCAAATCCCACCATGGTAATTGGGGAATTTAAATTCAAATAATTAAATAAATCTGGAAAAAAAAATGCTACCATCAATAATTGTGACCATGAAACTACCAGATTGTCATAAAAACCCATCTGGTTCACTAAAGTCCTTTAGGGAAGGAAATCTGCTGTCCTTACCTGGTTTGGCCTAAATGTGACTCCAGATCCACAGCAATGTAGAAGACTTTTAACTGCTCTCTTAAAAGGCTTAGCTGTAAAGAAAACACTATGAAAAACAATAATAAGAATAAAACCAGAAAGACCACCTGGCTGTGGACACAAAAATAGTACACCAAGCCCAATTGACCCTGCAAAAGCCTCCTCACCAACATCTGGGGACTTGTGCTAAAATTTGGAAAGCTGTCCCACAGACTAGAATGGCAAAACCCTGACAAAGTCATACTCACAGAATCATAATTGTACCTTTCAACCAATGTCCCAGACTCCTCTATCTGAGTATGTCCTGTCCTACCTGCAGGACAGATCCACCAGCGGTGGTGGCACATTGGAGCACAGTTGAGAGGGTGTGGCCCTGGGAGTCAACATTGGCTCTGGATCCCATGAAGTCTCATGGCTTCAGGTCAAGCATGGGCAAAGAAACCTCCTGCTGATTATCACTTATCATCCTCCCTCAGCTGATGAATCATTACTCCTCCATATTCAACACCATTTGGAAGAAGCACTGAGAGTAGCAAGGTGCAGAATGTACTCTGAATATACTTCAATGTTCATCACCAAGAGTGGCTCAGTAGCACCACTACTGACTGAGCTGGCTGAGTCCTGAAGGATATAGCTGCGAGACTGGGTCTGCGACAGTTGATGAGGTTATGGGGAGCGGGCAGGAAAGTGGACCTGAGTCCATGATCGGATCAGCCATGATCGTATTAAATGGCGGAGCAGGCTCGAGGGGCAGTATGGCCTACTCCTGCTCCTATTTCTTATATTCTTATGTTCTAGAACCAACACGAGGGAAAAACCTACTTGACCTCATCCTCACCAATCTAGATGTCGCAGATCCATTTGTCCATGATAGCATTGGTAGCAGTGACCACCACACAGTCATTATGGAGACGAAGTTTCGTCTTCACACGGAGGACACCCTCCATTGTGTTGTGTGGCACTACCACCATGCAAAATGGGAGAGATTCAGATCATATCTAGCAGCTCAAATCTGGGCATCAATGAGGTGCTGTGGGCCATCAACAGTAGCAGAATTGTATTCCACCACAATCTGTAACCTCATGGCCTGGCATATCCCTCATTCTACCATTACCATCAAGCCAGGGGACCAACCCAGGTTCAATAAGGAGTGTAGAAGAGCATGCAAGAGCAGCAACAGGCATACATAAATATGAGGTGCTAAACTTGTGAAACTGCAACACAGGACTATATGCATGCTAAAAAGTGGAAGCAACATGCTATAGACAGGGCTAAGCAATCCCGGAATCAACGGATCAGATCAAAGATCTTCAGTCATGCCACATCCAGTCATGAATAGTGCTAGGCCATTAAACAACGAATGAGCGGAGAAGGCTCCATGAATATCTCCAATTATGTCAGTGCCCAACACATGAGTGCAAAAGAGTAAAGCGTTTGCAACCATCTTCAACCAGAAGTGCTGAGTGGATGATCCATCTCGGCCTCCTCCTGAGGTCCCCACCATCACAGAAGTCTGTCTTCAGATAATTCGATTCATTCCACATGATATCAAGAAATGGCTGTGCGCGCTGGATACAGCAAAGTCTATGGGCTCCAACAACATCCCGGCTGTTGTGCTGAAGACTTTTGCTCCAGAACAACCATGCCTCTAGCCAAGCTGTTCCACTACAGCTACAACGCCGATATCTACCTGACAATGTTGTAAACAGCTCAGGTATGTCCTGTGCACAAAAAGCAGAACAAATCCAATCTGTCCAATTACCGACCCATCAGTCTCCTCTCAATCATCAGTAAAGTGACAGAAAGTGTCATCGACAATGCTATCAGTGGCACATATTCACCAATGCTCATTGATTCACAGTTTGCGTTCTGCCAGGACCATTCGGCTCCAAACCTCATTACAGCCTTGGTCTAAATCTGGACAAAAGAGCTGAATTCTGAAGCTGAGGTGAGAGTGACTGCCCTTGACATCAAGGCAGCATTTGACTAAGTGTGGCGTCAAGGACCCCTAGTTAAATTGAAATCAATGTGAATCAGGGGCAAACTTTCCACTGGCTGGAGTCATACCTAGCACAAGGGAACATGACTGCGGTGGTCAGAGGTCAATCATCACAGCCTCAGGATAGCGCTGCAGGAGTTCCTCAGGGTAGTATCCTAGGCCCAACCATCCTTAGCTGCTTCAACAATGACCTTCCCTCCATCATAAGATCAGAAGTGGGGATGTTCGCTGATGACTGCACAGTTTTCAGTGCCATTCACAACTTCTCAGATAATGAAGCATTCCATGCCCGCATGCAGCAAGACCTGGATGACATTCATGCTTGGGCTGATAAGTGGCAAGTAACATTCTGCAGCATACAAGTGCCATGCAATGACTATCTCCAACAAGCGAGGGTCTAACCACTGCCCCTTAACATTCAATGGCATTACCATCGCCAAATCCCCCACCATCAACATCCTGGTGGTCACCATTGACCAGAAACTTAACTTGACCAGCCACATAAATACTGTGGCTACAAGAGCAGGTCAGAGACTGGGTATTCTGTGGTGAGTGCCTCACCTCCTGACTCCCGAAAGCCTTTCCACCATTTACAAGGCACAAGTCAGGAGTGTGATGGAATATTCTCAACTTGCCTGAATGAGTGCAGCTCCCACAACACTCCAGAAGCTTGACATCGTCCAGGACAAAGCAGCCTGCTTAATTGGTACCCTTTAACCATTCACTCCCTCCACCATCGTTGTACCGTAGCGTTAGGGTGTATCATCTATAAGATTCACTGCAGCAACCCACCAAGGCTTTTTCGGCAGCACCTCCCAAACCCCCGACCTCTACCACCTAGAAGGACCAGGGCAGCAGGCGCATGGGAACACTACCACCTCCATGTTCCCCTCCAAGTCACAAACCATCCTGAATTGGAAGCAGATCGCCATTCCTTCATCGTCGCTGGATCAAAATTCTGGAACTCCCAAACAGCACTGTGGGAGTACCTTCACCACAAGAACTGCAGTCGTTCAAGAAGGCAGCTCACCGCCACTTTCTCAAGGGCAATTAGAGATGGGCAATAAATGCTGGCCTTTCCTGCGTAGCCCATATCCCATGAACAAATTTTTGAAAACACAATTGCGATACCTTGTGTATCACAACATATAAACCCTACCCAAAACCATGTGATCTCCTGGGAGTAGCAAAAAAGCAGATTAAAAAAACTCAGGCCAATTTGGGGTAGAAAAAGCTGGGAAATTCTTCTCCGATCCATCTAGGCGATCAAAACTATTCCAGGAGATCACTCTGGCCTTGAAATCCCTGCACTATCTACCTTCTATAAGACATTATATCCGCTCCAGTCAGAAACAGGTCCCGCTCTCACTTGAAGGAATTAATTCAGTCCACGTCCATCATATCAGATGGCAGCATATTCCACACTATTCTCTGGGAAAAGAACCACCTCCTGGCATCTAACCTAGATCTAGCCTTATACACCTTAAATTTGTGGTCCTGCCTAATCATTTTAATTGAAATAAACTTTCAGCTGAAACACTGTCTATTCCCTTCATTATCTTATAAACCTCAATCAGGTCTCTCCTAAGTGTATGCTTCTGTAAGGTATAGAGTCCCAACTCTTTTAGCCTATCTTGATAACTAAGATGCTTTAGACTGAGAATTAGTCTAGTGGCTGTCCTCTGCACCCTGTCCAAAGCCTAAAGCGTGTATGAATGTTGAACCTTTGCCCTGCCCACATGCATAACATTGCACTTATCTAAGTTATACATCATTTCCCAGTCTTGAGCCCAATCTTCCAACACATTAAGATCTGCCTGAAGCAGACAAACATCATTCACATTTCTAACAGTCGCACAGATCTTGGTAGCATCTGCAAATCTGCAGATTATGCCTCCACCACCTACATCCAGATCATTAATAAAAATAATAAAGAGCAACAGTGCCAACACTGATCCCTGCGGGACTGCACTAGTGACGGGTCTCCAAACAGATCCAAATCCATCTATAATTACATTTTGCCTATGTCCTGCCAGCCAATTTTGAATCCAGCTCAATATATTACCACTAATATCAAAGGCTTTGATCTTATTTAGAAATCTCTTATGCAGTACCTTATTGAAAACTTTTTGGAAAGCTAAGTAGACAATGTCTACTGGACTTCCCTCATCCACCAACTTCGTAACTTCTTCAAAAAACACGATTAGATTTGTAAGACATGACCTCCTTATTATGAAGCCATGTTGAGTGTCCCTAATATGTCCCTCTCTATCCAAGTATTCATATATTGCATCCTGAATGATTCCTTCAAGCATTTTACCTATTACTGATGTTAAACTAATGGGCCTATTGTAATGACTATCTCCAACAAGCGAGAGTCTAGCCACCGTCCGTTGACATACAATAAAATACAATAAAAGTCACATGATGTAATGGAGCACCTTGTAGTCTATGTGTGTTTGTGATGTCGTAAGGAATACATCACACTGGCAAATAAGGATAGGATTTCTGGATTTCCTAGCTGAAATTTTTGTTGGTGAATGATCCCAACAACCAATAGAACATCTTTGAGAGGTTCTTTGTTTTGCAGCACTGCTAAAAATCCAAGGTAAATTACAAGCACACTTGGCTGAACTATCAGAGTCCAGATGGCTGTGCCTAAGGGAATAACAGGGCACTTGGGTGAGTTCTGTCATGACCGGGAGACTTTCTGAGCATATGTGGAGTGGCTAGAAATGTTTTTTCACTGCAAATAGTATCGTCGAAGTCCCCGATGATGAAAACCTTAACTGGATGGTGTTAGAAAGAAAACAGAGTATTTTCCTGACTGAAGCAGACCCCAAGGTGTATGAAACCCTGAAAAAGGTGCTTGTTCTCATCACAGCACATGCCCCATCACCCTGAGAACCCCCTCGGGTGGATATCATCTGGTCCTGCTGCTCGAGCTATTTTCAAGATCTTAATTCTTTCTAAAACAATATGTTCATCTATGTTAATACTAGATTTGTTAGTAACATTATTAAATTCTAACAGTTGAGCATCATCTTCAAGGTTGAAGATCGATGCAAAATACTCATTTAATGTTTCTGCCACACCCATGAGTCCTTTGTAACCTGTCCTTGGACACCCTTCAGTGGCCCAATACAGTCTTCGAAAGTGTCACATAACTTACACAATTGCCTACAATCCTTTTTTCCAATAGCTTTTTTGCTGATCTAATAGCAGCCTTTATTTTATTTAGTTGTTCCTTGTACTCAACTCTGTTTAGTTGAGTATTAAATATCTTTAATTTATAGAAACATTTTTGTTTACATCTTATTTGTCTTTGTAGATAACCAATCAGCCACCTTGGCTTTTTCTTACCACATTTCATGGAAACATAGAAACATAGAAAATAGGTGCAGGAGTAGGCCATTCGGCCCTTCTAGCCTGCACCGCCATTCAATGAGTTCATGGCTGAACATGTAACTTCAGTACCCCATTCCTGCTTTCTCGCCAAACTCCTTGATCCCCCTAGTAGTAAGGACTACATCTAACTTCTTTTTAAATATATTTAGTGAATTGGCCTCAACAACTTTCTGTGGTAGAGAATTCCACAGGTTCACCATTCTCTGGGTGAAGAAGTTTCTCCTCATCTCGGTCCTAAATGGCTTACCCCTTATCCTTCGACTGTGACCCCTGGTTCTGGACTTCCCCAACATTGGGAACATTCTTCCTGCATCTAACCTGTCTAACCCCGTCAGAATTTTAAATGTTTCTATGAGGTCCCCTCTCATTCTTCTGAACTCCAGTGAATACAAGCCCAGTTGATCCAATCTTTCTTGATATGTCAGTCCCGCCATCCCGGGAATCAGTCTGGTGAGGCTTTGCTGCACTCCCTCAATAGCAAGAATGTCCTTCCTCAAGTTAGGAGACCAGAACTGTACACAATACTCCATGTGTGGCCTCACCAAGGCCCTGTACAACTGTAGTAACACCTCCCTGCCCCTGTACTCAAATCTCCTCACTATGAAGGCCAACATGCCATTCGCTTTCTTAACCGCCTGCTGTTCCTGCTTTTGACTTTGGATACATATTTATTTTCCACATTTTTTAGCTTGTTCTTAAAAACTTTCCATTTATATTCTACATTGTTTTCCTCATCAACCAGGAAAGTTAGCCAATTTACCTGTGCCAAATCATCAGCCATTTTGGTGATGTTTGCTCTTCTGAAATCTGGTACGAGTTGCAGCTTCTCAGTACCTTTCGTTCTGCGAGACAACTGGAACCGTATAATGTTGTGGTCACTGTTGGCCAGATGTTCCCCGACATGGAGGCCTGATACGAGTTCAGGCTCACTACTAAACACCAGATTCAATATCTGATTACCCCTAGTTACTTCATTAACATGTTGAGTTAGAAAACAGGCTTGTACATTTTCGACACATATTTCAGCTGCACTTCCCACCATAATAGCGGATAAACCATCGTGCCACTGAATGCCAGGAAAATTAAAATCACCCATCAGACAAAGATGGCATTTTATATTAAAAGCATTTGCAATCTGTTTCCATAATAACTCATTATATTCAGATGTTGACCCGGGGGCCTGAGATTTAGTCCCGTGAACTTGTTCCACTTGAAGCCAGATAGCCTCAGCTGTACTTGATGAGGCAACATCAAGTCTTTCTTTAGCTGTTAGATTCTCACTGATACAAATAGCAACCCGACATCCCCTTTGACCTATCCTATCCTTTCTGACACCCTTGTAGTCCTATAGGTGATTTTTTTTGTCCCATCACAGCCATATCTCAGATAGACACAATTACGAATCTTGGTGTGTCCGTGGAGGGAAAAATCGGTGGCGGGTCCTGGCCCTGCTCCTGGCTCCAACCCACTCTGTAAAATGACTTTACCATGATAGGGCTTGTTAAGCTCAGCCAGCGCATTTTCCATCCAATTAGAGGAAGCGTGTCTGTTGATATCATTTGATGACGTGTCATCAGGTGGTTTACACAAAGGGACCATGGCCAACTTTATTTTGGAATTTGTGCTGGCAGTGTTCTACAGCATACAGGTGCTGCAGACACTGACAAGGGCTGCATCCGGGCCCTCCCACAGGGAGGCTCTCTTCCCGTTTCATGGGTGGAACAGACCGCCCCAGCAGATCAACACAGACTGGTTGCACACTGCAGAGGAGGGCACAAGCATGGATGTGATCAGGAGGACCTGGGTGCAGTGCCGCAAATGTTTCAATGATCTCAGTAGATCATGTTAGTACAAAGCCACACTCAACCTCATCCTGCTCTGCCTCTCATCATATCCTCATCACTCTGCCCTACACCTGCACATCCTTACTCACACCAACTTACCTTGCACCTCCACCCATCTCTCTCTCTATCTACATTATCACATCCACATCTTACTAGTCACTCCTCACATTCACACTCATCCTAGTGCAATCATACCAACTAACAACTCGCAAGGGTAGGCACTTGGGTGTTTTATCCAATTTTCAGTTTCTGTTAATATGGTGTCAAACATTGGAACCTATATTTTCAACAATTTGTGTTCTTGGACAGAGTTGTGTGCACCTTTAGAAGTGGCTTAGTGAGTTGCAGTGAATGGTGAGACCTAACGGTACCCCCCGCAATGGTGGCGAGTGTGAAAGGGATGGCTTGGTCATAGTAAGGATGCTTTATGGTGTTGGTGTGCAGTGGTGCCAACCTGGCACATCATGTGGCAGCCAGGGAGTACAGCACCAAGTAGAGTAAAAGCGGCCATGATGAGGCCACCCCTGGCCTTCCGGGGCAGCAATGTGGTCAGGTGCTGATGCCCTGTGTCCTGTGCAACATCAAGTGATTGCAGAGAAGATTGGTGTTGTTGTTGGTGCTGTTCGTGTGCCTGGTGATATTGGTGTTGGGGCTGATCGTGGTGGGATGCTAAGGAGCAAGGTGAGATAGTTTCGAGGGCACCAATGCTGATGGAATAGATGGCAGGTGAAGTAGAGATGACAAGCGATCAGTCAATGGTGGGAGAGGTAATAAGGTCAGACTGGATGCATTTTGAATCTGTAGTGGAAATGCAGATAACAGAAGCAAGTGGCTAAGGGAACATTTCTCATTCAGCTGCGAACTTTGACTTGACATTTAAAGCTGTCATCTCATCAGCTGAAACAATGGCAAGTGACTTCCCACCCCTTAGCTTCACAGCCGATGTATAGGCACAATGGGAAACCGATGGGTGGCCTGTCATATTCAAAAAGCTGGAAAAGGAGCATTGTTAAGTGGCTATAAATGAGCCACTAATGATTTTAATTGCCTCCCCCGCCATTGTGTGTCAGATCTGCTCAGCGATAACAGACCCAACATTTGGTAAAGGCGCACAATCTGGTACTACGGGAACATCTTACTCCTAGAACAATGAAGGGAGGCAATATAATCTAAATGGTATTATTTTAATTGGTGTGCAGGAACAGAGTGACCTGGAGTTGTATGTATCCAAATCTTTGAAGATGGCCAGGCAAATTGAGAAGTCTGTTAAAAAGGCACACCAGATCCTTGGCTTTTACAAAAGCAAGGAAGTTATGTTAAATCTTTATAAAACACTGGTTGGGCCCCAGCTGGAGGATTGTGGCCAATTCTAGACACCATTCATTAGGAAAAGAGGTCAAGGATTTGGAGAGGGTGCAGAGGAGATTAACTAAAATGGTACCCGGGATGAGGGACTTCAGTTAAGTGGAGAGACTAGAGAAGCTGGAATTGTTTTCCTTATAGCAGAGAAGGTTAAGGGAAGATTTGATATAGGTTTGCAAAATCATGAAGGGTTTTCACAGAGTAGGAGAAACTATTTCCAGTGGCAGAAGGGTTGGAAACCAAAGGCCACAGGTAGGAAAATAGTGACCTTTACCTGGGATGAAAGGACCTATGAACAGTGACAGGACAAACATACATTATGTTACTTGTAAATCAAGAGGTTAAGTGATGATCTGATATTGGTGTTTAAATTAATACATAAAACTGACAGGGTAGATAAGGAATGACTTCCCTCTCATCACTGAATCCAGACCAAGACTACATGATCTCAGAATTTGAACAAAGCAGCAAATATTCTTCACACAAATAGAGACCAGAGGTGGAAAGTCAACTTAGGTGTGTAACAGGGCAATAGATACTTACTTGGGAAGTAAGGGTACTCAGGGATAAAACGAAAAGGCCGAGAATTTTCTTTAAAAAGGTAGAGCTGCCTTGGCTAACAAATGGTAGAACCAGTTCGACAGTCTGAATGGTCTAGTCCTGTTCTTCTTTTGTTTCATTACAAGTTAATAATTTTCTTCAGGAACTCAAATGATGTCCTACGTGATCACCGAGAAAATCAAGATGCCTAAAGCAATCATTTGTAACTTGACATTGCATTGCAGTTTTATATATTTTGCACTATTTTAATATGAGTTTTTCTTTATTTTTGGAATAACTTTGTGTGGTTAGAAACTGTCGGCACACGGCATATCCTCATTTCACACTAAATTAGATTATTATTGCAAGCTTGTTGAGAAATATTTTACAGCTTAAACCTCGGCAAAATTTATTTCCAGCATATATTTGTTTGAAGTCATTTAATTATTTGTTGGCATTGAGTTATCATTAGGTGCACCAATAATATATCTCCGGCTCAGTAACATATTTGTTTTTAATTGGAATCTCTATCACAGGCAAAGTCTCTATCATCCTCACCCTACCTAAGCTATCACAAAACTAACATAGTTTAAAACCCAATGAAAATATGCAAATAAAGTGTCTATGTAAAAATCTGATTGTAAAAATAGACTAAAATAAATGACAGAATTGTACATGATAGCCCAAAATTTGTTGTCAAAATAACGGTGCGGGTAATGGAGCTCGCTATTATTTAAGTGAAATTCAAATGTTGTGCTGGAGGTGCGCTGCTCCATCATTAACTTTGCGAAAATTACATCTTGCTGTCTGGCTCCCCATTGAAATGCATTGAGTGACGTGAAGTTCCTGTACTTGCGCGGTAGATAGAAAATAAACTTCCCACAAAAAGTTAAATCAAGTAATTTCAAGTCGACGTACCCTTTTAACAATGTGATAAGTGTCAATTATTGGCAGTCAACCTCTCTGGCACTGAAAATTAACTGTTACACGTATGGATCTCATTCCTTCAGGTTTTAATTGTTGTTGGAGATTTTTTTTTAAACTAGTTTTAAATTAATCTTTTTAATTTTTTCTTTTAATTTGAGTCCACTGAAACACCAGATGAGCCATTGAAAGCTCACATGGTAACACTTTCACCTTTATGTCAGAACATTGTGGGTTCAAACCCCACTCCAGAACTTGAGCACAAGTTCCAGTCCTGGGTTAAGGGAGTACTGCATTGCTGAAAGTGCTGTCTTTTAGATGTGATGTTAAACTGAGGCCTGACTGCTTGTTCAGGTGGATATAAAACATGGCATGGTCTTATTTTAAGAAGAGCGGAAAGTTCTCTTGGTGTCTTTGTCAATACTCTCCCCGAACCAATACCACTGGGAAAAAAAAACAACAACTGAACATTGTATGTGGGATCTTGTTGCATGCAACTTGACTGTTGTATTTAACAATTGCGACTACACTTCAAAAGTAATTAATTGGATGTAAAGTGCTGACATCCAGAGGGCATGATAAGCCGCTTTATCAGTACAAGTTATTTATTCCTTTTTGCTTATTCATTCCAATCAGTGTTAGTTTGTCTTAGCTGGACCAGTATTTTACCAATTTGTATAAACTTTGCATTTGTGTTTCTGCTATTTTTGTGCTTTCAGTATTTTGCGATGACCAAAGTGGTGAAATACTCAAAAAGGAAATGACTAAAGATGCAATCCAAGCACACAATGACCTGTTGAATATGGAAGAAGCAGTAGATGAATACATTGACATTAATGAGGTAAAGCTTTGCTTTCGACTGAAAAAGTTTTCACGCAGTTTAGTAAAAGAAGCCATTATTTCTAAATTTTTCTCACATCTCTCATTATTTTAGAAATCTACCAAAGATGCAAATTTAAAACCAAAATTCTTGGAACAATTGAAAAGACAAATAGAACAAGGTAAATATCAGAATGATACCATTGTCTTGTAATTCAAGAAATACTTTTAGAATCAGTTTTGTGTATTTGTATTTGTTAATGTATTTGTAAAAGACCTCCAAACTGGATTTCTTATGATATAGAATTATATAGAATTTACAGCACAGAAATGGGATATTCAGCCCAAATAGTCTATGCCGGTTTATGCTCCAATCGAGCCCCCTACTATCCTTCCTCGTCTAATTCTATCAGCATAACCCTCTATTCCCTTCTCCCTCATATGCTTATCTAGCCTCCCCTTAAATTCATCTATACTATTCGCCTCAACCACTCCCTGCTGTAGTGAGTTCCACATTCTCACCACTCTCTCGGTAAAGAAGTTTCTGATGAATTCCTAATTTGATTTCTTGGTGACTATCTTATATCGATGGCCTCTAGTTTTGCTCTTCCCCACAAGTGGAAACACTTTCTCTGTGTCACTGGAGAATGCTGAATGATTCCATTTTTTTGCTTATGTGCCATTTAAGCATGACTTTCCCATGCTGAATATATCATGGCTTTCTAATACAGTATCATAATTTTGCTTCTCTGAGTATCATTATGATGTCATTAATATGTGTCAATATTATATTGTGCTATCATTGTTTCCTTGAGCAGAATTGTATGTGCATGAAAAAGGAGATCCTATTTTTTAGTATACCAGTAATAAAGATAGAAAGGGAAGCATGATTTGGATGCAATCACTGATAGCTTACATTCAAGACAGCGTTCTTTTCAACAAAATGAATCAACCACTGGGAAATATCACAAGCGCATATGATTCGGATTATATAGTAACTCCAAAGGGAAAATGTTAACCTACCCCACTCAGCAAGAACAGGGTGTAGAAAAGTTAAAATAGCTATGGAGTGCTTGCCACCCCATTCCTGTTCGATTCCCGCCGGCCACCATTTTAATCACATACCTTTTTTAAGAGGCCCCAGTACCTGCCAAAAGCAAGTGAGAACCTTATAAATACATGAACATTGGGGTCCCAGGATGCTGTTAGAACCCTGATGGTAAAATCTGCTAAGGGAGAAGGAAAGACCCTTTTAGGTACATCATAAACTTTCCTTCTTGGGGCCAGGAGGACTAGGAATGCTCCTGCAGGCCTCAAAAGAAAGGTTTGGGTTCTTGCTGTCCCAAATTATTCCCTTCCCACCCGTGAAACTGTCTGATCCTCCCATAACTTACCTTGGTGCCAGTGGGCGGTCTCCAGACTTCCCTGCATCTTTCTGCTGTTTTGACCAGATAGCTGGCCAATGGGATGCAAATGAGCTTTAAACAGATGCTTGCTTTCATGGGAGAAAAGAAGACGGAAGAGGGATGTGTTCCAAATCTTTCAGATTCTGGGATGTTGCTCCACTGAGGCTCAGCAGGTGTGTGGGTTGTTCTCATTTCAAGCTGCATTGGAACTACAGGAACCAAGCTCAAGATGAACAAACCTCAGGTGGGATTTTTAAAAATTAGAGCAAAGGCAAAATACTGCAGATGCTGGAAATCTGAAATATAAACTGAAAATGCTGGAAATACTCAGTCGGTCAGGCGGGATCTGTGAAGAGAGAAACAGAGTTAATGTTTCAGGTCAGTAACCTTTCATCAGAACTGGAAAATATCACAGATGTAACAGGTTTTAAGCAAGTACAGAGGCAGGGAAAGTGGGGAGGTGAGGAAAGACTAAAAGGGAAGGTCTCTGATAGGGTGGCAGGCAGGAGAGATTAAATGACAAAAGGGATGATGGTGCAAGGCAAAAGTGGGTGGTATTAGGACAAGTAAAGAAACAAAAGATGGGTCTAGAAAGCTGTAAGTGGCAACATCAGAATCATTATCAGTAGCAGCTGTCCAAAAAAATGGGAGCTGTGGTTATGATCTGAAATTGTTGAACTCGCTGTTGAGTCCGGAAGACTGTAAAGTGCCTAATCGAAAAATTACTAGACTGAGGACAGAGGTCAGGGTAGGACTGGGACAAAGAATTAAAATGGCACACAATCAGAAGGTCTGGGTCACATTTGCAGGCTGAATGGATGTTTTCAGCAAAGCAATCACCAATCTGTGTTTGATCTCCCCAATGTAGAGGAGACCGCGTCTGTGCAGTGAATACAGTATATTAAGTTGAAAGAAGTACAAGTAAATCGCCGTTTCACCTAGAAGAAGTGGTTAGGGCCCTGGACGGTGGGAAGGATGGAGGTGAAAGGGCAGGGGTTGCATCTTCTGCACTTGCATTGGAAGGGGCTGTGGGAAGGGGTGTGTGTATTGGGGTGTTAAAAGAGTGGACTAGGGTGTCGCGGAAAGAATGGTCCCTTTGGAATGCTGAAAGGGGAGGGGAAGATGTGTTTGGAGGTGGTGGAAATATTTGTTGACTGTGAAGGCTAGTGGGCTGGAAGTGGAAGGGGAACCCTGTCATGGTTCTGGGAGGAAGGTGAAGTGGTGAGGGCAGAAGTGCCGAAAATGTAATGGACACAGTTGAGGGCCATGTCAAATGAGGTGGAGGAGAATCCTGAATTGAGGAAAAAGGAAGACATATCGGAAGCACTGGTGTGGAAGATGGCATCATCAGAATAAATGCGACGGAGACGGAGAAACTAGCAGAGTGAAACAGGAAGCCGGGTGAGGGAAGTGTAATCAAGGTAGCTTATAGTCGACATTGTTTGACAGCCTATCTCCAGAAATGGAGATAGAGAAGGAAAGCATCAGAGGTAGATAATGTGAAGGTGAGGGAAGAGTGGAAATTTGAAGCAAAGTTGATGAAATTTTTCAATTTGGGATGAGAGTAGGAAGCGGCACCGATACAGACATCAATGTATCTGAAAAAGAGGTGAGGGATGGGAACTGAGTAGGAGTATTTTTCACAAACCTCACGAGAAATATTCATGGATCATTCTTTGTTGAGGTGGTTTTTGTGCTTGTAGTGTGTGGGTGTGTTGTCTGTGCCCAAACTGAATAGCCGTAACAGCCGTGGCTCAGTTGGTATCACCCTCACCTCTGAGTCAGAAGGTGTGGTTTCCAAACCCACTCCAGAGACTTGAGCACAAAAACCTATGCTGACACTCCAGTGCAGTACTGGGGGAGTACTGCACTGTCGGAGGTGCCGTCTTTTGTATGAGATGTTAAACCAAGGCACCACCTGCTCTCTCAGGTGGATATAAAAGATCCTATGGCACTATTTCGAAGAAGAGCAAAGGAGTTATCCCTGGTGTTCTGGCCAATATTAATTCCTCAATCAACATCAACAGATTTTCTGGTCATTATCACATTGCTGTTTGTGGGAGCTTGCTTGTGTGCAAATTGGCTGCTGCATTTCCTACATTACAACAGCAACTACACTTTTAAAAGGTACTTCATTGGCTGTAAAGCACTTTGGGATGCCCGGTGGTCGTGAATGGCGCTATATAAATGCAAGTCTTTCTTTCTTTCAGACTGATTAGTAGAGATATGGGCATGGATAAAAATTGTGGAGTTCTGCTCAATTACTCTTTGGGATTAGACAGAATTTAGATCAGGAAACCAATTGAATGAGAATTTTTCTTCAGTTATCTTCACTTGGTTCCTCTCTTGACGACGGTGACTTTTCTTTGAATTTAGTTAAAAAAGCATCGTATGGTATCCCGTCCATGTGACCATTCTTTATTCGTAAGCTTAGAAAGTAAGTGGTGGCAGGCTAATTGACCATGGGCAAAGGAGCTTGTCCTGTCCTGAAATGATTATCCACAGTGGATATATAGAATGTAGAAAGTTAACTGAATAGAAAGGAAGTATTTTTGTATAATTAAAATAATACTTAAACTCAATAATAGTTTTCCTTAAATCAGTTGCCTTAAACAAAATATTATCCAAATCCGTGCAGTGTTTGGAGATCCAGATCCAACATACACAACCCACTTCTTTCTTTGCAGTAACACCTTGTTCCTCAACTGTGTAACTAAGAGGACTTAATTAGAACACTCTGTCTACTCTTGGAAATTCTCCCATATTGATCCACCTTTCATAATAAATAGACATTTCCTTCAAATTGCAAATATTTTTGTCTAAATGAGAAATTCAAGTGTAACAAGACTCTCAAAAGACCTGATGTGACTCTGCTCATAAGACTTCCAGTTCACCTCTTGGTCCTGGTGTTTGTAGAGAGAGAATGCAAAGTAATGATAGGGTACATCCTCTTTTCCTCTACAAACAGGGATGAAGTGAGCCTGACAACTAAACAACTGATGGATTCAGTTGGTTGGCCATAAAGATAAAATGGTAGAGGTGGAGTTTATTAAGCCTAATAATAAGTCTAATATTTGAGTAGCATAGTTGGGTTTCTCTTTCGTCTTTCTACATTACAAAAAGCTAATGAGTATATCAAAATAGCCACGCTGGGTATGTAGAAATTGTGTGCACAATCATTTTCATTTGCTCCAGTATTAGGGCAAAGGAAGTTGATTTGCTTTTGTCTGAATAAATGGTTGCAGTCATTTTGTTCAGGTGAGTATGAATAATGGTTCAGGACTGAAACAAGCAGAAGAGGTAACTGTAGCCAAGGGCACATTGTAATGAAGAGCAAAAGTAGACGATAACCCCAAATTATATGGAAAAGATATAGGTACCTCTATCAAAGGGCTTCTCTGAATCTACGCCAACAATATTTCTTGGACAGCCAAGATCTTTACACAGATGAATCAAGTTTGCTAACATACTATATGAAACAGAACCAACTTGACCAAGGTAAAGAGCGGTTCAAGTTATAAAGTAGTGGTATCTTTGGAAGTTATTTTAAATCGCTTTGAAGGACCAAAAGCAGTAGCTTTGATACTGAAGTGGACCAACTATGCTCTATAAGATAACAGAATGAGAACAGAAGACAAGAGCATCTATAGTATCTCCACCACTAACTGTTCGTGAAAAGAATCTGCAGCTCCATGGAGCACTTTACTATCGTACACCTTAGAACATTTAACAGGGAGCTTTCCAAAATGTTCAGAGAAAACTGGCTCAACACCTTTAATTTCAACCAACCGATCCAACTGATTTATAACAGCTTAAAAAAGAGGCTGGAGAAGAGTTTTCAAAATAATCTAACCAAGCTGATTCTCTGAAAGGGGTTGTTTATAAAATGTGTTAAGCTGCACCATCCACCAATGTAAATAATTGGATAGATTCATCAGGAGCTCTCTGTCCCAGTGTAAAGCCACTCATCTTCTTTCCATATACATAAGCATTCATTTTTGAGAGAAATAAAGAAACTTAAGTTTTCAGATTGACAGGAATTAAAATAGATGCTTTCTACTAATTAGTCTACTTGGAACAAATGGGCAGCCAGAAGCTAGATATTTTCTCAAATATTTAATTTTCCATTTCAGTGGTGCTCTATTCTGTTTCAGATTCTCTTTTTGGCCTGATGGAAACAATTATTTTCCCTCAAATATTACTTGGAAAAGTGTAATTCGTTCAACGAAGATTCAATCTCACCAACACTTTTAGTGAATGCAGAAACTTTCAAATGAGGAGCCAGATTCCAGTTCACAATTTAGCACATGGTCTCCGTAGCATGGCAAAATCTTCAGTTAGCTTTGATGGATGAATTATTTATTTATGTTTGTTTGTGTTTGCTATGGCTCAGTGGGTAGCACTCTCGCCTCTGAATCAGAAGGTTGTGGGTTTGTCAACACAAAGAAATCTAGGCTGATGCTCCAGTGCAGTGGCACTGTTGGAGGTGCCGTCTTTCAGATGAGACGTTAAACGGAAGCACCGTCTGCTCTCTCAAGTGGAAGTAAAATATCCCATGGCACTATTTTGAGCAGGGGAGTTATCCCCAGTGTCCTGGCCAATATTTATCCCTCAATTAACATAACAAAAACACAGATTATCTGGTCATTGTCAAATTGCTGTTCGTGGGAATTTGTTTGTGCACAAATTGGCTGCCACGTTTCCGACATTACAACAGTGACTACACTGCGAAAGTACTTCATTGGCTGTAAAGCACTTTGAGACATCCGGTGGTCATGAAAGGTGCTTTATAAATCCAAGTCTTTCTTTCTTTTAAAGGAGTTGAGTTAGGACTGGAAATACGTTAATTTGGCAGTAATTGTTATACATAAGAACATAAGAAATAGGAACAGGAGTAGGCCATACGGGCCCTCGAGCCTGCTCCGCCATTTAATACGATCATGGCTGATCCGATCATGGACTCAGGTCCACTTCCCTGCCCGCTCTCCATAATCCCTTATTCCCTTATCGTTTAAGAAACTGTCTATTTCTGTCTTAAATTTATTCAATGCCCCAGCCTCCACAGCTCTCTGAGGCAGCAAATTCCACAGATCCACAAACCTCTGAGAGAAAAAATTACTCCTCCTCTCAGTTTTAAATGGGCGGCCCCTTATTCTAAGATTATGCCCTCTAGTTCTAGTCTCCCCAACAGTGCATCCATCTTGTCAAGCCCCCTCATAATCTTATATGTTTCGATAAGATCACTTCTTATTCTTCTGAATTCCAGTGAGTAGAGGCTCAACCTACTCAACCTTTCCTCAGAAGTCAACCCCCTCATTCCTGGAATCAACCTAGTGAACCTTCTCTGAACTGCCTCCAAAGCAAGTATATCCTTTCGTAAATATGGAAACCAAAATTGCACGCAAGTATTTCAGGTGTGGTCTCACCAATACCCTGTACAACTGTAGCAAGACTTCCCTGCTTTTATACTCCATCCCCTTTGAAATAAAGGCCAAGAGTCCATTGGCCTTCCTGATCACTTGCTGTACCTGCATACTAACCTTTTGTGTTTCATGCACAAGTACCCCCAGGTCCCGCTGAACTGCAGCGCTTTGCAATCTTTCTCCATTTAAATAATAACTCGCTCTTCGATTTTTTTTCTGCCAACGTGCATGACCTCACACTTTCCAACATTACACTCTATCTGCCAAATTTTTGCCCACTCACTTAGCCTGTCTATGTCCTTTTGCAGATTTTGTGTGTCCGCCTCACACATTGCTTTTCCTCCCATCTTTGCATTATTGGCAAACTTGGCTACGTTACACTCAATCCCTTCCTCCAAGTCATTAATATAGATTGTAAATAGTTGGGGTTCCAACACTGATCCCTGCGGCACCCCACTGGCTACTGATTGCCAACCCAAGAATGAACCATTTATCCCTACTCTCTGTTTTCTGTTCGTTAGCCAATCCTCTATGCATGCTAATATATTATCCCCAACCCCGTGAACTTTTTTCTTGTGCAGTAACCTTTTATGTGGCACCTTGTCAAATGTCTTCTGGCAGTCCAAATACACTACATCCACTGGTTCCCCTTTATCCACCTTGTTCATTACATCCTCAAAGAATTCCAGCAAATTTGTCAAACATGACTTCCCCTTCATAAATCTATGCTGACTGTGCCTGACCAAATTTTGCTTTTCCAAATGTCCTGCTACTGCTTCTTTAATAATGGACTCTAAAATTTTCTCAACCACAGATGTTTGGCTAACTGGTCTATAGTTTCCTGCTTTTTGTCTGCCTCCTTTTTTAAAATAGGGGTGTTACATTTGCAGTTTTCCAATCTGCTGGGACCTCTCCAGAATCCAGGGAATTTTGGTAAATTACAACCAATGCATCCACTATCCCTGCTGCTACTTTTCTTAAGACCCTAGGATGCAAGCCATCAGGTCCAGGGGATTTATCTGCCTTTAGTCTCATTATCTTACTGAGTGCCACCTCCTTAGTGATTATGATTTTGTTAAGTTCCTCCCTCGCCCCCCCCCCACCCCCATAACCCCTTGACTATCCACAGTTGGGATATTGTTAGCATCCCCTACCATAAAGACTGATACAAAATATTTGTTCAGAGTTTCTGCCATCCCCATGTTCGCCATTATTAATTCCCCGGTCTCATCCTCCAAGGGACCAATATTTACTCTAGCCATTCTTTTCCTTTTTATATATGTCATATATCCTACATGGCTACTGTTGGTACTATCACAAGGTGTGCCACCAGAGGGCACAGCAGTGGGAGACTTGTAGGTTACCTGTACAGGTGTGTCTGGCCTAGTATAAAAGGCAGGCCATCAGGTGTGATCCTCACTTTGGAGTTAACTAATAAAGGACTAAGGTCACCACAGTTCAAGTAAAACACATTGCCTCGTGGAGTCATTATTAGAGCATCTAAGGACACAACAATTGGCAACGAGATTACGAACTTTCACGCGAAAATGGCTATCTTTGGTACGTTGCAGCAGTTCGCCGATGGTGATGATTGGGATGCCTTTTTGGAGAGGCTCGACCATTTCTTCACAGCAAACGACCTGGCAGGAGACGACCCGGTCACACTGGCTGATAAGCGCAGAGCTATCTTGCTAACCAATTGTGGGCCCACCATCTATGGCCTCGTCAGGGACTTGCTGGCACCAGAGAAGACAATGACCAAGACGTACAAGAAGCTCGTAATCCTGATCCAGGAGCAACTCAAGCCCAAGGAGAGCATCCTCTCAGTCAGACACCGGTTCTATACCCACCAATGGCCTGAAGGCCAGGAAATCGCGAAATACGCCGCAGATCTTAGGAGGCAAGCAGTACCTTGCAATTTCGGCAACCACCTCAACGAAGCGCTGCGGGACATTTCTGTCATTTGGAATTGGCCATGAGGGCCTTCTTCATAAGCTACTGTTGGCGGATACCAGAGTCACACTGCAGAAGGCCATCTACGTGAGCCAAGTATTCATGACCTCGACCTGCGGTTCTAGGCAGGTGACTCACCCTCAGGACTCAAACCCGGCAAGTACTGTGCACAGAGTGGCGCCGTTTAGTTGTTGGACTGTAGAGCACGAACCTTCTCAGGGAAGAGAGAACAAGCCCCCGAGTATCTTAACTCAGAGTCCGCCGAGAGTAGCTCCATGCTGGCATTGTGGAGGGAATCACAGGGCTTACCAGTGCTGTTTTAAAGACTATGAATACAAAGGCTGCAGCACAAAGTGCCACCTCCAGCGAATGTGTAAGAGAAATATGACTCACTGTATAGATGAAGAGTCTGCAGATGGCCATGAATCCAGCGCGGATGATGAAACGATAGTCAGAGAGGCAGTTCAGCCCCACGATGAGGTATATAGCATGTTTACCTGCACCACCGAGTGTTCCCCGCTGAAGATGGAAGTCGAGATAGATGGCGTTCCAGTATTCATGGAAGTGGACACGGGGGCGAGCCAGTCAGTAATGAATCAAGAAGCCTTTGAAGACTATGGAACAATCAAGCTGAACAACCCAAGTTGGTCTCAGTTCAGGCAAAGTTGCACACCTACACCGATGAAATTATCCCAGTTGTTGGTAGTGCAAATATAAAGGTACTCCATGATGGCAGTGTGCATAAGTTACCTCTGTGGATTGTTGCAGGTGATGGACCAACATTGCTCGGTAGAAGGTGGATGGAGAAGATCCATTGGAAGTGAGAAGACCCTCCAGCGATCAATGTCCTCCACATTCGGAGGCACAGCAAGCCCTCACTTGAGGGTGAACCCGGCACCAGAGAGCAGACCAGCACAGCACCCGAGGCACAGACCGCTCAACACGACTGTATGGAGATGATCCAGCTGAGATGACCCGAACACACCTTCCAGGCTCCAGTGGCAGGACTCCAGAGGATGAAAATCGGATCCAGAGGCGACTTCCCAGCTTCGGTGGCAGATCCCAGGGAGAAGAGGATCACCGCAGTCGACATCGTGAATGTAGGAAAGATGGCGCCCAAACCATGGGATGAGGCCCTGAAGAAAAAGATGGCGGCCAGACCACGAAGTGCAGCGCTGCTGGAGCAACACATGGCAACAAGTGGAGAAGAGGATTGGGGTAAAGCAAGCAAGGCTCTCTTAAAGAAGGCCTGCGGCCCACTACAATTAAAGGGACAGTTCCACACACTCAAGCAATGTAATAGCAACTGTAAGTTAGAGACAAAATGTATAACTTATGATCAGCATTGTGTACATGCAATAAGCAAGGAAGTCGCACGATCATGTAATATGTGTAAGTGATGATCAGAGTTGTGTACATGCAATAAGTCAGGAAAAGTCGCTTGATCATATAAAATGTATAATTGATGATCTAAATTGTGTATATGCAACCAGCGAGGCAAAGTTACGCGATCGCGATCGGAACTACAGAGTATCCATCATAAGCAATGAAAAGTTGTGCAATGCAGGATTTCAACTGCACGCAGCCAATGCAGCGGGCAGACATCCATCGGGGGCACCCAGGTCCTGCGAACTACCCAATGCTGTAGCCTGCATCCTGGGGACCAGAGTTATGCACCATGGAATGTGATCACAAGCAGCCAACACGCATGAGCTACAGAGCAAGCGACCTCAGCAGGGCAACAGCACCGGTCTCGATACCCTGCCCCTGATCAACTCCACCTCTCAGGCACCCGATGGCACCAACCGCCACAAGCCTGAAAGAGCAGACTGTGCTAAGGCATAGTCCCCAGACCCCATCGCCACCAAGGCCATACCTATAAACGAAGGGTCACCCACTACAGTCCACCTAAAAGGGACCAGGACCAGCCAGGATCCCAAACCAAACAACGCACAGGCCAGCGAGTCAGCAGTTCCCTATGCACTGCTAGACAACAGTAACAGTAACCCGAACCCTAACCGTAACCCTCAGGGAGCAGCAGCGACCCAGGGCGCAAAGAAAGGACAGGGAGGGCACAGGCATCTGTGAACCTGCCCAACGCTAGGAACCACGGCAACAGCCCCAAGAGCAGACAACTTGAGCCAACTGGGTTCCCCCTGCCAGCACTGGGCATGGCACCACCACCAGACTGCAGGGACACCCATCCAGCAGTTCTGGAACTAGTTTGTCCTTACGCACTGCATCGATAATGCATCACATCAGCCCAACGTACTTGTCTCACAATGGAACCACAAATGTAATGCAACCTTGTTTTTCTGAACATGAATGTATATGAGACGCACACAAACAACAACCACCAACACTAAACTGCACCAACCACTCACCCAAGATTGAAACAACCTGCCAAGGATCAATCAGATAGAGCCTAGATGGAGCTAAGCCCAGAGCACAGTCAATGCAGTGGCGATTTGCACTAAAGGCTTAGGGGAGAGTGATGTCATGTATCCTATATGGCTACTGTTGGTACTATCACAAGGTGTGCCACCAGAGGGCACAGCAGTGGGAGACTTTTAGGTTACCTGTACAGGTGTGCCTGACCTAGTATAAGTGGCAGGCCACCAGGTGTCATCCTCACTCTGGAGTTAACTAATAAAGGACTAAGGTCACCACAGTTTAAGTATAACACACTGCCTCGTGGAGTCATTATTAAAGCATCGAAGGACACAACAATATACTTGTAGAAACTCTTGCTATCTGTTTTTATATTTCATGCTAGTTTACTTTCATAGTCTATCTTCCCTTTCTTAATCATTTTTTTAGTCATTCTTTGTTGGCTTTTAAATGCTTCCCAATCTTCTGTCCTCCCACTAGTTTTGGCCACATTGTATGCCCTTGTTTTTAATTGGATACCGTCCTTTATTTCTTTAGTTACCTTTTCTCTTAAGCCCTTTCCTCCTCACGGAATATATTTTTCTTGAGAGTTGTGAAATATCTCCTTAAATGTACACCACTGTTCATCAACCGTCCTACACTTTAATCTATTTTCCCAGTCCACTTTAGCCAACTCAACCCTCATTTCTTCATAGTCTCCTTTGTTTAAGCTTAGTACGCTGGTTAGGGATCCAACTTTCTCACCCTCCATCTGAATTTGAAATTCAATCATGCTATGATCACTCATTCCAAGGGGATCCTTTACTTGGAGATTTTTTATTAATCCTGTCTCATTACACAGGACCGGATCTAAGATAGCCTGCCCCCTCGTTGGTTCCGTTACATACTGCTCAAGGAACCTTATGCACTCTAAGAACTCTTCTTCAAGGCTACCCTGACCAATTTGATTTGTTCAATCAATATGGAGGTTAAAATCACCCATGATTATTGCTGTTCCTTTTTTACAAGCCCCCACTATTTCCTGGTTTATGCTCCAACCAACAGAGTTGCTACTGTTAGGGGGCCTATAGATTACACCCACCAGCGACTTTTTCCCCTTATTATTCCTTATCTACACCCAAACTGTTTCAACATCCTGATCATTTGAGCCAGTATCGTTTCTCATTATTGCAGTGATTCCATCCTTTATCAATAGAGCTACCCCACCTCCTTTTCCTTTCCGTCTCTCCTTCCGGATTTTCAAATACCCCTGAATATATAATTCCCAGACCTGGTCACCTTGCAACCACGTCTCTGTAATGACTATCAGATCATACCCATTTGTCTCAATTTGTGTCGTCAACTCATCTATTTTGTTACAAATGCTACGTGCATTTAGTTTTTTTACCCTTTTTTCCTGCTTGTTTCCTCTCTCCTTCAAACTCACTTTCTTTATTTTTGCTTTCTAGTTCCAGCTTTACTCCCCTCCCTGCTGAATCTAGTTTCATGTTCCCATCCCCCTGCCAAGCTAGTTTAAACCCTCCCCAACAGCACTAGCAAACCCCCCCCGTGAGGATATTGGTCCCGGCTCTGTTGAGGTGCAAACAGTCCGGCTTGTACAGGTCCCACCTTCCCCAGAAGCGCTTCCAATGCCTCAGGAAACTAAAGCCCTCCCACCTGCACCATGCACCATCTCTCCAGCCACATATTCATCTGCTCTATCCTCCTATTTCTGTACTCACTAGCTCGTGGCACTGGGAGTAATCCGGAGATTACTACCTTTGAGGTCCTGCTTTTTAATCTCTCTCCTAGCTCCCTAAACTCTGCCTGCAGGATCTCATCCCTCTTCCTACCTATGTCATTGGTACCGATATGGACCACAACCTCTGGCTGTTCACCCTCTTCCCCAGAATGCCCTGCAGCGGCTCAGTGACTTCCTTGACCCTGGCACCAGGGAGGCAACATACCATCCTGGAGTCACGTCTGCGGCCGCAGAAACGCCCGTCTGCTCCTCTGACGAGCGAATCCCCTACTACTATAGCTCTTCCATTCTTCTTCCTCCCCCCCGTGCAGCTGAGCCACCAGTGGTGCCGTGGACTTGGTTCTGGCTGCACTCCCCAGAGCCACCATCGCCCCCACCGGTACTCAGAACAGAGTAGCGATTGGAGAGCGAGATGGACTCAGGGGACTCCTGCCCTACCTGCCTGGTGTTCCTCTTCTCTCCAGGGGTCACCCAATCCCTATCTGCCTGCACACTCTTAAGCTGCGGGGTGACCGCCTCTAGAAACGTGCTAGCCACGTAGCTCTCAGTCTCACGGATGCACCGCGGTGACTCCAGCCGCCGCTCAAGCTCCAAAACACGGAGCTCGAGTTGGTGCAGCTGGAGACACCTCCTGCACACGTGGTCATCCCGGCTGTGCGAAGCATCCAGGATTTCCCACAGGCCACAGGATGTGCAATCCACGGGACTGAGCTGCCCTGCCATCCCTCTAGTTACACTCGCAACTATCAAGTAGAACCTCTAAGTTCTAAACCTTAGCAAAACACACCCAGCCGCTACTCAGCAAATAGCCGATTTAATTAACTGGTTCTCCTCAGATAATAAAAATCACATTTATTTAATTGCAGTTCCTAACCTACAACAATGCTAAAGTTTTCTTAAAGAAAAGAAAAAAAGAAAAAATACTCACCAATCCATCAGCCAATCACTTACCTGCTTGGCTGTGACATCACATTTCGATTTGGTTTTTTTTAACTTTCTGCCCCGACTGCAGCTGGCCTCCTCCCACTGCTCCAAGCTGCCGCTGCCCTTTGTACTCCCGTGCCCACCCAGGTCTTGCGATGCTGGCCTCCCCCCACTAAGAAGATAAGCATGCACAGAGCACTGACCCATGTTTACAACATGTATGGGGAAAATAAATAATAATCCCACTATTTTGGGTGGAGCAGCATCCATGGATTGATCAGTCCGATATCATTCCCATCCTTCTGACGAATCTTCAGTGACCTAAGGACTTTAATCACGAGTGCAGATAATTGGTTAAGAAATGACTCAAGAACCTACTGTGATCTTTTGCCTGAAGATGGTAAAATTATTGCCCAGCATGCTCAAATGATTGAGAGCTCTCTTTAAATAAATCATGGTGTATAAGTATAATCAGTAAAGAAACGCAATAAAGATCAAGTAGTTTGGAGTAAAATATCAACAACCCTGTGCTTTAATGCACTATTCTGTGATATCCTTCACTATCCTACTTTTTTTGCAAACTCCCTATATAAACGGTACATTTCCTTGAGAGTCCAAGCTCATATTCAACATGTTTACACTGAGAAAGATTCTCACTCCCTCATTTGGCTACACTAATTGTGATTAAGAGCAAAAACGCCACAGCAGGGGAGAACTAAAAACTGACTTTAGAGCCTACTTAATCAGGGAAGCTAAAGGTAATGAGAAATCATTCAACTTTCCTTCGTTGAGGATCACCAACTCCCAATTATGTAACAAGAAGCAAAGTGTTAGTTAATAGGTACAAATGGAAGACCTTTATCTTACCAATTTGTCCACATCGATTGATCTGTAGAAATAGGTTTACGCTGTTTGGAAGGTGCTTTGAGAAGCACCAAAGGCATTCGTCAACTGACAAGTGTTTTTTTGAAGATGCTCCCTGCCGCTCCTTTATACTGTGCTCATACTCACACCAATACTACAGTTATAACGTGAGGGCTGCTGAAATTCATATTGGGGGCCCATCCCAGCAGGAGTGAGTCTCACTCTACTTCGCTCGAGTCAGTTCAGGTTTTAAAAACTGAGGGCTGAAACTGCCCCCTGCCCGAAACGGTGTGCACGCACCCTGCTTCTATGGTTTTTGCTCAAGAAGTGGCCTTTTGAGCGAAATTCTGCTCATTGTTTTTTTTCACTCGGATCCGGAAGTCGCTCTTAATGGGGGCGGTTATGCGTCGGTGACAACACTAGAGGGGCGGAAGTTGGGGGCAGTGCGGAGTGGCCGCTGCGATGATGTCATCACGGCACCGTGTCACCATGGCTCCTCCGCCTTCACTTAAAGGGGAAAGCCTGCATGACCTTTAAACTTCAGTCCACTGGGTCACCAGGGAGGGTTTTGGCTGTTGGCAGCCCGGCCGAACCCGGGGGGCATAATTGTCAGGCTGACATGGCAGTCGGCCAAAGATAAAAACATAGTGGCAGCGGCAGTAGGACCTCCCATTTAAGGGGAGCCATTCCACCATTGCAGAAGTCCACAACCTCACTGGGCCACTGTGAAAAAGCTTGTTTTGGCACCGCTGGGTGGGCCGAAGATTTTCACAGCGGAATTTTGCAATCGGGGAGGCGGGGTAGATCGGCGGTGCGCACTGTGATGACGTACTGAGCACAGATAGGCAGCAGCGAAGCAGTGGGGGTGGGGGGGAAGCGGGGCACTGCCGGAATTTTGATAACGGTAGCCATTACATGAAAAGTTGACGGCCATTGCACTCCGCAGCGAGGCTGCTGATTTCCGGTGTTAAGAGGCCTGAAGAAAAGGGGCAAATTTGGCCCCCTGATGTATGCTGCACAAGTTTAGTGTTGGTACGGAATCAAAACCACTTTGCAGTGGCACTAAACTTGTAGTGTAAATGTGCCAATTGGATGACATTGTCATACCTTGCCGCTTTCTTCTAGATAATTGTTTTTGAAGCATTTTCTAATGCCTTGTATCACTTTGATAATTCTACATATGCAAGGAGTATTAAATCTCTGGCAAGTGATTTTACGTTTGATTTTCTGTAAAATTACATCCTCTGCTGAATTTATAAATATTTATAAATATGATCTGAGATCTCCCTCTACAGGTGGCTATTATGAAAAAATGCAATGCAGCCTTTTAAATTCTTAAGCCCCGAATATAACTTAAACCATTCGGCAGGAACAGGAAAGGTTCGGATTTTAAAATGTTTTTAAAATGTTTTATTCATTCATGGGATGTGGGCTTTGCTGGCAATGCCAGCATTTATTGCCCATCCCTAACCGCCCTTGAGAAGGTGGGAGGCTTAGACACCTGTTTTACACTCCACCCAATGTTATGCTCCGTTAGAGTCAGCAGTTGCTCTGTAATTATAACCAAATTGGAAATAAAACAGGAACAGTAAGTGAGCATCTCCCCACAGTCAAAAGAAGGGCATGTAGTAAGAAAATGCCAATGTGGCTGACTGGTCATGTACAAGAACAGATAAGATGTAAACAAAAATGTTTCTACAAATTAAAGACATCGAATACTCAACTAAACAAAGTTAAGTACTAAGGAACAGCTAAAGTAAATGAGGGCTGCTATTAGATCAGCTGAAAGGATACGATCATAGACAATTGTGGAAGTAATGGGAAAAACTTTTTCAGTTCTGTGAAGAGTCATAGAACTGTCAAGAACTTTATTGGGCTGCGGAGAGATTTTCAAGAACGGGTTACAAAGGACTCACTGGGCATGGCAGAAATATTAAATAAATATTATGCATCGGTCTTCACACTTGAAGACAATACTCGATTTTAGAATTTAATGCTGATGTTAATAAAACTAATATTAACATAGATGAACTTATTGTTTTAGATCGAGTTAGGAACCTGAAAATAGATAGAACAGCCGGGCTAGATAACATCCACCCGTGGGTCCTCAGGGAGATGGGACACGTGGTGTGCGAGACCTTTGCTCATATTTTTAATAGCTCACTGCACTCTGGGACGGTTTCCACAGACTGGAAGGAGGCTAATGCAGTCCCCAGCTTTAAAAAACGGAGACAAGATGCATCCAAGTAACTTTTGGTCCATTAGTTTGACATCAGTAACAGGAAAGATGCTTGAGGGAATTATTAAGGATGCAATACAGGTCGAACCTCTCCAGTGTGGGACTCTATGGTCCGGAAAATTCTGTGGTCCGGCACCAGTAAGGTCCCGAGGGTGCTGGACTGGAGAGGTTCAACCTGTATATGACTAATTGGATAGAGAGGGACATATTGGGGACATCCAACATGGCTCCAAAAAGAGGAGATACCATCTTACAATTTGATTATATTTTTGAAGAAGTCACCAAGGTGGTGGATGAGGGGAGACCAATAGACATTGTCCACTTAGACTTTCTAAAAGCTTTTGACAAGGTACCAGACAAGGCCACAAGATCAAAGCCTCTGGTATTATTGCTAATATATTGAGCTGGATTGAGAGCTGGCTGGAAGGACATTGGCAGAAGTAGTTATAGAAGGATTTGGATCTGTTTGGAGACCGGGAACCAGTAATGTCCAGAGGAGATTGGTTTTAGGACTGTTGTTCTTTATTATTTACTTGCATAAATTTACAAAAGATATCACAATTGTGTGGGACAGGCAGGATAGACTAGAGGGTATTTTCCTGTCCGTCAATGTTCGTATGTTTGTTTGTCTAGAAGACTGTGGAATTCTGATGCCTTACTTGGGCCCGCAGCATTGTGGATTATATTGACCTGTTTGGGGTCTGATGAAATGCCCTACTTTGTAAAGGTTAGGCCAAAATAGTCTACATGTTCCTTCACTCTTGCGTGCAGCATAAGGTCATTTTCTCACAACCTGTGACGGATGCTGCAAAGGCACACTTGTAAGGTATTGTGTTGCAATATCTCTGCTGCTGATAACCTACAAGTCTCCCACTGCTGTGCCCTCTGGTGGCACACCTTGTGATAGTACCAACAGTAGCCATGTAGGATACATGACATCACTCTCCCCTAAGTCTTTAGTGCTAATCGCCTCTGCGTTGATTGTGCTCTGGGCTTAGCTCTATCTGGGGTTCTATCTGGTTGACCCTTGGCAGGTCGTTTCGATCTTGGGTGAGTGGTTGGTGCAGTAGAGTGCTGGTGGTTGCTGTTTGTCCCTGACCACTCCATTCTCCTCCCCCCCAACCCCTCCCACACACAACATATAGATTATGCCGAAGGCTCATTGCATTCATATACATTCAAGTTCAGAAAAACAAGTTTGAATTACATTTGTGGTTCCGTTGTGAGACAAGTACGTTAGACTGGTGAGATACATTATCGATGCGGTGACCGGTGCGTAAGGGCACACTAGTTCCAGAACTGCTGGATGGTGTCCCTGCAGTCTGGTGGTGGTGCGATGCTCAGTCCTCGCAGTGGGAACCCGGTTGGCTCAAGTTGCCTGCTCTTGGGGCTGTTGCCGTGGTTCCTAGCGTCGGGCAGGTTCACTGTCCTTTCTTTGCGCCCTGGGTCGCTGCTGCTCCCTGAGGAGCTGTTGTCTAGCAGTGCACAGGGAACTGCTGACTCGCTAGCCTGGGCATTGTTTGGTTTGGGATCCTGGCTGGTTCCAGTCCCCTTTGGGGGTACTGTAGCGGGTGACCCTTCGTTTCCGGGTATGGCCTTGGTGGTGATGGGGTCTGGGGGGATGCGCTTTAGCACAGTTTGCTCTTTCAGGCTCATGGCGGTTGGTGCCATCGGGTGCCTGAGAGGTGGAGCCGATCAGGGGCAGGGTATCGATATCGGTGCTGTTGCCCTTCTGAGATCACTTGCTCTGCATCTTGTGTGTATTGGCTATTTGTGGCCACACTCCCTGGTGCATAACTCTGGTCCCCGGGATGCAGGCTACAGCATTGGGTAGCTCGCTGGACCTGTGTGCTCCCGATGGATGTCTGCCTGCTGCATTGGCTGCGTGCAGTTGAAATCCTACATTGCACAACTTTTCATTACTTATTGTGGATACTCTGTAGTTCCGATCGCGATCACGCGACTTTTCCTCGCTGGTTGCATGTACACAATTCTGATCATCAATTACACATTTTACATGATCGTGCGACTTTTCCTTGCTTATTGCATATACACAACTCTGATCATCACTCACACATTTTACATGATCGTGTGAATTTTCCTTGCTTCTTGCATGTACACAACTCTGATCATCAGTTACACATTTTATCTCTAACTTACAGTTGCTATTACATTGCTTGAGTGTGTGGAACTGTCCCTTTAATTGTAGTGGGTTGCAGGCCTCCTTTAAAGAGAGCCTTGCTTTCTTTACCCCAATCATCTTCTACGTTTGGTGCCACGTGTTGCTCCAGCAGTGCTGCACCTTGTGATCTGGCCGCGGCCATCTTTTTCTTCAGCGCCTCACTTCGTGGTTTGGGCGCCAGCTTTCCTCCATCCATGATGTCAACTGCAGTGCTCCTCTTCTCCCCGGGTTCTGCCAACAAAGCTGGGAAATCGCCTTTGGATCAGATTTTCTTCCTCCGGAGTCCTGCCACGGGAGCCTGGAAGGTGCGTTCAGGTCGTCTCAGCTGGATCATCTCCAAGCAGTCGTGCTGGGCAGTCTGTGTCTTGGGTGCTGTGCTGGTCTGCTTTTTGGTGCCGGGTCCACCCTCAGGTAAGGGCTTGCTGTGCCTCTGAACATGGAGGATGTCGATTACTGGAGGGGTGAAGTCTTCCCACTTCCAATGGATCTTCTCCATCCACCTTCTTCAGAGTAGTGTTGTTCCATCACCTGCAACAATCCACAAAGGTAACTTGTGCACCGCGCCATCATGGAGTACCTCTACATTCGCACTACCAACGACTGGGATAAGTTCATTGGTGTAGGTGCACAGCTTTGCCTGAACTGGGACCAACTTTGGTCATTCAGCTTGATTGTTCCATAGCCTCTCAAAGACTTCTTGATTCATTACTGACTGGCTCGCCCCCGTGCCCACTTCCATGAAGACTGGAACGCCATCTATCTTGACTTCCATACTCAATGGGGAACACTCGGTGGTGCAGGTAAACATGCTATAGATCTCATCGTGGGGCTGAGCTGCCTCTCTACCTATTGTTTCAAAATCTGCGCTGGTTTCATGGCTATCTGCAGACTCTTCATCGACACAGTGTGTAATTTTTCTCTTACACATTCGCTGGAGGTGGCCCTTTGTGCTGCATCCCTTGCATATATAGTGTTTAAAGCAGCACTGGTGAGCCCTGTGATTCCCTCCACAACGCCAGCATGGAGCTAATCGATTAGCCCCCCTTGGTGAACTCTGAGTTAAGGGACTCAGAGAACCTGAGAGGGTTCGTGTTCTACAGTCCAGCCTCTAAAAGGTGCCACTCTGTGCACAGTACCTGCCGGGTTTGAGTCCTGAGGGTGAGTCATCTGCCCAGAACCGTAGGTCGAGGTCATGAATGCCTGTCTCACGGAGATGGCCTTCTGCAGTGTGACTGTGGTATCCGCCCACAGTAGCTTATGAAGAAGGCCCTCATGGCCGATTCCAATGACAAAAATGTCCCGCAGCGATTTGTTGAGGTGGTTGCCGAAATCGCACGGTGCTGCCAGCCTCCTGAGGTCTGCGGCGTATTTCGCAATTTCCTTGTCTTCGGGCCGTCGGTGGGTGTAGAACTGGTGTCTGGCGAGGATGCTCTCCTTGTGCTTGAGTTGCTCATGGATCAGGGTTACGAGCTCTTCGTACGTCTTTGTCGTTGTCTTGCTGCCAGCAAGTCCCTGATGAGGCCATAGACGGTGGGCCCACAACTGGTTAGCAGGATAGCTCTGCGCTTATCAGCCAGTGTGGCCGGGTCGCTTCCTGCCAGGTCTTTTGCTGTGAAGAAATGGTCGAGCCTCTCCACAAAGGCATCCAATAATCACCATTGGCGAACTGCTGCAACGTACCAAGGGTAGCCATTTTCGCATGAAAGTCCGTAATCTCGTCGCCAATGTTATGTCCTTGGATTCTCTAATAATGACTCCACGAGGCAATGTGTTGTACTTGAACAGTAGTGACTGTAGTCCTGTATTTGTTAACTCCAGAGTGAGGAACACACCTGGTGGTCTGCCTTTTATACTAGGCCAGGCACACCTGTACAGGTAACCTACAAGTCTCCCACTGCTGTGCCCTCTGGTGGCACACCTTGTAATAGTACCAACAGTAGCCATGTCAGATACATGACAGATGACATACTGAAAATTAGTCTTTTGTATCATTTCAGGCCTACCTGTGTTGCAAAGTGGTAATGGAGTGGCACTTCTTGTTGAGCTCCAGCTGATGATATCCAGATTAAGGGTCAACTTTTATTTGTTTACTTTTGTTATATTTCCATTCAGGGGTGTGGTATCATCTCATTCATGCATTATTTCCTTATTTGATGGTTTCATATTGACACACATTTTATTAGGATTCTTGGGCTTGGGGACAATGACTAGAGATAAGACTCGTAACGTGGGATCACCAGCATCTTCAACTAGTTCACAATTTAGCTATGCTTCAATTTTCTTTGGGCAGCAAATGGTATCTTGTGATGAGCAACAGGAATATGGAATTTGGCCCAGATGTCCTTCAACTTACCTTCAAGTAGCATCATCCAATGTTGGTATCTCAATAATGAGTTGTCATGCTTATATGTAGGGCAAGTAGACAAGCAGGCTTTCCTTTCACATATGTTGGTGTAGGCATGAGTGAAAGGCATCTACAGATTCATTCTTATGTTATTCATTCTTTTGAAATAAGATTGGTTGACATTTTATATTTTGCTTGTGGATAAAATGAGGCTTTCTTAACCTTATAGCTTGCATTATTTCTAGTAGTATATAGTGATTAGAATATTTCTTGCAAAGGTTTGTCTCTTAATACAAAGCAAAGTTATTTTTCACATAAGTATTGGTGATATTAAAATCCCCACATGAGCACTCGAATCATTTTTCCCTTTTCTCCCATCTTGAAGGATCTGAAGAAGGTTTAATGACAGTAAATATGACAATACTGAGACTATTTTGCTAGTGGAACTGTATTGCTACTTGGACAGATGTAGATATATAGTGTACACTGAATCTCTGGCTATTGATTAATTCCAGACATACATGGACATTCATTCACAGCTCTGTGAAACCTGTAGAACATACATTGGTTAATTCATTCCTCCTGAATTTATCATTAGTTCCCCTAAAAGTATCCATGAAACTCTCATTAATATTCTTGAACGATCCTCATCAGCAAAATATCTCATTTGTCTTTCTAAGCACTGATTATTTATTTACTGGACTTGCCCTCCATTTTGACATGTTACACAATGCCAGGTAGTGACTGCTCAGCAACCAAAACTGGAATTGGAACTTCAGCCAAGAACCTGTACTATCAGCTAAGAAATTTGAATGCCCAACCAGTAGTGTGGCTTTTTAAGATACCACATTTCAAATGCAACCATACATTAAATCCCAAAATTTTAAACGTTTTTTTCTTTCAGATTCTGATTGATCTCTCCTGTGTATTTGTAGCAATTTTTGTTTTATTTTCAGAATTCCCAGATGTCCCATTGATGTCAACAAAGGTTGTCCGTAATTTTTTTTTAAAGTATTGTGTGGGGTATAAAACCAGCGTTTCACCCAATCCCGTGGGTTTACTTCCTGGTGAGTTAGACAATGATTCAAAATCATGAGGAGTCTATAGAGAGTAGATAGAGAGAAACTGTTCCCATTGGCGGAATGGTCGACAACCAGAGGACACAGATTTAAGGTGATTGAAAGAAGATCCAAAGGCGACATGAGGAAAAAAAATGTTATGCAGCAAGTGGTTATGCCTGAAAGGATTATGGATTCAATCATGGATATCAAAAGGCAATTGGATAAGTAACTGAAGGAAAAAAAAATGCAGTGCTACGGAGAAAGGGCGGGAGATTGGGACTATCTGAAGTGCTCTTGCAGAGAGATGGCATGGGCTTGATGGGCCAAATGGCCTCCTACTGTGCTCTAACAATTCTATGATTCTATGATTAGTTTTTATGATTGAAACTATTAATATCTATTGGTATTTTTGTCGCAGTATTATGTAATGGTTAACACCTCAATCACACAATTTAGAACGAGTCACACAATTTGGAACTATCAACTAATTCCATGCTTTTTTCCTCACAGAGCGTGGAAAATGTGACTGTGGATATATGAACAAACAAGAAAACTTGAAAGTTATTATCACAGTTATGTCTATTATCTTTATCCTTTTAATAATAGCAAATATCATCATTCTTTTCATTCTGTTTTCTAAAGCAAAGAAAACTTGGTAAGTAATGCCATGGAGCCATTCTATTTACAAATGTAACCACATATTACCTTCAAAAAGAATACTCTCTGGTACAGATGGTGGGGGAAATTTTTAACCAAGCCCGCCGATGAGATAACTGATGGGATCGGGTGCAACACTGGCTTTACTCTCCATTGAAGTCAATGGCAAATAGTATTGGGCAGGGCGTAAAACCAGCGTTCCACCCGATCCCGTGTGTTTCCCGCCTGGTGGGCTAGGTTAAAATTACCCCCAATGTTTTATTTCTACAACAAAGCCAGCTGCACTTGAGAGAATACCTCATGCTTGAGTATTTTTGTTGAGTGATTTGAAAACAAGCTACACTGTTGCTCACAGCGGGTACAGGCACTGTCCATTGTGGTACAGAATCCCACTTGATCCCTGATCTGCGAGAAACACTCTTGCTTCTCCCAGCCCCGTGGATATGCAATAAAACCTATGGCGGGTTCCACTCCAGGTGAACCACCAGCTGACAGTGGGCGGGACGTGCATGCCACAAGTTCCGCCCTGTAGTGTCCTAAAATGGCAGCCAGGGCTCTATGTAGGTCATGGACCCCAATTTGCATGTTAATAGGGCCTTCAACTGATTCAGACAGGCACTCCGGCTGCCCATTGATAGGCCCGGGGCAGGGTTACTGCAGCTACACCGATGACAGGAATGGTGTAAGTCATTCTCAACCATTATCGGGGTGTTACCTCTTAATTTACGTCAGACAAGAGTCCTCAAAAACACCAATCACCCAACTACTGTATTGAATCTGGGATGTTCATGGCCTGTCTGACACAATTACTCAATCTAGTTACGTCATCAGCGAGGCCAAACACTGGCACTCCTTTGAACTGCAGTTAAACCAGTGAGCTCAGACTAGTTCTGTTTTATTTTAGCACTGCAGTCCTCCTTTCTTTTTTTTAAATTTATTCATTCATGGGAGGTGGGTGTCGCTGGCAAGGTCAGAATTTATTGCCCATCCCTAAATGCCCTTGAGAAGGTGGTGGTGAGCCACCTTCTTGAACCGCTGCAGTCCGTGTGGTGAAGGTACTCCCACAGTGCTGTCAGGGAGGGAGTTCCAGGATCTTGACCCAGCAACAATGAAGGAACAGAGATATACTTCCAAGTTGGGACGGTGTGTGACTTGCAGGGGAACTCACAGGTGATGGTGTTCCCATGCGTCTGCTGCCCATGTCCTTATAGGTGGTAGAGATCGCGGGTTTGGGAGGTGCTGCCGAAGAAGCCTTGGCGAGTTGTTGCAGTACACATTGTAGATGGTACAGACTGCAGCCACGATACGCTGGTGATGGAGGGAATGAATGTTGGAGGTGGTGGATAGGGTGACAATCAAGCGAGCTGCTTTGTCCTGGATGGTGCCAAGCTGCTTGAGTGTTGGTGGAGCTGCACTCATCCAGGCAAGTGGGGAGTATTCCATCACACTCCTGACTTGTGCCTTGTAGATGGTGGAAAGGCTTCGGCGATTCAGGAGGTGAGACACTCGCTGCAGAATACCCAGCCTCTGACCTGCTCTTGTCACAATATGGTCTAATTAAGTTTCTGGTCAGGATGTTGATGGGGGGGGGTAATGCCATTGAATGTCAAGGGACTGTGGTTAGACTCTCGCTTGTTGGAGATGGTTATTGCCTGGCACCTGTGTGGCTTGAATGTTACTTACCATTTATCAGCCCAAGCCTGGATGTTGTCCACGTCTTGCTGTATGTGGGCATGAACTGCTTCATTATCTGAGGAATTGTGAATGGAACTGAACACTGCAATCATCAGCGAACATCCCCACTTCTGACCTTATGTTGGAGGGAAGTTCATTGATGAAGCACCTGAAGATGGTTACTCAGGACACTGCCCTGAGTAACTTCTGCAGCAATGTTCTGGGACTGTGATGATTGACCTCCAACCACCACAACCATCTTCCTTTGTGTTCGGTTATGACTCCAGCCAGTGAAGAGTTTTCCACCTGATTCCCATTTACTTCAGTCTTACTGGGGCTCCTTGATGCCACACTTGGTCAAATGCTGCTTTGATGTCAAGGGCAGTCACTCTCACCTCATCTCTGGAATTCAGCTCTTTGTCCATGTTTGGACCAAGGCTGTACTGAGCTCTGGAGCTGAGTGGTCCTACCATAACCCAAACTGGGCATCGGTGAGAAGGTTATTGCCGAGTAAGTACCGCTTGATAACACTGTCAATGACACCTTCCATCACTTTGTTGATGATTGAGAGTAGACTGATGGGGCGGTAATTGGCCGGATTAGATTTGTCCTGCTTTTTGTGAAGAGGACATACCTGGGCAGTTTACCACATTGTCGGATAGATGCCAGTGTAGTAGCTGTAGTGGAACAACTTGGCTTCTGGAGCACAAGTCTTTAGCACACAGCCGGGATGTTGTCGGGGCCCATATCCTTTGCTGTATCCAATGCGCTCAGCTGTTTCTTGATATCATGTGGAGGAAATGAATTGGCTGAAGACTGGCTTCTGTGATGTTGGGAACCTCAGGAGGAGGTTTATATTTGGGCCACTTAGCACCTCTGCCTGAAGGTGGGTGCAAATGTCTTTAGCCATGTCTTTTGCAATCGTGTGCTGGGCTCCACAATTAATTGAGGATGGGGATATTCAAGGAGCCTCCTCCTCCTGTTGCTTGTTTAATTGTCCACCACCATTCACAACTGGATGTGGCAGGACTGCAGAATTTTGATCTAATCTGTTGATTATGGGATCGCTTAGCCATGTCAATAGCATGCTGCTTCCACTGTTTAGCATGCATTTGGTCCTGTGTTGCAGCTTCCCCAGGTTGGCACCTCATATTTATGTGCACCTGATGCTGCTCCTGCATGCTCTTCTGCACTCTTCATTGAACCTGGGTTGGTCACCTAGCTTGATGGTCAAGGTAGAGTGAGGGAAATGCTGGGCCATGAGCTTACAGATTCTGGTGGAATATAATTCTGCTGCCGCTGATGGCCCACAGCGCCTCATGGATGCCCACTTTTGAGCTGCTGGATCTGTTCTGAATCGATCTCATTTAGCACGGTGGTAGTGCCACACAACACAATGGAGGGTGTCCTCAGTGTGAAGACTGGACTTTGTCTCCACAATGATTGTGCAGTGGTCACTGCTATCAATGCATCTGCACCTGCATCAGGTAGATTGGTGATGACGAGGGTCAAATAGGTTTTTCCCTCGTGTTTGTTCTCTCACTGCCTGCCGCAGGCCCAGTCTGCCAGCTATGTCCTTCAGGACTCAGACAGCTCAGTCAGTAGTGGTGCTACCAAGCCACTCTTGATGACATTGAATTTGCCCACCCAGAGTACATTCAGTGCCCTTGCTACTCTCAGTGCTTCTTCCAAGTGGTGTTCAACAGGGAGGAGTATTGATTCATCAGCTGAGGGAGTGGTAATCAGCAGGAGGTTTCCTTGCCCATGCTTGACCTGAATCCATGAGACTTCATGGGGTCCAGAGTCAATATTGAGGACTTCCAGTAATACCCTTACTGAATGTATACCCCTGTGCTGCCACCCCTGGTGGGTCTGTCCTGCCGGTGGGACAGGACATACATCATCATCATAGGCAGTCCCTCCAAATCGAGGAAGACTTGCTTCCACTATAAAAGTGAGTTCTCAGGTGACTGCACAGTCCAATATGGGAATTACAGTCTCTGTCATGGGTGGGACAGACAGTCTTTGAAGGAAAGGGTGGGAGTCTGGTTTGCCGCACGTTCCTTTGGCTGCCTGCACTTGTTTTCTGCATGTTCTCAGCGACGAGACTCAAGGTGCTCAGTGCCCTCCCGGATGCTATTCCTCCACTTAGGGTGGTCTTTGGCTAGGGACACCCAGGTGTCGGTGGGGATGTTACACTTTATCAAGGAGGCTTTGAGGATGTCCTTGAATCATTTCCTCTGCCCATCTGGGGCTTGCTTGCCGTGTAGGAGTTCCAAGTAGAGTGCTTGCTTTGGGAGTCTCATGTTGGGCATGCGAACAATGTGGCACGCCCAGTGGAGCTGGTCGAGTGTGGTTAGTGCTTCGATGCTGGGGATGTTGGCCTGACCAAGAACACTGTCATTGGTACGTCTGTCCTCCCAGGAGACTTGCAGGATCTTGCGGAAACATCATTGGTGATATTTCTCCAGTGATTTGAGCTGTCTACTGTACATGGTCCACGTCTCTGAGCCATACATGAGGGCAGCTATCACTACAACCCTGTAGAATATGAGCTTGGCCAGGGATGGAGATGGAGGAGTCTGGGACATTGGCTGAAATGTATGATTCTATGAGAATGACTATGTCAGGCTGTGGGTTGACTAGTCTGTGAGACAGCTTTCCCAATTTTGGGACAATTCCCTAGATGTTGGTGAGGGGGACTTTGCAGGGGTGACTGGGCTGGGTATGCCATTGTCATGTCCGAGGCTGGTGCCAAGGTTGATGCCGGGTGGTTCATCCGGTTTTAATCTTCTTATTGTTTCTCGGTATTGAGCCATTTCAGAGGGCAGTTAAGAGTCAATCACATTGTTGTGGGTCTGGAGTCACATATAGGCCAGACCAGGTAAGGACTGCAGATTTCCTTCTCTAAAGTACATGAGTTAACCAGATGGGTTTTTACAACAATCCGATGGTTTCATGGGGCTAGATTTTACACTTTTGTGCTAATCGGCCAAAAATGGGCATTATTTTCAGCGTGGGCAGTAAAAAAGGGTTTTCAGATCGCTGGCTTCTTGCCCATTCTCAAAGCACCAAGTCTCCATTTTTGAAAATGGTCGTTACCGCGAGCGATATGAAATGGGCGGTAGCGTTAAATCACGCTGACCTTCTGCCGTAAAGTGTGGCCATCCTTAGCAATGGCATGGCGATGCTCGATTCCCGTGACCAGGAGGTCAAGGGTCATCATGACATGCGCAGAAGAGGAGACAGAGAGAGAGGGAGCTCAGAGGGACAGAAGGCGTGTCTGGACATGGTGTGGCTGCTTTGGGAGGAAGGAGGGAGACTTTAGAGCTTCACAGCAAGTCGGGAAAGAAAAAATTAGCTGTTACCAGCCACATATTTGCCCGAATTTGGCCTATAATGGAGGGAGAGGAAGAGGCATCACAGCACGCTGTGAAGACTGAAGTTAGAGAGAACAGTGAGTTGGGAGAGGAGCACGTTGGAGGGCGCAAAAGAGCTAGGAGGTTCTCGGATGAGACAAATGCCTCCCTCTTGCAGGAGGTCGAGTTACGCTGGGGTGATTTGAAACAGGGAGGGCGTGGGAAGCCCACCGCAAAGGCTTACCAGAGGATATGGACTGAGATAGCAGAGGTGGTCTCGTCGGTGACCAACGGGGTCTGTGAGGGCAACCTATGCCGCAAACAATGGAAGGACCTTGTAGGATCCGCAAGAGTAAGTTTTACATTTATTTACATGTACTTATGTATTTATAGAATTTGATGGGTAACAGTCATGAGTGACGATCAGCAGGGAACATTAAAATGGACTGCAAAAGCTTCTATAGATATGTAAAGAGAAAAAGGTTAGTAAAGGCAAACGTAGTCCCCTGCAGTCAGAATCAGGGGAAGTCATAACTGGGAACAAAGAAATGGCAGACCAATTGAACAAGTATTTTGGTTCGGTATTCATTAAGGAGGACACAAACAACCTTCCGGATATAAAAGGGGTCAGAGGGTCTAGTAAGAAGGAGGAACTGAGGGAAATCCTTATTAGTCGGGAAATTGTGTTGGGGAAATTGATGGGATTGAAGGCCGATAAATCCCGAGGGCCTGATGGTCTGCATCTCAGAGTACTTAAGGAGGTGGCCTTGGAAATAGCGGATGCATTGACAGTCATTTTCTAACATTCCATAGACTCTGGATCAGTTCTTATGGAGTGGAGGGTAGCCAATGTAACCCCACTTTTTTAAAAAGGAGGGAGAGAGAAAACAGGGAATTATAGACCGGTCAGCCTGACATCGGTAGTGGGTAAAATGATGGAATCAATTATTAAGGATGTCATAGCAGTGCATTTGGAAAGAGGTGACATGATAGGTCCAAGTCAGCATGGATTTGTGAAAGGGAAATCATGCTTGACAAATCTTCTGGAATTTTTTGAGGATGTTTCCAGTAGAGTGGACAAGGGGGAACCAGTTGATGTGGTGTATTTGGACTTTCAGAAAGCTTTCGACAAGGTCTCACACAAGAGATTAATGTGCAAAGTTAAAGCACATGAGATTGGGCTGAGTGTGCTGACGTGGATTGAGAACTGTTTGGCAGACAGGAAGCACAGAGTCGGAGTAAATGGATATTTTTCAGAATGGCAGGCAGTGACTAGTGGGGTACCGCAAGTTTTTGTGCTGGGGCCCCAGCTGTTTACATTGTACATTAATGATTTCGACGAGGGGATTAAATGTAGTATCTCCAAATTTGCGGATTACACTAAGTTGGGTGGCAGTGTGAGCTGCGAGGAGGATGCTATGAGGCTGCAGAGTGACTTGGATAGGTTAGGTGAGTGGGCAAATGCATGGCAGATGAAGTATAATGTGGATAAATGTGAGGTTATCCACTTTGGTGGTAAAAACAGAGAGACAGGCTATTATCTGAATGGTGACAGATTAGGAAAAGGGGAGGTGCAACGAGACCTGTGTGTCATGGTACATCAGTCATTGAAGGTAGGCATGCAGGTACAGCAGGCGGTTATGAAAGCAAATGGCATGTTGGCCTTCATAGCGAGGGGATTTGAGTACAGGGGCAGGGAGGTGTTACTACAGTTGTACAAGGCCTTGGTGAGGCCACACCTGGAGTATTGTGTACAGTTTTGGTCTCCTAACTTGAGGAGGGACATTCTTGCTATTGAGGGAGTGCAGCGAAGGTTCACCAGACTGATTCCTGGGATGGCGGGACTGACATATCAAGAAAGACTGGGCTTGTATTCACTGGAGTTCAGAAGAATGAGAGTGGATCTCATAGAAACGTTTAAAATTCTGACGGGTTTAGACAGGTTAGATGCAGGAAGAATGTTCCCAATGTTGGGGAAGTCCAGAACCAGGGGTCACAGTCTAAGGATAAGGGGTAAGCCATTTAGGACCGAGATGAGGAGAAACTTCTTCACCCAGAGAGTGGTGAACCTGTGGAATTCTCTACCACAGAAAGTAGTTGAGGCCAATTCACTAAATATATTCAAAAAGGAGTTAGATGTAGTCCTTACTACTAGGGGGATCAAGGGGTATGGCGAGAAAGCAGGAATGGGGTACTGAAGTTGCATGTTCAGCCATGAACTCATTGAATGGCGGTGCAGGCTCGAAGGGCCGAATGGCCTACTCCTGCACCTATTTTCTATGTTTCTATGTTTCTATGTGAGGTCTTTCACTTTTACCGGGAATGTTTTACTCTAAGCCTGCGGTAACAATGCACGTCTTTAGGTAAAGAATGATAATTTTATAATAATAATGATTACATCTGTCGGTTATGTGTTGTATCAGTACCTAGCAAGGTTATCATGCAATGATCTCATGTCATGTCGTCCTGTCACCTTTTACAGAAGAAGCTATCAATGATGAGGTCTGTGCAGAGGTGAACGGGTGGAGGCCACCAGCCCCCAATGACATCACAGAGACGGGGGAGCGAGTGCTCGCACTCATGGGGAAGCACACCCCGACAGCCAAGGAAGCTTCTGCAGACCCTGAAGTGATGCCATGTGAGTAAAGCTTACACCATTGTGTAATGTAAAGTCAATAGATACCCAACCAACTCATATCCGAACAATCATATGTGATAAATGATTTCTAAAATTGTCATAAAAATAATGATGGCCTAATGAAAATCATTGCAATGCAAATGTGTTGATGGTTATGAAATGTGATGTCTGTGATGATTTTGATAGCAGTGGTGCTTTTGTTGTGCATGTGCTGTGTGCAGCACTGGACTCACCTTGTGACCCTAGCACTCCCCTCTCCTCTAATAACCTCATTTGTGTTTTGCAGCTCAGCCAGCAGCACGTCCCAAGACAAGACCACAGAGGCCAGAAGGTGGGGGTACCGTGGGGCTCGACTCTCCGGACAATCCTACATCTGCTGAGGAGCTCCGATTCTGGCCCGCCAACCCGCTGGGTCTGTTCTCCACAGATGAGAGCACAGACTTCGAGGAACCTGCATCGCCATGCTTCAGAAGCCATTCCACCCCAAGACCATCTAGTGGTCCTCCGGTCATTCCCGACTCCACTCTGGAAGTACTGGCCCCAAGCACCTCACCACAGAGCACCCCATTTTTCCCCAGGACGGCGCCAACACCATGGAGACCTTATGGATGCGGCAGGTCTGTTCCACGAGTGCCACATGAGAGCGTAGAGATGGTACAGTTGTCCAGGAGGACTGTAGACATTGGTGACCAGCTCATCAAAGCACTGGGGGCATACCCCGACAGCTGGCCATCATGACCGAGTACATTCCGCAGATGGTGGAGGCCCTGGATGCATAGCCAGGAACACTGCTGGCGCAGGCCTCCCAGTGACCCCAGAGCGCGGCACTCCACTCCTAGGTTCCGCACCACCACTGCGAACGACAGATGAGAGCAAGGACCAAGATCCTGCTTCTGCATCAGAGAATTTTGCCCCCTCGGCACCCCCCACTCCTGTTTCCATGCAACCACCACATCTGCCTTCATCCCCCCCAATGAGGCACTACCTCAGGAGCTCCTCGGCCAAGCGCCGTGGAGTGAGGAGGGGAATGGGGTAGAGGTGGGGTGAAGAAGGGGAGGGGGGAATGAAAGTGAGGTGCATGTCCGCAGGTGATGGCTGTGTTATATCTCCATCTTGGTCTATGCAATTTGTTGTAATGTATGGGGGCTGGGGCTCACCCTCCTGCGTTGCCTTTGTATTCTGTGTTGCTGGACATGTTGAACATTTGATTGATGTCAATGGTGGAAAAAGTTGGGTGTGGGCAGGGGTTGGGTGTTATTGCCTGTGATACTTATGATTTCAGACCATTGTTAGTATAAAAAAATGTTTATTGAACGTAACCTTGTTGCGCATTGTCACAGATAGCTGGACCGTTACACACTGGTGATTCCTTAACATGAAAGGGTTAAATATAACTTAACTTCAATCAATGTAAACTTTAACTGGCACCAAGGTAATGGACACCATTGATGTCTGAGCTGCACACACATAGCAGTCTGCGTAGTCACTCACATCAACGTTCTTTCAGGCAAATCGTTCAGCTATCAGCTCCTCACGTAAGAATCTTGCAGCTATGTAGCCACCACGGGCCCTTTTCGTACGGTCTGAAGACGGTCGTGGGCATGGTTGCATAGCCAGCCTGATTGTTTGGTCCAGGACCTCGTCGTCCTCTTCCTCTCTCTCCTGAGGTGGAGCAGCAGTGCCTTCTGGCAATTCTTGGCCCCTCCTGATAGCCAGGTTGTGCAGCATTGAGCACACAACCACGAATTTACTTACTTGCTCAGGGTTGTATTGTAGCTCCGTTCCTGAGTGGCCAAGACATCTGAAGTGCTGCTTAAGCACAATTATTGTTTTCTGGACCACATTGCGTGTGTCTCTGTGGCTCCGGTTGTATCGCTTCTCGGCCTCAGTGTGGGTGTCACGCAGCGGGTCATCAGCCAGGTGGCTGGGTCATATTGGTTATCACCAAGCATCCAGCATTGTCCTTGTGGCTGACTCTTAAAGATGTCAGAGACAGCGCTCTCACGCAGGATGTGAGCCTGGACATTTGGCATTCACTGCCAGTATGATCTGGTTGTGGTCGACAATTAGTTGGACCTTCAGGGAGTGAAATCCTTTTCTGTTACGAAAACGCTCCGGGTCCTGAGAAGGTGGCCGCATGGTGATGTGAGTGCACTGTATAAGCTCCCTGCACCCTGGGGAACTTAGCAATGTGGTAGAATGCTCCAGCCCTGTCAGTCTGAGAATCCGTGGTCATGAGGAAGCTGATAAAGTCCAATCTTCTCGCGTACAGGGCCTCCGTGTCCTGTCTAATGCAGCGATGGTTTGCATGGTGAGACAGAGGGCAAATCTGGACTGCAGAGGCCGGAAAGGAACCGGACGCAAAGAAAGACAGTGCCGCGGTGACCTTGACCTCGACCGACACTGATGTCTTGATGGCAGGCTGCATATGTGGCCTGATAAGCTCACATATTTCATTGATCACCACCTTGTGGAAGCGCAGTCTCCGACAGCAGGTGTGGTCGGAGATGTCGAGGTAAGACCTCTTTTCCTTGTACATGCGGAGTGTGTATGGTCTGGCCCTCCTCCTCATTCTTGCATGTCTTAAATTGGGGACATAATGATATGCATCACACATTGAGCCATCTGCACTCTGCAGCATCTGTGTGTTAATCGATGCAGGCTGAGAAATGGCTGGCCCCATTGCAATGAAAGTATAATACCGATTCATCAGAAGCAATGATATCCTCACTAAAATACACCTCGAGTAAACCCCCAATAGTCCAGAGTCTGAAAATATATCTGTTGAGATGGTCACTTCACCTGAGAAGAACTCCAGAGTCAATGCAAATTGCCTCGAAGTAGAATCAGCCTTTTGAATGAAGCGACCTGCGATTTAAAAAATGGCAGCCACGCCGCTGGCGTTCGTTCAGAGCAATTTCACTTTTTATGGGCGTTTTTTTGGGCGAGCAATATTGTGGGCGATATGTGTGCGAGGTGTTGAAAGTGACGGTGGGCGATCTCCTGGGCGTTAGTTTCGTCAAATGTGCTCTTTACGACAAAAAATAGTGGGCAGACGGTATTATTGAATCTCGGCGTTAATTCCGTGCGGAAAGTAATGCTGGGCGATATTTTGGGCTTTGATTTTGCCCATTTTGATGATTCCACCCAAAGAAAGTGGGCAGGCGGTAATATTTTTTCCCGGTGTTAAGCACATGGAGAAAGTAACGTTCGGTGGTAAGTTTCCTAAAAATGCCCATTAGTTTTCATTTTGTGCCAAAATGAGTGATATATGGGCGTTCTACATCATTTCAGCGGTAAAATGACCGTTAAGTGAGCGTTAAGCATGCAAAATAAGTGGAGGTTTTAGCCCATGGTCACCATTACTGATACAAATTTTATTTTCCAATTTATTTAATTAACTGAATTGAAATTCCCCAGCTGTCATGGTGGGATTTGAACTCACGTCTCTGGATTACTAGTACTAGTAACATTACCACTATGCTATCATTTCTATCAGCTGAGCAATCAAATACACACGCAGTCGAAAGCGTCTTGGTTAGCAAAGGTGGAAATGCGATCCATTCATTAAACATATCCAGCCAATGTCAATCGTTTATCACAGCATTAACCAAACATCTCAAGGGTATTTGATTAGAAGTCAAAAAAAAAACATTTTGAGCATCCCACCTTCCAAAGAACATTCGCAGACTCAAAGAAAGTGACAAGGATAATTCTAGGGGCCCGAAATTGGTGGACATACCGCCGCATTCCGCCCGCAGACCGCCAATCTACCGCCCAAAATCGTGAAAAATACCAACATACTGCTCACATACTGCCCGGAAGGAAATTCATCAGTGACGTACCGTTGGGCAGTATGTATACCGTCCGCCCATGCACACCACCAGCATACCACCCAAAATTGCCAAATTGTTGACACCGCTGGCATACCACCGGCCTTGCAGACCGCCCTGGAAAAGGTGGTTTTAAGTCAATCTTCAATCGGCGGTATGCACCTTTAGCTGTGAAAATGTTTTTATCTGTCACACCCCCAGTCTCTCCCACCCCCCAGTCTTCCCCCCCCGCCCCCCCACAGCGATCTCCTCCCCAAGTAGCGATCTCCTCCCAAGAAGCAATCTATTCCCCAAGAAGCAATCTCCCCTCCAACTAGCGATCTCACCCCCAAGTAGCAATCTCAACCCAAGTAGCGATCTCCCTCACAAATAGCAATTTCCCCCCAAGAAGCAATCTTCCCCCCAAGTAGCGATCTCACCCCAAATAGTGATCTACCCCCAATAAGCAATCACCCTCCAAGTAGAGATCTCTCCCACAAATAGCAATCTCTCCCCCAAGTAGCGATCTCACCCCAAATAGTGATCCCCCCAAGAAGCGATTTTCTCCCCCCCGCACCCGCAAGTAGCGAGCTCCCCTACAAATAGCAATCTCCCTCCAAGAAGTGATCTTCCCCCCCCACCGCCCAAGAAGCAACCCCCAACCCAATGACCTGCACATCGCTCTCAGGCTGGCAGTTTCTGTCGATTCTGGTCTGTGTCTCTCGGGGGGCAGAGCTTCGCAGCAGCATGCGCGTGCGCAGAACTCGGGACCCGAAGATTCCCGAGTGAAAAGGACCCACCGCCCGCACACCGCCGGCTGCACTCCGCTTCACCCGCTGCACTCTGTTCGGCACATCGCCGAGAAAATAGTAATGAAAATCGCGCACACTCCGCCCCAGCAATACCCGGCGGTATGAAATGACATACCACCGGCATACCGCCTGGAAATGGGTGGACAACCAATTTCGGCCCCTAGGGACATAAGTTTGAAGAGTGACTCATAGATTTTAACTTATTTTCATTTGAAAAAAGGAAATTAAGAGGGGACTTGATTTGGATTTAAGTAATGCCGCGATGTATGCAGGTCATTTTAAATGCTGAAGTAAAGGACACAAATATAAAACTAACAAGGAACAGATTGCCAGCAAAAGCAGTTAATGCTATTTTCACAAGAGTTGGTTAACTGTCCAGTTCGGAAAGGAATTCAGAATTGTAGGGATATGTGCGATAGAAATAATCAAATGCTCGGTGGCATCTAATGGTTTCTGAGATGTTGCAACCGTTAAAATGTCAGTGGAGGAAAGCAAACCAGTCAAGGGTGAATAACATAGGGTAGACTTTGTCACTTTATTTATATTTTGAGCGCCAATGAAAAACTTTCTACAAAACTGAACTGGTTACTTGCTCTATGTACGTAGTACCATCATTGCTCATCATGGCAACAGTACTTTAAGAAAATCTAGCCAAAATGGTGTTCATAGTATGGTTTTATCCTGCCCCTTTTAGTCAGAAATGGGCTAGACTTTCAGCACACATTGCAAATTTAGTGCCCATATAGCGCCCATATAAGTGCTGAGATTTGATGAAAAATGGAAACTAGCACCCGATTATCGCCCATTTATCGCCGGCACAACTTTCGGCATACAGGAATGAACTGCATCACCCGGCCTATTTTTTTTTTTAAATGACGTCATTCTCGTGCAAGGCCCAGAATATTGTTTATAATGGAAACTAGCACCTGATTATCGCCCAGATTATCGCCGAACGCTACTTTCGGCATTTCACCCATAATTCGCCCAAATGATCGCTCACCCAAAAAGACGCTCAAGGGAAGCTGCAATTACCTGACCTTATGGATGCCATTTTGTAACTTGGAGGATCTTTAATAAAAGGCTGCTTGAAATGGTTGGGAGGAGAAGTAATTCATGAGTGATTTTAAAGGACGTTTTTAAATCTTGCCAATCATCCTAATCACATTGTGGTTAATTTCCAGTTTATATTGTATTTGTTGAGGACAATTTAAGAAGACAGATCAGGGCATTTATAGTGATTTATAGTGATGGGGCCTCTAATTTCTCAACCAGTATTGAGGACTACTCACATGCTGCAGAATAGAGATGGAGAAGGTTCATTGAAGAGCATTTTGTGCTCCATCAAAGAGGTGGCAGACTGCTGAGGAGGAGGAGACATTACACCCAATGCAGTTACAGGGATAAGCGATCATAACTGGACTTGTCCGATAACACATGCATTAGAAGGTTGCGCTTCTGAAAGGAGGTCATCAGTGAGATATGCTAGCTAATTAAGGGAGATCTGCAGCCTACCAGCACCATCAGGACTGCACTGTCCATTGAGGTTAAGGTTACTGCGGCACTTTCCTTCTACGCATCGGGCTCCTTTCAGGCCTTACCAGGTGACACTTGCGGTATCTCTCAGCATGCCACACATTGCTGTATTTGACAGGTGACTGAAGCCCTTTACGCATGTAGGATGGATATTATAAACTTCCCTATGACCAGGGAGGCACAGAGTGAGAGGGCTTTGGGGTTCTCGAGAATAGCAAACTTCCCCGAAGTGCAGGGAGCAATAGACTGTATGCACATCGCCCTGCGAGCACCTTTACAGGATGCAGAGGTGGTTCGGAACCGAAAGGGATTATTCCACTCCCTGAATGTGCAGCTCGTTGTCGGCCACAAGCAAATAATCATGGCAGTAAATGCAAATTTTCCAGGGAGCATCCATGATGCGCACATCTTGCGTGAGAGCACTGTCTCTGACCTGTTTAAGAGTCAGCCACAAGGTCACGGTTCGATACTGGGGGCTAAAGGATATGGCCTTGCCAGTTGGCTCATGACCCCCCCTCCCCCCCCCACCACCACTCACCCAGACAGAAGCTGAGGAAGCGCTACAACGAAAGCCATATAGACACACGCAATATCATCGAAAAGACAATTGGAGTTCTTCAGATGCCTGGACCAATCAGGAGGCAACCTACATTACCACCCTGAGCAGGTCACTGAGTTTATTGTGGTGTGCTGCATGTTGCATAAGCTAGCTATCAGGAGAGGACAAAAATTGCCAAATGGGACTGCTGATCCAATTCAGGAGGGAGGGGAGGTGGAAGAGGAGGACGAGGACCTCTGGGAGGACGATCTGCCTGGCGATGAATCAATTCCCCCATGCTCCCCCCACCCCCATATCACTGGAAAAGCCCCATTGTTGTTACGCAGATGCAAAACACTTGCATCAGCAGCTCATAAATGTTATGCTTCATCTTTGCCTGACCGTGGCCAATGTTTGCAACCCTTGTATTGATGTTTTACCGTATGTTATTAGAAGACACTTCACAACAATTGTAACGTTAAATAACATTTTTTAATAATTTAACAAATGATTTAAAGTATTTTTTAACAAACTCTACCACCCCTCCTGCCCCCGCCAATCCCAAACAAGTGAACAAAATGTTTTCAAGAACAATACAACGATAACACCCACCATCCCCAACAGTCAACAATAAACACATTTTTTAAATATAAACACAAATATTAAATGCCCCACCCCCTCCCCACCTGCGGCCATGCTTCCCTCCTCTAACTTTACCCTCCCTCGTCATAACCCCCACTTTCCCACTTAATCCCCAGTAACGGGACCAAGATGTCTTGCAGTAGAGCACATCAAGGGCTGCTGCTGTGGGTGGGGCAGGGTGGGGGGGGCGGGCGGTGGGGGAGGAGAGCGGGGGGGGGGGGGTGACATTGGCAGAATGACCCCAGTGGATCGAGGAGAAGACATTTGCGAAGAAACATATTCCGAGTCAGAAGGAAGTTCTTCCTCCTGTCTCGCATCTGTCATGCTGGATGGTGGTATGGCACCTTGGGGTGCAGTGCCATATCCCGAAACTATCACGTGCCACGAGGCATCGACAGAGTTGGTCGTTCGCCCCATTGCCTCAACCATCTGCCCCATGCCTTCCAATATTCTGGCAGATAGTGTGGCAATGTTGCCGGTCAACCCACCAATCGCCTGGAGGAGCTCTCGACCTATGTCGACGCTTGCCCTCGACAGTGACACCATGTCCTCGTTGATATCTGCCCGTCGCAGCGCGGAGTCGGCGTGGGCACTGGACGACTTGTAGTGTCCTGCTGCAAGCCGCTTGGCCCCACTACTTCATCCGTTGAGGATTATGTGGCCACAGGTACCACAGATGACCCTTCAGACTCATCCTCCTCCTCCTCCGTCATATCTTCTTGTTCTTCCCCTGTAGTCAGCATGACCGGCAGTCGTAGGGATGATGCTCCAGCGACCTCCCATTGCGCCTGGGGAGCCTGGGGAGCTAGAAAATATAATTGAGGTTAGTAGAAGAGAAGGGGAGACATGAGAATGCTTGCGCTGTGCAGGCATATGTACGAAGAGCAACACTACTTCAATAAATGTGAATGAGCGACGTTACATATGATTAACATGAGAGTACAGACAAGTACAGAAGCTGCATGCATAACATTACATCATTCATATATTATAATCAAATGCCATTAAATTACTTTAAATTACCACTGGTTTACCACTGGTTTACACATTACTCATGTGGCCTAACAATGGGATCTGCACCACCACGGGTGGCAGAACGACCATGCATGCCCTCTAAGGCTGCAGCACGCTCCTCCAGATTGGTCATAGGGTGAAGGTCAGTAGGCCCTCCTCCGGTCCATCTCTGCTTCAACTGATTCTTAGATATCATCCTCTGCAAACGTGACAAGAGCATGGCATAAGCTAATTGCCTAGCAACTATTACAAAAACACAAGCGATAGTGTAATCCACAATTAGTCACCCCACATGCAATTCATTGTTAACATTAACATTGTATGCTAATACCGTTTTTATCCAATGGATGCATGGTTATAACATCTACATTCCGAGAAAATATTTAATAAGATCGTGTTTAGGAACTAATGCTTGACACCAACTCTCTCGCGTACAATCTCCAGGAAAGGCCCCATCCACTAAGGGCCGTGCCATTAGGCACCTGAGGGGAGGAAGGCAGTTTATTGGAATTGATGGAGGTCCCCGGGGGGGGGGAGGGTGGAGAATCAGGACCGCTGTTGAGCTGGTGAGCTCGGCAATGAGAGGGCCATAATGGGAGGGTCACTGTGTCCCTGGGCTGTGCTCAGAGACCTCCATGTGGGTGGAGCTAATGTCCCAAAGTGTCCAAGGGCATACAGTGAGTCGGGCCGCTCTCCTCCAGTCCAGGCTGGGTCACTTTGTGACTGACAGCAGCCGGAGAGACTCACAAGTCTGGGCAAAGCTGACCGGAACCCTCAGTACTCAGTTATGCCCCTATCCACCAACCTAATCAAAAAGGAGAAGGTGCCCAAGTTCAAGTTGCTCACAGTGCACAAGCAGCAATATAATTTAATAATTCTCCTTCTAAACTGAAGTGGTAGAAATGCTGAGTGTTTGTTGTCTGTCTGTTTCCAGTCATTCCTTTGCCGTGAATTTTCAATCAAAGCGTTTAAATAATAATTAATACTGTCGATTAAGTTTAAGGCGTCTCAGCAACATTAGAGTAAAAGAGCACAGGTTCCGACCCCAGTCCAAATCTTAACAGGGAAGCTACCCAAGACTACCCAGCTTAATTACAATCTGGCAGATTTACATTCTAATTAATGAGTCAGTGCATCATTACAATTTAATAATTTAATACTTACGCTTGCGGATGAAACAAGACTATTTCAGCGCTCGCGGCACTGGTCTGCCTCTTGTCTATTGTGGGCCACAGATGACAATATAGCGGCGATATCACCCATATTCGCTGGTATATCGAGGGGAGTGGTTTCCCACACCCACCTCGGGTTAATTGGCCCCACTGAGTCTCCACCTCATGGACTAAGGCCTTGTTCGCCTCATCGGAGAAAGCTTTCGCCCTCCTTCTCCTTGCAACCCCTCAACACTCTCTCCTGACTCCTCACGCTCTATCTCCCTCTTATTTGCTATCAATTCCTTCAAAAAATGATTCCACACAAACCATGCTTCTCTCTCCTTCCCTTTGCCTTTTGAGCATGTGCAGGTGACCCCTGACTTCCTGAATCACGGGAAAAGTTATTTGCCTGAAAAAAAACGCGCATGCGCAAGATGGCCATTGCTATGGATGTCAGCCTTGCACGACTGAATACATTGCTATCACCCATTTCACATTGCTCAGGCTATCGCCCAAATTAAAAAAGCGAAACTAGTGGTTTTTAAAATGGGCAATATTCCAGCGATCCTGAAAAATAAAAAAAGCACTAAGGCTGGAAATATCGCCCATTTTTGGGCAATAGCGATCATAGTGGAAAGTCTAGCTCACGATGTTTTTGCAGCTTCTATAAACACAAGGATTACTGTATATAGCTTAAACAAATTAATTTTCATTCAAGGAAGGAAAAGGAGGTGGGGTAGCGTTATTGGTTAAAGAGGAGATTAACGCAATAGTAATCTAAATGGGTAGAGCTGCGAAACACCAAAGGGCAAAAAACTTAGTGGGAGTTGCGTACAGACCACCAAACAGTAGTAGGGAGGTTGGGGACAGCATCAAACAAGAAATTAGGGATACGTGTAATAAGGGTACAGCAGTTATCATGGGTGACTTTAATCTGCATATTGATTGGGCTAACCAAACTAGTAGCAATACCGTGGAGGAGGATTTCCTGGAGTGTATAAGGGATGGTTTTCTAGACCAATATGTCGAGGAACCAACTAGAGAGCAGGCCATCCTAGACTAGGTCTTGTGTAACGAGAGAGGATTAATTAGCAATCTGGTCATGCGTGGCCCCTTGGTGACCATAATATGGTAGAATTCTTCATAAAGATGGAGAGTGACAGTTAATTCAGAGACTAGGGTCCTGAACTTAAAGAAAGGAAACTTCAATGGTATGAGACATGAATTGGCTAGGATAGACTGGAGAATGATACTTAAAGGGTTGTCAGTGGCTAGGCAATGGCAGACATTTAAATATCACATGGATGAACTACAACAATTGTACAGCCCTGTGTGTCATAAGAATAAAAAAGGGAAAGTGGCTCAACCATGGCTAACAAGGGAAATTAGGGAAAGTGTTAACTCCAAGGAAGAGGCATATAAATAGGTCAGAAAAAGCACAAAACTGAGGACTGGGAGAAATTTAGAATTCAGCAGAGGAGGTCTAAGGGTTTAATTCTTGGTAGTCTGTCGTATCCAACAAAGACGTTGATGTGCTAATCATCAATGGCATGTGTCTTCAAGTGGCTGTATAGGTCAATTCTGGATGCACATAGTCTCTTGCACGTCGGACAAGGGAAGTTCGATGTGCCTGATGCTGACAGTACTGCCACCTGATTAGGAAGGGGAAAATAGAGTATGAGAGTAAGCTTGCAGGGAACATAAAAACTGACTGCAAAAGCTTCTGCAGATATGTGAAGAGAAAAAGATTAGTGAAGGCTAATGTAGGTCCCTTGCAGTCAGAATCAGGGAATTCATAATGGGGAACAAGGAAATGGCAGACCAATTGAACAAATACTTTGGTTCTGTCTTCACTAAGGAAGACACGAATAACCTCCCGAAAATACTAGGTGACCGAGGGTCTAGCGAGAAGGGGGAACTGAGGGAAATCCTTATTAGTCAGAAACTGGTGTTAGGGAAATTGAAGGGACTGAAGGCCGATAAATCCCAGAGCCCGATAGTCTGCATCCCAGAGTAGTTAAGGAAGTGGCCCTAGAAATAGTAGATGCATTGGTGGTCATTTTCCAACATTCCATGGACTCTGGTTCAGTTCTGATGGATTGGAGGGTAGCTAATGTAACCCTACGTTTAAAAAAGAGGGAGAGAGAAAACAGGGAATTATAGACCGGTTAGCCTGACATCGGTGGTGGGTAAAATGCTGGAATCAATTATTAAAGATGTAATAGCAACGCATTTGGAAAGCAGTGACAGGATCGGTCCAAGTCAGCATGGATTTATGAAAGGGAAATCATGCTTGACAAATCTTCTAGAAATTTTTGAGGATGTAACTAATAGAGTGGATATGGGAGAACCAGTGGATGTGGTGTATTTGTACTTTCAAAAGGCTTTTGACAAGGTCCCACACAAGAGATTAGTGTGCAAAATTAAAGCACATGATATTGGGGGTAATGTATTGACCTGGATAGAGAACTAGTTGGCAGACAGGAAGCAGAGAGTAGGGATAAACGGGTCCTTCTCAGAATGGGAGGCAGTGACTAGTGGGGTGCCGCAGTCCTCAGTGCTGGGACCCCAGCTATTTACAATATACATTAATGATTTAGATGAAGGAATTGAATGTAATATCTCCAAGTGTGCAGATGACACTAAGCTGGGTGGCAGTGCGAGCTGCGAGGAGGATGCTAAGAGGCTGCAGGGGGACTTGGACAGGTTAGGTGAGTGGGCAAATGCATGGCAGATGCAGTATAATGTGGATAAGTGTGAGGTTATCAACTTTGGTGGCAAAAACAGGAAGGCAGATTATTATCTGAATGGTGGCAGATTACTAAAAAGGGAGGTGCAGCGAGACCTGGGTGTCATGGTACATCAGTCATTGAAGGTAGGCATGCAGGTACAGCAGGCAGTAAAGAAAGCTGATCTTCATAGCGAGGGGATTTGAGTATAGGAGCAGGGAGGTCTTACTGCAGTTGTACAGGGCTTTGGTGAGACCACACCTTGAGTATTGTGTGCAGTTTTGTTCTCTTAATCTGAGGAAGGACAATCTTGCTATTGAGGGAGTGCAGTGAAGGTTCACCAGACTGATTCCCGGGATGGCAGGACTGACATATGAATAATGACTGGATCAACTAGGCTTATATTCACTGGAATTTAGAAGAATGAGAGGTGATCTCATAGAAACGTATAAAATTCTGACGGGATTGGACAGGTTAGATGCAGCAAGAATGTTCCCGATGTTGGGGAAGTTCAGAACCAGTGGTCACAGTCTAAGGATAAGGGGTAAGACATTTAGGACCGAGATGAGGAGAAACTTCTTTAATCAGAGAATTGTGAACCTGTGGAATTCTCTACCACAGAAAGTTATTGAAGCTAGTTTATTAGATATATTCAAAATAGAGTTAGATGTGGCCCTTATGGCTAAAGGGATCGAGGGGTATGGAGAGAAAGCAGGAATGGGGTACTGAAGTTGCATGATCAGCCATGATCATATTGAATGGTGGTGCAGGCTCAAAGAGCTGAATGGCCTACTCCTGCACCTACTTTCTATGTTTCTATGAAAGGCCAAAAATATCATTGAAGTAAATGGAAGGAAATACTGGGTCTTTTAAGCGCTTAAGTATTAACAATTTTAACATATCATTGTTTGAAAGTGAATGCTTTTATATTTCAGATAATATTTATATTGTCTGTAATTAAATCAATCCATAAAGAAGCAAATTATAAAAAAAACTCAAGTCCAAATCTAAAGCAGGGCTAGCTTCAAGAAATTTGTAGTATTTGATTGAAGATAATATTAGGTCACAAGTGAAAGAGTCAGCAGTCTCAGTAGAGTTTATAATCAAAATTACACTGGCAGTTGTTACACTTCAAGTAACCTTAGATTGAGCATTTAGAGCGAAGTTGTATCTTCAGGTGAAGTTTGCAATACTCCTCGACGAGAAAGGAGTGTTCTTCTGAAGTAAGTTTGTTTCAGATTCACAACAAAAGTTGAAACTGGAACACATAACAGTACATAAATCAAGCCAGTAGGAAATTGTTCAATGTGATTTTTTAATTCATTTGTGAAAGAGCTCTTTGTTCATTCTTTCAGCATCTCTCTATTTGCTATCGCTCATTCCTTTGCTGCCTTTGATTCTTCTCTCATTGTCAAGACTCTAAAGTCTTCTTCTTCAAGTGTCAGGTTGGCTCAGTTTGTAGTGTCTCTGAGTCAGACAGTTGTGGGTTCAAGCCCCACTGTGGATTTGGGCACATGATCTAAGGTTGACACTTCAGTATAACGCGGGGTGAATGTGGCTTTGTTGGAGACACTGTCTGCTGATGAGACTTAAGAACTTAAGAACATAAGAAGTAGGAGCAGGAGTAGGCCATTTGGTCCCTCAAGCCTGCTCTGCTATTCAATGAGATCATGGCTGATCTTCTACCTCAACTCCACCAAATACACCACATCCACTGGTTTCCCCCTTATCTATTCTGTTAGTTACAACCTCAGATTTCTCTGCCATTTCCTTATTCCCCATTATAATTTCTCCTATCTCAGCCTGTAAGGGGCCCACATTTACTTTTGCTCATCTGTTCCTTTTTACATACCTATAGAAGCTATTACAGTCTGTTTTTATGTCTGACATCGGCCAGCTCAGGTGGATGTAATAAATCCCATGCCACTATCTAATGAAGGGCAGGCAGTTTGCTTGATATCCTAGCCAACATTCCTCCCTCAAACAGCACCACTAAAAACAGATTAACCAGGCATTCTCTGTTTTTGTTGTTGGCAAAACCTTGCTGTGTGCATTGGCTGTCAAAATAACAACAGTGACTATGTAATTCTTTGGTTGCAAACCACTTTGGGAAATCCTGAAGATGTGATAAGGCATTAAGTATAAACATAAGTTCTTTTGTTTCTTTGCTTTCCTGTTTCATGATTTTTGCACTCCTCATAGCTGATCTTATCACATATTAGTATTTTTGCTTTTTAGATATGATAGCATAAATGGTTCAATAAACTATTCTAAACATATTTTCATTTCATGTTCAAAATGTAGGCTTAGGATATCAACTATATTTCCTTTGAATTGTATTCAAAATAATTGCTATTCAAGGCCACAGGGAGTGAAATTGGTCAAATGGAAAAGAAAATCGAGCGTAGTATATTTTACAGTACCGATATTGACCAATTTCACCCCTGTAGTTTTCATGGAAAATGAATAAATTCCAGAAGGTGATTCCCAAAACATCTCTAAAAATCTTGGAATTCCAATGTAATAAAAGCGGAATTAGACTTATTCAGTCACTGTTAGTCATTAGCCTCGTTAGTATGTCGTTTGCATTTAATATGTCTATATTAAGATTGTGCTGTTTATATATCAGTCATAATGAAGTGATTCACAAAGTGTTGGCATCGGAAAGGCAATCGGTGATCCGCGCGCAAGTTGCACCCAGAGCAGAAACTCCGGGCCTCGAAGTTTCTCTTTACGATGCCAACTCTTTGCGAGTCACTTGAAGTTTTTTTTCTCAAGTTTCCCCTCAAACTCATTTGCATATCAGTGAATAGAAAATCAGTCATGAACCAGCGCAGTCCGGCAACACTTCAGAAGTTAATTTTGTTTACTTTTGCTTTAAAAATCTTTCTTGATATATTTAAGAGTGGTAACTTGGTGCCATTTGATTAATGCAGCTGAAAATGGGTTTACTAAAAAAAAAATCAGCATTTTAATTAGTGTGTCTATTTCACCACCTGTGAGTAACTGATTTTAGGTGAATTGCACTGAAAAAAACTGCGCAACCTCGCGGAAACGCCAGGTCCATAGACTGACCATCTTACTTTACTTTGTGATACTGCTCAAACTAAGTACCTTCAGACCTGAAGATTGTATCTTCAAATTAATTTGCTGTGGTGAGCTCCAGGTAATATGGTTGAGTAAGTGTGCTCTACTTGGTAAAATAACATGGGAGCTTTGCTTCTCCAAACTGTAAGATACAACACAGTTGCAGGTCTTTGTGTAGCCTAGCTCCTGACAACTCATTGAAGCCTAAGAATGCCTTCTTATCCAAGTTATGCATCTATTCCCTAAGAATGTCTCTCCTAAAGTTGTTGGACTTTCCCCCAGTGTCCCAAATCCTTCAAACCTTAATGGCAGCATGGAGACACTCTTTTAAATATCTACAGCAGGATAGGATAGGACTCTCTGGGGGAGAAATTCGGCTGCTTAGTACCTCCCTTTAGCGCCGGGGTTAGTGACCGGGCGCAGTGAATGCAGCGACACCTGCAAACTTCAGTGCCGGTTTAGCTCTGGCGCTAACGCTTACCGTCTGGGCCTCTGGAGCCTCGCAGATCATGATGTCATAAAGTGCACACTGCCCCGTTACTGCCCCGGATGTGAAATTGCCTCCCAGCCCCCTGCTGTATCGCCGGGTGTGAACAACGGCAGGAAGAGGAACCGCTGTCAACTTGGCTGGCCGCTTGGGGAGCACTGATTAAAGGGAATGGTTTTCAGATAGGCCAACATTTATTATTTGAGCAGTCTGGTGCCTGCTGAAAGTTTTCGATGTTTCATTGCTGCAAGCCCTCCACTTTGTGAGAGTGATTGGGTCTGTAATGGCAATCACGCAAATCACCTTGCAATGCAGAACGTCTGACAAGTAGGTTGTGCACCATCATTGGCCCTTCCCTTTAAGCGAGGAAAGCAGCCTCTGATGCCGTTAGCAATGCGCTCCACATTGTTCACTGCTCTTCTGCTACCGCCCCGCACTCAGACATTAGTGCTCTGAGAGACGTGGTTAGCATTGATTTAGTGCTGCATTTTCCTTTTGGAGTGCTAAAGCTGAATTTCCTGGCAGGAGAGAATCATTAGCGCCTGGTACTACTCATTCTACTTTTCAAAAGTTAGTGTAATTTCTAGCCCTCTGAAATTAGATATTATTTAAATTCATGAGTGACTGTGATAGCAATTATGAAGATAAGCAATGGTTTGTTTTTGTTCTGTACAGATTAATACATTAATATCGCCAGTGATCTTATTGCTCAACTAGGGAGGGAGATTGGAGGCTGGAGATTACAGTCGATGATATCACTATATAATTGTATTCATATCAAGTGCATATCAAATTATTTAAACAAGTTAATGCCTCTGGTAAAATAGCAAAGGAATTTGAAACAAATGCATTAATAAGCATTTGATAATATCATATTGTGCAATTTCTGGCCGAGGAAGAAGATACAGTCGTTGAATCACAAGCATGCTCTTTTAAAAAGCACAAACAAGAACAGTTTAAAATTATTGACCATGCCTCTACCGACCTCCAATTGCCACTAATGTTTTCTGCCTCCCCCCATGCTCCTCTAGCACCCCGATGCTCGAGTCCAGCCCCCGATCAGCCTGCAGCCCATCAATCATCTTCCGGCACCCACTGATCTGGCCCTAGCCCCACCCGACCACCCCTCGGCCCCGCACTTGATCCTCCCCTCCCTCCTCTCTGCAGCCTAGAGCCAGAGACCTACCTGCCCGCAGCCAGTCAACCTCGCCATCTGGTTAGCTGGCTGTGGAACTCAGTTCAGCAGGGCCTGCAGGAAACCCATGCTCCCAGGTTTCCCAATCAATTCTGAGACCCCCCCACCACCCCGCATCCCCCCCCCCCCCCACCAAAGGATTAAAATTCAGGCCCTAGTGTGTAATGTGTCTAAAATCTACTCAAAATGTCCTTCTATCTATCACTTTATCGCCTCAGTACCATCTCCACAAAATGGGTTGCAATGCGCCGTAAGTGCCCCACAAGTTGCAGATTTGTGCTTCTCAGCCCAAGCCTGAATGTCATCCAGGTCTTGCTGCATGCAGGCATGGCCTGCTTCATTTTTTAGGTGTTGCAAATGGTACTGAACACTGTGCAGTCATCAGCACACATCCCCACTTCTGGCCTTATGATGGAGGGAAGGTCATTGATGAAGCAGCTGAAGGTGGTTGGGAATGAAGATATTTATTTGCTCAAGGGAAAACAATTGTTAGTAATGGCAGAATAAAAGATGATCCTAATATTCTACCTTCTGGAAACAGAATCTCGTATCCCTTCCGAGTGCACTCTGAAAGCACTGCGTATTTCCATAATAATCCATAATAATTTACATTTATATTTGGTCAACAGTTTGTGATCATGAATTCTTGCTGCGATGTTAATTTCATTTTTGATTAGAGTAGCAGAAACTGAGTTAGATCTTACGCCCACATTCCTCTCATTCTTCCAGATCCATAGAATCCCCACAACAGGAAGGATATCATTGTAGTGGAAAACATGTCAGTTCAGCACAAAGCATCTGTTATAAATGAAGCAAATCATAGAAACTCACGAACAGTGACAAGCTTATGCAACCCTTTTAAGTACTGCATGCACTCAGTTGGTATGAAAGTATCCTCCTCGGGGCCAAGAAGGATAACAAGGGAACATTTACCTGAGTTTGCATGTGCTGCACAATCATCGCTCCTTGACCACAATCCGAGAGCTCCCAGAAGGGACAACTTGGCCCCATAAGTCAGAGGGGAGATGAATAATGCATTATAGCTTTGATTCACATGAATACTTAAGTACCTGAGTACTTTGCAAATGTTATTGCATTGTGGTGGATTATTGTTTCAACAAATTGTGGAACATAACCTGTAAGAGTCTAATAATTCTGACTGTGCTGAGATATCGCATTATAATTTCCATAGGATCAGTTGATCCATTTGAGTGCAGTATCTTAGGTCTATTACTTGGCAAATTGACTGATTGATATGCTATCATGACAATGATTCTGTGGAGGAACACAACAGGAGTAGGCCATTCAGCTCCTCAAACCTGTTCCGCCACTTAATTTGATAGTGGCTGATCTGTACCTCAACTCCATTTACTCACCTTGGCTTCAAATCCCCTAATATCCTTACCTAACAAAAAGAGAGACTACCTCCATTGATGATAACACCACAAAATTCCACGCAAAGTTAATTCTAGATGGTAGAACCCATTATCCATACAAATGTTCCTGGGAGTCGGGGCTTATTTTTGCCTGAACCAGCTAAAATGCAGTTGAGCATTTACAATTTATCTCTCACAGATTCTGGGCTTTTGATCCAGTTGGATAAGTAGTTGTTTGCAGGATGGTTCAGTATGTGGTACAATTTGCTATCCATACAGTTCTGGATCAGAAGATCAGTAGGCTGGGGGCTGATCGGGGGCTGGGAAGAGGCAGACAACATCGGGGGGCCGGAGGAGCTTCGGAGGGGAGACCAGTAAGGCGATCAGTGACCATGAGACACTTCGCACAATACCACACCTACCTTTTGTACACAGTAATATCTGCCACAGCCAGTACTCCCCTGCTTCTCTTTTGAATGTTTGCAATGAATCCCTATTCACTGCGTGAGCTAGTAACATATTCCAAAGGTTCTTCTGCAAAAAGGGTTTGCGAGCTTCTGCCGAAGAAGCCTTGGTGAGTGTCTGCAGTGTATCTCATAGATGGTACAAACTGTAGCCATGGTGCGCTGATGGTGGAGGGAGTGAATGTTGAAGATGGTGGATGTGGTGTCAATCAAGCAGACTGCTTTGTCCTGACTGGTGTCGAACCTCTTGAGTGTTGTTGGAGCTGCACTCATTCAGGCAGGTGGAAAGTATTGCATCACACTCCTGACTTGTATCTTTTTAGGTAGTGAAAAGGCTTTGGGGAGTCAGGAGGTGACTCAGTATTTATGTGGCTGGTCCAGTTAAGTTTCTGTTAAATGGTAACTCCCAGGATGTTGACGATGTGGCATTTGGTGATGGTAATGGCGTTGAATATCAAGGGGAGGTGGGTAGATTCTCATTTGTTGGAGATGGTCATTGCCTGGTACTTGTGTGGCATGAATGTCACTTCTCAGGCCAAGCTTGAATGCCATTCAGGTCTTGTTGCATGCGGGCACGGACTGCTTCATTATCTGAGGAGTTGCGAATGGAACTGAACACTGTGCAATCATCAGTGAACATCCCCACTTCTAGCCTAATGATGGAGGGAAGGTCATTGATGCAACAGCTGAAGACGATTGGACCTAGGACATTGCCCTGAGTACAGGATAAAAGGGTCCATAATCTGACACTAAATGCGCAATAACACTGAAGAGAGACCATATGTCAGCTACTATGGAAATGAAGACATTTATTTGCTCAAGGGAAAAAAATTATTAGCATAGGCAGAATAAAAGATGCTCCTAATATTCTACCTTTTGGAAACAGAATCTCATATCCCTTCTGAGTGCACTCTGAGAACACTGCATTATTATCCATAACAATTGACATTTACATTAGGTCAACAGTGCTGCTTGAGGTTATGAATTCTTGCTGCGATATCAATTTCATTTTTGATTAGAGTAGCATAAACTGAATAAAATCTTCCGCCCCCATTCCTCTCATACTTCCAGATCTATAGTATCTGCATAACAGCACATCATTGTAGTCGAAAACATGTCAGTTCAGCACAAAGCAGCTGTTATAAATGAAGCAAATCATAGAAACTCAAGAACAGTGACAAGCTTATGCAACCCTTGTATGTACTGCATGCACTCTGTTGGTATGAAAGTAGCCTCCTCGGGGCCATAAGAATATAAGAAATAGAAGCAGGAGTAGGCCATTTGGCCACTCAAAACTGCTCGGCCATTCAATAAGAACGTGGCTTATCTTATCTTGGCTTCAACTCCACTTCACTGCCCACTCCCCATAACCTGATTCCCTTATCATTCAAAAATGTGTCCATCCCCGCTTTAAATATATTCAATGACCCCGTCATCACAGCTTTCTGGTGTAGAGAATTCCAAAGATTCATGACCCTCTAAGAGAAGTAATTCCTCCTCATTTCCATTTTAAATGGGCGACCCCTTATTTTGAAACTCTGCCCCCTAGTTCTAGATTCCCCCACGAGGGGAAACATCCTCTCTGCATCTACCTTGTCAAGCTCCCTCAGAATCTTATACGTTTCAATAAGATCACCTCTCATTCTTCTAAAGTTCAATGAGTAGAGGTCCACTCTGCTCAAACTTTCTTCATAAGACAACACACTCATCTCAGGAATCAACCTCGTGAACCTTATCTGAACATGCCTCTAATGCAAGTATATCCCTCCTTTAATAAGGAGACCAAAACTGCATGCAGTACTCCAGGTGTGGTCTCACCAATTTCCTGTACAGTTGTGACAAGACTTCCCTACTTTTATAATCCATCCCCTTTGCAATAAAGACCAACATTCCATTTGCCTTTCTAATTACTTGCTGTACCTGCATGCTAACTTTTTGTGTTTCATGTACAAGGACCCCAAGATCCCTCTGTACTGCAGTATTTTGTAATCTCTCCCCATTTAAATAATAATTTGCTTTTTTATATTTCCTACCAAAGTGGATAACCTCTTATTTTCCCATATTATACTCCATTTGCCAAATTTTTGCCCATTCACATAACTTATCTATAGTCCTTTGTAGATTCTTTGCATCCTCCTCACAACTTGCTTTCCCACCTATCTTTGTATCATTAGCAAATTTGGCAACATTACACTCGATCCCTTCATCCAAGTCATTAATATAAATTGTAAATAGTTGACACCCCAGCACTGATCCCTGCGGCACTCCACTAGTTACAGTTTGCCAACCTGAAAATGACCCATTTATCCAAACTCTCTGTTTCTGTTCATTAGCCAATCCTCTATCCACGCTAATATATTACCCCCAACCCCGTGAGCTCTTAATGTGTGCAGTAACCTTTTATGTAGCACCTTATCGAATGCTTTCTGGAAATCCAAATACACGACATCTACTGGTTCCCCTTTATTCCCCCTGCTCGTTACATCCTCTAGGAATGCCAGCAAATTTGTCAAACATGATTCCCCTTTCATAAAACCCTGCTAACTCTACTTGACTATATTATGATTTTCTTAATGTCCTGCTACTACTTCCTTAATGATGGATTCCAGCATTTTCCCATTGACAGATGTTAGACTAACTGGTCTATAGTTTCCTGCTTTCTGTCTCCCTCCTTTCTTAAATAAGGGTGTTACATTTCAGTTTTCCAGTCTGCTGGGACCTCTCCAGAAACCAGGGAATTGTGGTAGATTATAACCAATGCTTCCACTATCTCTGCAGCTACCTCTTTAAGACCCTAGGATGCAGGCCATCAGGTCCAGGGGACTTGTCCACCTTTAGTCCCATTAGCTTGCCTGGTACTTTTTCTCTAATGCAAGTGATTGATTTAACTTCCCGCCCCCCCGCTCCCCCCCCCCCCCGCCAATAGCCCCTTGATTGTCAATAATTCAGATTCTTTTAGTGTCTTCTACCTGAAAACTGATACAAAATATTTATTCAAAGTCTCTGCCATTTCCCTATTTACCTTTATTAATTCCCCAGTCTCATCCTCTAAGGGACTAACATTTACTTTAGCTACTCTCTTTTTATATGCCTAGAGAAGCTCTTATTGTCTGTTTTTATATTTCTTGCTTGTTCTCTCTCTTTATCATTTTTTTAGTCATCCTTATCTGGTTTCTAAAACATTTCCAATCCTCTGGCCTTCCACTATTCATCGCAACATTGTTTGCCTTTGTTTTCAATTTTATACCATCCATTACTTCCTTAGTTAGCCACAGATGGTTCATCCTTCATTTAGAGTCTTTCATTCTCACTGGAATATATCTTTGCTGAGAGTTATGAAATATCTCCTTAAATGTTTGCCACTGCTTTTCTATAGTCTTACCCTTTAATATATTTTCCCAGTCCACTTTAACCAATTCTGCCTTCATACCTTTGTAATTACCTTAATTTAAGTTCAGGATACTAATTTGAGACCTAGCTTTCTCACCCTCAAACTGAACTTGATATTCTACCTTGCTATGATCACTCTTCCCAAGGGGATCCTCCACTACGAGATTATTAATTATCCAGACTCGTTACACATTACCAGATCTAAAATAGTCTGCTCCCTGTGTTGTTCCAAGAGACCATACCGCATATGCTCTATGGACTCTTCCTCAAGGTTACCTTTGCCAATTTGAAATGAAAACAGAAAATGCTGGAAATCTCAGCGGGTCAGGCAGCATCTATGGAGAGAAAAACAAAGTTAACGCTTTAGGTCGATGAACCTTCGTCAGAACTGGCGAATGTTCAAAAAGAAGGGATCTTAAGGAGCACTGAAAGGGGGAGAGGAAGAAAGGACAAAAGGGAAGGTCTGTGATAGAGTGGATGACAGGAGAAATTTGAGAGACAAAAGAGATGATGGGCCGAATTGAAATGGTAATGACAGAAGTTAGAAAAAGGTTAGTCCAGATTGGGTGTGTATGGCGGAATAATGACCAGCTACCATTGGAGACAGAGAGAATAAAAACATAATACTGAGGGGAGGATGGTGGTGGGGGGGGGGGGGGAGGGGGAGTGGGGGGAAAGCGAGCCAAAAATGGGCAGGGGTTGCCAATTTGATTTGTGCAATTAATATGAAGATTAAAATCACCCATGATTATTGCCATAACTTTCTTACACGCCTCCATTATTTCTTGATTTATTTTCTGTTCTACAGTGTTGCTACTGTTTAGGGTATGTAGACGACTCCCACCAGTGGCTTCTTTCACTTATTATTTCTTAACTCCACCCAAACTGATTCTACACCTTGATCATCTGAGCAATATAATTTCTCACTACTGCACTGATCTCATCCCTTATTAATAGAACTACCCCAACTCCTTTTCCTTTCTGCATATCCTTATGAAATAGCAAATACCCCTGAATATTCAGTTCCCAGCCTTGGTCACCTTGCAACCACGTTTCTGTAATGGCTATCAGATTATACCATTTATTTCTATTTGTGCCGTCAACTCACCGAACTGGTTACGAATGCTGCGTGCGTTCAGATATAGAGCTTTTAATGTTGTCCTTTTACCATTTTTCCCTACTCTGACCCATCTTTCTGATGCACCGTTATGTGTATACATTCTGTCCCTTCCTGTCAGACTCTGGTTATCATTACCCCAATCGCTACCCTGCCTTCTCTTTTCTCTTTGACTTTTAAAATTTCCTTTCACCGGCTCCCTCTCACCCCTCCTGCCCCAACCCCGCTCCGCCCTCCACTATTTAGTTTAAAGCCCTATCTACAGTCCTAGTTATTCGATTCACCAGGACACTGGCCCCAGTCTGGTTCAAATGAAGCTCCAAAGGATAACAAATGAAAATTTACCTGAGTTTACAGTGCTGTACAATCATTACTCCCTGACCACAATCCAAGAGCTCCCATAAGTCAGAGGGTAGATAAATTCATGCATTATATCTTAAATTCATATGCATACTTGAGTACCTGAGTACTTCGCAAATGGTATTACATTGTGGTGGGTTATTGTTTCAACAAATTGTGCAGCATAACCTGTAAGCATCGAGTAATTCTGACTGTGCTGAGATATCACATTTTAATTTCCATAGGATCAGCTGAAGTCCATTTGAGTGCAGTATCTTGGGTCTATTATTTGGCATGTTGATTGATATGCCATTAAAATATATCATGAAGATGATTCTGTAGAGGAACACAAAGGATTAGGCCATTCAGTCCCTCAAACTCAATTAGATAGTGGCTGATCTGTACCTCAACTCCATTTACTCACTTTGTCTTCAAATCCCCTAATATCATTACCGAACATAAAGAGAGAACATCTCCATTGATGATTCCACCACAAAATTCCACGCAAAGTTAATTCTAGATGGTAGAACCCATTATCCATACAAATGTTCCTGGGAGTCAGGGCTTATTTTTGCATGAACCAGCTAAAATGCAGTTGAGCATTTACAATTTATCTCTCACAGATTCTGGGCTTTTGATCCAGTTGGATAAGTAGTTGCTTGCAGGATGGTTCAGTATGTGGTACAATTTGCTATCCATACAGTTCTGGATCAGAAGACCAGTAGGCTGGGGGCTGATCGGGGGGTGGGAGGAGGCAGACGACATCAGGGGGCTGGAGGAGCATCGGGGGGAACCCAATAAGGCGATCAGTAACCATGAGACACTTCGCACAATACCACACCTACCTTTTATATGCAGTAATATATGCCACAGCCAGAACTCCTCTGGCTCTCTTTTGAATGTTTGCAATGAATCCCTATTCACTGCCTGAGCTAGTAACATATTCCAAAGATTTATGTTCCTCTGCAGAAAGAAAACCTCCTGACATCTAACCTAGTTTTTTGCTTACACGGCATATATGCGTGACCCCTGCTTATCTCTAATCTATCCAATTCAAATAGTCTATCCACATGGATACAGTCTGGACACTTCATTTATTTAAATACCTCAATCAAAACTCCCAAATGTACATGCTTTCCTAGAGTAAAAATTCTCAACTCTAAGTTTTGCAGAGCTTCTACATCCCTCACCATGAATGGTGACTAAAACTGGATGCAGCAGTCTGGATGAGGCCTAACCAAAGTTTGGCACAAGGACTCTATAGTGAGGTTAAAATTCAACTTTGGTACAGGTCCCCATTATAAACACTGCCCAATTTTTCTTTCCATTGAAGTCAATGAAAAAGATAATCGACAGATTGTGTAATGGGTGGCTGGTCTGTTACTGTTCTGTTTTATGACCAGGCTGCAGATTAATTTTAAGCCAATGCTTTTTGTTTTATATTGGATCATCCTAGCAATAGCAATATATCCTAATGCTCTATTTGCTTTTGCTGCAGCCTCATGACACTTTTCATGAACCTTTAGAGAATCATGCATATAATACCCCAGTCTCTTTCCCGCTCAACAAACTTTTATCCGGAACCCTGCTTGACACACATATGCTTGTCTTTAGCCCTACCCTTGAGCACAGCACTACATTAAGTGTCATCTGTCAGTTGCAGGCCCATTTCCTCATCATATCTAGATCTGATAGTCATTGTTTCTTCTCATCCAAGGTTCTAACCAAGGCAAATTCTTTGCATTATCAGTGAATTTGCAGACAATTGCCTCAACACCTTCATCCAGATCATCAATACAGGTTGTGAAGAGTAATGGGAGGCTCTTGGTGGGAAACATGATGTATTTCGCACCACAGTAATCCCTGTAATCAGAACAAGGCACACACAAAGTGTTACTGCATGTAATAAGATCATTACAGCTAGTGGTTTGATTGGACACATGAAACAAATTTCTATTAACTGGAAGGAAGTAAAGTTCATCAATTATGGCAGACCATCAGGATTCTTCTATAAACTGAAAATAAAGAACATTTACCAACCATAACATGTTCTTTGGGCGATAGGTATGCGTCCATCACTTCTATGTATCTTTTTTTCTGATGGACAGTTTTTCTTGAAATTTTCATTAAAAAAATATCAGGCCTGATATGCAATGTGACATGCGCTCTTGTAGCGGGTCTGACATCATCCGGCGTTATTTTATTCTGTGGATCCCACCTTTATTTTATATAATATCTATCCTGTGGCTTGAAGTGCACCATTGTGTAAATATATAAATTGATATCATTTTACTACCAACATTTTGATTGTGAAACTTAACCGCTATATAATCAAATCCTTCATTTATCACTACATAAGTTTTAGAATTAAAGCTGGAAAATCCATCTATATTATAAACCAACCATGAGATTTTAAAGAAAAAACAATGTTTATTTTCACCGTGTGTTTCATTGAATGTTTGGACACAGTCTGAGTGATTATCAATCTAATTGTAGCATGTGGTGGATGATTATATTGAATCTAACACTCATAAACATGCACATTTAGTCAGGATTTATTCGATTCAAAGAGTGCATTAAATTTGCACAAGGGAGTAAAAACACCAAAAGGGCCTTTAATGGCTGGGGTGGGGGGGGGGGGACCAAACAGGAGACAGGGAATGGATAGTGTCAAAGAAAAGTCTCTTGGTTAACAAACACAGAGTTTTATAAATTGTTTTGTCTGCTATTTTAACAAACCTGAGGGAGCAACTTCTCTGTGTTCATTATCTCCATTAGACATTTAGTGTGTATAGTAATGTAATAAAGAATGCTCAGGTTCGAGGTCAATTCGAAATGTATACCGATGTGTTTTTGAAGGGAAAGGATATTGCTGGATGTTATAAATGTAGATATCTGTTTTCTTACCGTTATCTCTCATTCACCCCTTACACTGTTTTATACTTTAAAACATCTTGTTATGGAGGTATAACCTGTGAATCAAAATTTTACGTGGAACTTATTATTATAATGCCTATATATGATGCAGACTGAATGGTACTATTGCTCACAGCCACATGCATTGCATTCATGATGTCATGAGGGCAGAACTTCATGTGCAGACTACTCCTGGTCAGTCATTTTTCAGATAAAAGCACAAAAGGACAGAGACTGAACAACTGTCTCTCTCTCCATAAAATTTAGGATGAAAAGTAACCAAACAGATGGATAGACTTTGCTTTCAACCTCTGGTCTCTGTAACATCATTGAGGATTACCAGTCTTTGTGGAGGATGTGCGCTGGGGCAGAAAATCACTTGGGGACGGGGTCTGCATCCTTCCCGCCATTATTTGGAGTCAGGTCCCATTGGAGCAGAGTATATCTGCCTCCACTGTGTTTCCTGCAGTTGTCCAATTTGATTACTGGATGCAAGAACATGTCAGGTCTTGACATCCACCGTTCAAAAGCCAGTCCAGAGGCCTTCAAGAGAAGAAAGGAGCTGTGTAAATGCTCCCTGAACATGGTCATGCACAGGCCACATCATCAAAATTCAGAAGACATTAAAAAATAATATTTTCAGGCAGCTCAGCAGCTACCTGTTTATCCAGCTGCCCCCGAGGCTTGTTGCTGCAGCAAACTTCCACTTCCCGACTAGCACAGCCGCCCACACAGGCCGGGCAGGCATTTCCCACATGTGAATGTCCCCAGGACTTGGAAACAGGGCCGGAATCAGATTGGGGCAGAGGCATCCCTGGGGCAGGCGGAAATGTCACCCGGTCGATGATTAACCACCCCCCCCCACCCCCAAAAACAGAAAGTCTAGCTAATCATGTCCAGATATCTTGCTACAAGTGGGATTTCATTGGTAACCATTTTATTGCTGTTTTTATGAATCTGAAAGGTACAATTAATGGAAACTTTTTCAATGATTGCCTTTGAATCACAATTGCACAACAAGCATAACATAGAAATGCTTTTTAATGACAGTTAATTCTGAATTAAAGCTCTTTGCGTTTCTTTTCAGGTAAAGCACATCCAAGATATTATCCAGGAGCCACATTTGATCAAAGAAAATACAAGAATCTGTATTTTTCAAACTAAACTTAACTTTACATAGCCACCTATGTATGAGTTCTATATTCGTATTACCCAGCTTCAACACACTTCTAATGAAGGAATGAAATGGACCAGCACCATCTTGATTCTCCTGTGTTCCTCAGGTGAGGAAATCTCACTCTGCTCCGTTTTGGATTCAGTTTGGACTTTCATACCCAATTTACACACCAAGCTTAGCATCAATGGAAAAGTGGTTTTGATTTTGCAGACTGACGATGTACCGTGAAGTTCTTGTAACTAACCTGTTGTTTCACTTTGGCTGTTTTGATTGACAAATATTTAAAAATAAAAATTAACTATAACTGTAAATCAGTTTTTCAAAAATTCAAGTGCTTGGGTCACAGTTAAAAATGAAGAAGAATTAAAATGGGAAGTAAGATGATTCCTTTTGAGTCCACAGCGAGTAGACTTATGGACTAAATTACCAGGGAAGCAGGTATAGCGTAGTACAAATCATTTCAAAAGACCACCAACTGCATTTCAGGAGAGAGAAGGGATTGAGGGATAGGGTTGGATAGGTATAGTTGATTCCTGAAGGTTTATTATGCCTATTATGTAACTTTTTTGTTCCAATGATCTGAAGGCAACTTTTGATAAAATAAACAAGATGGTCTGACTGAAATTAAATAGATTTGGACAAAGTCTCTAGACTTTATATTTGCTACAATGTTTTCACTAAAATGAACAAGCATTGGAAAATTTATCTCAAAGTATTGGATATTTGTATTTCATTGCACATGAACATCAAAAGAAGGATTCAATAAAAATAGGAAAATATCAATTTTGAATTTTTCATCTTCAGGCTCATAAATATATGAGCCTTCTGCCACTCTTGTATTTCAATACTTTTATAAAATTAGCTTCATTGGAATGGGAGGGGGGACTTTATTTCACCTTCTCTGGGTGGGAGCTGTGTGATCTACGTGGACAATGCTAATGTAGGTATACTCTCATATGGTTCTTCAACAATTGTTAAATGAAATGCATTGTGTTAATGGCCAGTTGGACATGAACAAAATATGATTCAGATGGTTCCAACTGGATTGGTCAGAAAGGAATGTTGCTTCTCGGAAATTCCAAAGTCGACATTGTCAATTCGTTTAGTTATTTAGGAGTCATCTACCATCTACCCTCTCTTTTAACTCATGATATTAAAAAAAACTGCGGCTGTTAGGTTTTTGAGGCAATTTGGAATAGGTCCATTAGCCCCTTCCTTCAAGGCATCTCAATCAACCACAGGGTCACCAGCTTTATACATGGCTGACAAAATCCAGAACATGTTTCTTTGAAATTTGCTGTTTCCCCCTTGCTCATATGTTCAAGCTGAAACCAACATGACCTCACTCAGCACTAAAGTTCAGATTCATCTTCTGAATTATTGCCTGAGGATGTCTAGACTTCAAAACTGACAGACTGCCAAGGAGATGTCTAATGGAGGCAACATAATACAGAAGGTAGCATTTTTCCATGGTTCAACTTTGCTAAAAAAAAATCCTCAATAAGAGGGGGGAGATTGGGAATATATGGAAAAACCTTTTAATCTGCAAACAACTTCCATTTTACAAAAATAAAAAGGTTAAATAAATGAAGATATCTGTTATCAAGAGGGAATTAAACCTCAAAGATTTTATGCTAATTAATCAGTAAATGAAACAATATTCTTGAAAGGTAAAACTATCCCGTTAAAAATATCAAACACTAGAATGGGCTTCACCAGATTTTATTAGGAGTTCATTTCGAAGAAGGCTGTTACTTTGGGCAGGAGCTAAAAAAGAGTATAGGATGCACCCAATCTAGAAAACAGGGATTGAGGAAAAGAACAGCACATGGCTGGAAACATGAAAGCATAGCTTGAACATAAGAACATAAGAAATAGGAGCAGGAGTAGGCCATTTGCTCCCCCGCTAGCCTACTCCGCCATTCAATCAGATCATGGGCTAGAACCTCCACTTTTGTGCATATCGCCCAAAAATGGGCGTTTTTTCCGGCGTGGGCAGTAAAAAAGGGTTTTCAGATTGTCGGCTTCTCGCCCATTCTCAAAGCACCTAGTCTCCATTTTTGAAAATGGCCGTTACCGCGAGCGATATGAAATGGGCGGTAGCGTTAAATCACGCTGACCTTCGGCCGTAAAATGTGGCCGTCCTTAGCAATGGCATGGCAACACTTGATTCCCGCGATTCAGGAGGTCAAGGGTCATCATGACATGCGCAGAAGAGGAGATAGAGAGAGAGGGGGCTCAGAGGGATTGAAGGTGTGTCTGGGTGTGGTGTGGCTGCTTTGGGAGGGAGGAGGGAGACTTTAGAGCTTCACAGCAAGTAGGCAAACAAAAATTAGCTGTTACCAGCCACATATTTGCCAGAATTTGGCCTATATTGGAGAGAGAGAGAGGAGGAAGCATCACAGCACGCTGTGTAGACTGACACTGGAGAGAGCAGTGAGGTGGGAGAGGAGCATATTGGAGGGCGCAAAAGAGACAGGAGGTTCTCAGATAAGGCAAATGCCTCCCTCCTGCAGGAGGTCGAGTTACGCTGGGGTGATTTGACACAGGGAGGGCGAGGGAACCCAAGCCCAAAGGCCTACCAGAGGATATGGACTGAGATAGCAGAGGTGGTCTCTTCGGCGACCAACGAGGTTCGTGAGGGCAACCAATGCCGCAAACAATGGAACGACCTTGTGGAATCTGCAAGAGTAAGTATTACATTGATTTACATGTACTTATGTATTTATATAATTTGATTTGTAAAAGTCATGAGTGACTATCAGCAGATGTGAGGTCTTTCATTTTACCGGGAATGTTTTACTCAAAGCCTGCGGCCACGGTGTACATCTTTAGATAAAGAATGATAATTTTCATAATAATCATGATTACATCTGTTGGTTATGTGTTGTATCAGTCTCTGTGACAGTACCTAGCAATGATATCTCACAATGATCTCATGCCATGTCGTCCTGTCAACTTCTACAGAAGAAGCTATCGACAATGAGGTACGTGCAGAGGTGAACGGGTGGGGGGGGCCACCAGTCACCAGCGACATCACTGAGGTGGAGGAGCGGGTGCTCGTACTCATGGGGAAGCACACCCGGACAGCCACGGATGCATCTGCAGACCCTAAAGTGATGTCATGTGAGTAAAGCTTACACAATTGCATGATGTGAAGTCAATAGATGCCACACCAACTCATATCCGAACAATCATATATGATGGATGATTTCTAAAATTGTCATAAAAATAATGATGGCCTAATGAAAATCATTGCAATGCAAATGTGTTGATGGTCATGAAATGTGATGTCTGTGATGATTTTGAGAGCGGTGGTGCTTTTGTCATGCATGTGCTGTGTGTAGCGCTGGACTCATCTTGTGACCCTGACACCTTCTCCTCTAATAATCTCATTTGTGTTTTGCAGCTCAGCCAGCAGCGCGTCCCAAGGCAAGACCATAGAGGCCAGAACGTGGGGGCGCGGGGCCCGACTCTCCGGACGATCCAACATCTAGTGCTGAGGAAATCCGATTCTCGTCCGTCAATCCGCTGGGTCTGTTCTCCACGGATGAGAGGGCGGACTTCGAGGAACCTGTATCGCCACGCTCCAAAAGCCATTCCAACCCAAGGCCATCTAGTGGTCCTCCGGTCATTCCCGCCTCCACTCTGGAGGTACCGGCCCCAAGCACCTCGCCACAGGGCACCCCATTTGTCCCCAGGACGGCGCCGACCCCGCGGAGGTCTCGTGGGCGCGGCAAGTCTGTTCCACGAGCGGCACATGACAGTGGGAGATGGTACAGTTGTCCAGGAGGACTGTAGAAATTGGTGACCAGCTCTTCGAAACATTGGGGGGGGGCATACCCCGACAGCTGGCCACCATGAACGAGTACATTCCGCGGATGGCGGAGGCCCTGGATGCACAGCCAGGAACACTGCTGGCACAGGCGTCCCAGTGACCCCCGAGTGCAGCACTCCACCCCTAGGTTCCGCACCACTACTGCGAATGACAGATGAGAGCAAGGACCAAGATCCTGCTTCTGCATCAGAGAATGTTGCCCCCTTGGCAACCCCCACTTCCGTTTCCATGCAACCACCACATCTGCCTTCATCCTCCCAATGAGGCACCGCCTGAGGAGCTCCTCGGCCAGGCGTCGTGGAGCGAGGAGGGGAAGGGGTAGAGGTGGGGGGAGGGGGTAAGGAAAGCGAGATGCATGTCTGCAGGTGATGACTGTGTTACATGTCCACCTAGATGTATGCAATTTGTTGTAATATACGGGGGTTGGGGCTCACCCTCCTGCTTTGCCTTTGTATTCTGTGTTGCTGGACATGTTGAACATTTGATTGATGTCAATGGTGGAAAAAGTGGGATGTGGCCGGGGGTTGGGTGTTATTGCCTGTGATACTTATGATTTCAGACCAATGTAGGTATAATTTTTTTTTTGTTGAACATAACCTTGTTGCGCATTGTCTCAGATACCTGCACCATTACACACTGGTGATTCCGTAACATGAAAGGGTTAAATACAACTTAAAATCAATCAACGTAAACTTTAACTGGCACCAAGTTATTGGGCACCATTGATGTCTGAGCTGCACACACACAGCAGTGTGTCAGCATTGTCACTCATCTAAACGTTCTTTCAGGCAAATCGTTCAGATATCAGCTCCTCACGTAAGAGTCTTCCAGCTATGTAGCCACCACGGGCCCTTTCCTGCGGTCTGGAGGGGGCCATGGGCATGGCTGCATAGCCAGCCTAATTGTCTGGCCCTCGGTCAGTGTCCAGCCCCTCGTCGTCCTCTTCTTCTCTCTCCTGAGGTAGAGCATCAGTGCTTTCTGGCAATTCTTGGCCTCTCCATTTAGCCAGGTTGTGCAGCATTGAGCACACGACCATGAATTTACCTACTTGCTCAGGGTTGTATTGTAGCTCCCCTCCTGAGTGGTCAAGACATCTGAAGCGCTGCTTAAGCACAGTTATTGTTTGAAAGTATAATAGTGTTTGATCAGAAGCAATGATTTCCTCACTAAAATACACCTGGAGTAAAGCCCCAAATGTCGTCTGAAAATATGTCTGTTGGGATGTTCACTTCACCTGAGAAAAACTCCAGTCAATGCAAACTCCCCCGAAGTTGAGGCAGCCTTTTGAATGAAGCGACCTGCGATTTAAAAAATGCCAGCCACACCGCTGGCATTCATTCAGAACAGTTCCACTTTTTCTGGGCGGTTTTTTGGGCGAGCGACATTGTGGGCGTTATGTGTGCGAGGTGGTGAAAGTGACGATGGGCGATCTCCTGGGTATTAGTTTCGCCAAATATGCTCTTTATGACGAAAAAAAGTGGGCGGGCAGTATTAGTGAATCTTGGCATTAATTCCATGCAGAAAGTAACGCTGGGTGATATTATGGGAGTTGATTTCGTCCATTCTGATGATTCAGCCCCCAAAAAGTGTGCGGGCGGTAATATTTTTTCCCGGCGTTAAGCACATGGGGAAAGTAACGCTCACCGATAAGTTTCCTAAATGGACCAAAACGCCAAATGGACGGTATATGGGTGTTATACGTCATTTCAGCGGTAAAATACGCGTTAAGTGGGCGTTAAGCATGCAAAAGAAAGTGGAGGTTCTAGTCCTATGGCCTCAACTCCACTTCCCTGCCCTTTCCCCATAACCCTTGACTCCCTTAACATTTAAAAGACTTGATGTATTCTTGTACAAATGTAGGGTTCATTATACTGCACATGTTACAATTTGTAAATTAAAGAAGTACAAGCAACATTTCCTACTCTTGAACTTCTGGATCTAAGTATATGCATGGAAAGAAAACTCAAAAGTATTAAGTTCAAATCTGAATGGAACTTAGTAGTAATTGGGAAATAAAGAGATCTGCTTGCTGATTCTCTTTCATGTTTAGAGTTGGACAAAAAAGAAGAGGGTATAGGGAAAATGATATTTAACTATGGGATATATTAAAATGTTACTAATATAATAGAATTATTGGCTTTAGGCTTTCACTGACCTGTAAATTAGAGAGGAGAATTGGAACCTACCCCTATATGACATTCCTTTATTTGGACAGCTAAAACAGTTATCATTGGTTTGAAGGATTTTCATTCCTTTTGTGTACTATTTTCAGCAAATTAGTTAATGTGTCGGCATTCATTTCTCATCTCAGTTATTTTAAACACAACTGCTAATCATTTATTTTAAATGAGAGCAGTAAAGTGGACAAGGACAATATACAGATTAGCTCATACATTCATCAGATATAGGAACTTGAGACCTGGCACTTCTTAAATTAAATAATTAACATTTGTTCTTAAAATACACCACTTTACAGGAGAAAATGATTGTTCTTGCCATGAACTATTATTCACTGCTTCAACGGCTGTTCTGTGAAGTTACATGTTGTTGCAAAATTCACCATGGTATTATAAGATAAATTAAGTGAAATGTCAGCCAAGTCAAGATGAATTCTTTTCTCATGAGTCTAATAGTCAAAACAAATTAAATGCTGGAACTATGGTGACACAATTTAACAGCAATACAGATTGGTCAATTAGCACATTATTTGCTCAGCACCACAGAATAGTGGGTCACATTTTGCTCGCAAAATAATGGTGAGGCTAATGGTGCTTGTCGTTATTTAAGCACAAGTGTTACAGCAACTTCAGGCAAGGAGCAGAGGCGCATTTAAATGCTAATATCCAAAAGTTGCTGTCCGAGTTGCGCTGCTCCACCGTCAGCTTTGCTAAAACACCCTCTGCCTCACCATTGAAATGTATTGAATGACATTTGCACGATTGATAGGAACCAAAGTCGCCACAGAAAATTAAGTCTTATCATTAAGTGTAATTACCAATTTAACAAAGTGAAAAATTTTTAAGTATTGCCAATCACTCTCTCTGGCACTGAAAATTAACTATTACAAGTGTGGTGTCTCATTCCTTCAAGTAATAATTGTTATTGGAGTTTTTAAAAATGGCAATATTTTATTCCTTTCTGTCTTTTTTCTCTCTTAATCCAATCTTTCCCTGTCTGTATTTCTCTTTCTGTACCTGATCTGACATTGAATTCACCCACTCTAATTTGCACTTCCTCCTCAGTCCTTTCACTGTTAATTTCTCCATTGTTCAATCTCATTGGTTAAGGAGCTACACACTCAGGTCCGGACACTCAGGTCCCAGATGCCCTGTTTCCCTCGCTGCATGTTATCAGTTTGCATTTTCAGCAACTTGCCGCGCAAACATTTTTAAAGCCAAATGTGCAAGCACAAATCTAACTAAATGGGGAAGGTGGCTCAACTGTGGCTAACAAGGGAAATTAGGGATAATGTTAAATCCAAGGAAGAGGCATATAAATTGGCCAGCAAAAGCAGCAAACCTGAGAACTGGGAGAAATTTAGAATTCAGCAGAGGAGGACTAAGGGTTTAATTAGGAGGGGAAAAATAGAGTATGAGAGGAAGCTTGCTGGGAACATAAAAATTGACTGCAAAAGCTTCTACAGATATGTGAAGAGAAAAAGATTAGTGAAGACAAACGTAGGTCCCTTGCAGTCAGAATCAGGTGAATTTATATTGGGGAACAAAGAAATGGCAGACCAATTGAACAAATACTTTGGTTCTGTCTTCACGAAGGAAGACACATATAAACTTTTGGAAATACTAGGGGACCAAGGGTCTAGCGAGAAGGAGGAACTGAAGGAAATCCTTATTGGTCAGGAAATTGTGTTTGGGAAATTGATGGGATTGAAGGCCAATAAATCTCAGGGCCTGATAGCCTGCATCCCAGAGTACTTAAGGAAGTGGCCCTAGAAATAGTGGATGCATTGGTGATCATTTTCCAACAGTCTATTGACTCTGGATCAGTTCCTATGGACTGGAGGGTAGCTAATATAACACCACTTTTTAAAACAGGAGGGAGAGAGAAAATGGGGAATTATAGACCGGTTAGCCTGATATCAGTAGTGGGGAAATGTTGGAATCAATTATTAATGATGAAATAGCAGTGCATTTGGAAAGCAGTGACAGGATTGGTCCAAGTCAGCATGGATTTATGAAAGGGAAATCATGCTTCACAAATCTTCTAGAAATTTTTGAGGTTGTAACTAGTAGAGTGGACAAGGGAGAACCAGTGGATGTGGTGTATTTGGACTTTCAAAAGGCTTTTGACAAGGTCCCACACAAGAGATTAGTGTGCAAAATTAAAGCACTTGGTATTAGGGTTAATGTATTGACGTGGATAGAGAATTGGTTGGCAGACAGAAAACAGAGAGTCGGGATAAACGGGTCCTTCTCAGAATGGCAGGCAGTGACTACTGGGGTGCCGCAGGGCTCAGTGCTGGGACGCCAGCTCTTTACAATATACATCAATGATTTAGATGAAGGAATTGAGTGTAATATCTCCAAGTTTGCAGACGACACTAAGCTGGGTGGCGGTGTGAGCTGCGAGGAGGATGCTAAGAGGCTGCAGGGTGACTTGGATAGGTTAGGTGAGTGGACAAATGCATGGCATAATGTGGATAAATGTGAGGTTATCCACTTTGGTGGCAAAAACATGAAGGCAGAATATTATCTGAATGGCGGCAGATTAGGAAAAGGGGAGGTGCAATGAGACCTGGGTGTCATGGTACATCAGTCATTGAAAGTTGGCATGCAGGTACAGCAGGCGGTGAAGAAGGCAAATGGCATGTTGGCCTTCATTGCTAGGGGATTTGAGTATAGGAGCAGGGAGGTCTTAATGCAGTTGTACAAGGCCTTGGTGAGGCCTCACCTGGAATATTGTGTTCAGATTTGATCTCCTAATCTGAGGAAGGACATTCTTGCTATTGAGAGAGTAGTGCAGCGAAGGTTCACCAGACTGATTCCTGGGATGGTGGGACTGACATATGAGGAGAGACTGGATCGACTGGGCCTGTATTCACTGGAGTTTAGAAGAATGAGAGGGGATCTCATAGAAACATATAAAATTCTGATGGGACTTGACAGGTTCGATGCAGGAAGAATGTTCCCGAAGTTGGGGAAGTCCAGAACCAGGGGACACAGTCTAAGGATGAGGATAAGCCATTTAGGACCGAGTTGAGGAGAAAGTTCTTCACTCAGAGAGTTGTTAACCTCTGGAATTCTCTACCGCAGAGAGTTGTTGATGCCAGTTCACTAGATATATTCAAGAGGGAGTTAGATATGGCCCTGATAGCTAAAGGGATCAAGAGGTATGGAGAGAAAGCACGAAAGGGGTACTGAGGTGAATGATCAGCCATGATCTTATTGAATGGTGGTGCAGCCTTGAAGGGCTGAATGGCCTACTCCTGCACCTATTTTCTATGTTTCTATGTTTCTAATGATAGATGCATTTGATGCCCTGCTGTAACAGGTTTTGGCCCAATGTATTGTGTACTTTATCCAGAGAAGTAAACTTTACCGATGCTGTGAATTCTATTCTCCAAGATTTAAAAAAATGTATGTATATTTTGATCCTCTCAGAACAAAGGAACATAATTATGAAAATAATTCCATTTTCTTCCCAAAGTATGAAAAATCCACACCCTGTAAGATTAACAAAGGCATCAATTAATGACCTAGATTGTGACTATTGATTCGGCAAGCCTTGAAGGACCCACTTACATTGGCACTTGGCCAATGCGACTGTTACTACTGCAACATTATGGGATAGATCTTGAGCACCAGTGTAAGATGGGTGATAGCGAGTCAGCAGTCCATTTAACATATCTCCCGACTTCTATTTCCATATGTATTTAGTACTTTCAATAATTTGAATTCTTCAATGCTGGATTTAGAAAATTTAAATGATTTTGTACATTTTTTTAACTATTTTTATACATAAATCTATTCATTTTAATTTCACTCATAAGAAAATTATTGGCAGATCAATGCATATTGGATTTATCATAATTTAAAATCATGTATTTTTATTACTGTCTTAAAAGTTACATGTGTTATAAAATAATTGAATTTATTTAACGACAGTTAAATAAATTGAGAGACATGCCAGCACAAAGTCCTGTAACTGTATTAAAATGTTAATTTAATCGTACATCAAAACATACATTGTTTCTAAGTAAGTTCATGGGACAAAACGTGTTATGGTTACTTTCCAGTCAGAGCTTGTGGAAATTATTTTTTATGGCTTGTAGCAGAGTAACATGAAGATGACTAATGCAGGAAATGATGTTTTCAATTGTTCAACTTTGCATAATTATAATTTATCCCAAGACAATCTCGATTAATCTCTTAGACAATTTGCATCTAATTGTCTAGTGCAGAGTTATGGCTGTCATGACATCATTTATAGATACTTTGTTTAGTCTTTAGTCTAATAAAAAAGGACGCTAGATTTGAAATTCCCCAGGTGTTCCTTGGTCGCCCACCATGACTGGCAGGAGACCGACAAAATCCCTGACGTCTGGAGAATGCCGTTGGGCAGGACCTCCCCCTCTTCTGCAATTTACAAATTGTCTTGTAAAGGGGTGCAACCTTTGATTTCAATCTTTCAGTGATTTAATTTTAATTTTAAACTTGGCATCATAAGAGAGATATAAAACCATTATCCCATCTCAAAATACTCCAGACTAATGCTGGGAAAGCCCCATCAAAGAGATCCTTGAAGGGGTTTTGTTCTATTCTTGTAGAAGAGTTTCTCCCAGTATCCTGACCAACATTTATCCCTTAAAACGACAACTAAAACAGATGATCTGATCATTTATTTCATCTTTGTTTGTGGGAGCTTGTTGTGCGCAAATTAATTGTAGCGTTTCCTACATTACAACAGTCACTACAGTTCGAAAATACTTAATTGGTTGTAAAGTGCTTTGGGATGTCTTGAGGTCGTAAAAGACGCTAAAGAAATGCAAGGTCTTTCTTTCTTTTACTCTTCACAATCGGGAAGTCGAGACAGGTTATAAAAATGCAGCCAACACAAACTCCATTTTCATCACATTAAATCTCACCTGGTGCAAGATGACAGCGGTGAAACAGATCTTTGAGAACAGTGACATGTTCAAATGCTTTAACTCTCTCCAGTCAAATGATTTGTGTGACTGCTCAGTCAAAGTGAAGCCATGATAATGTGTGGGGAGTGATTTTTGTTAAAATTGAAGTTATTGCAGCTAATTGGATGAGGTAATGTAGAAACATGCGGCGTCTCACGTAGCCAGAGTGAAAGAAAGGTTTAAAAGATGAGTGTTAGAAAAGATATTTCAGAATTAGAAGCGGCAGCCTGATTAAGACAGCGCCTGATTTTCTCTGAATAATATAGTCACAGAAAGCTTTCCTATTATATTAAAGACTAATTGGTGAAGACCTTTTCCAATCCCAACAAGTTTTTATTGTATGGATATAATTGGCCATTTCTCACGAATCCCAACTGACAATTCGACATAGTCAAATAATATTGAACCATTGACAGTATCACACAGGCTCCCAGAATCCATTTAAAGATAATCCTAAATTGAAATGTATTGCCTCTATAAAGGGAACAGCTATGTTCAGACTCGAGAGATGTTGAGGGCAGGCCAGTTGATTGTTGGAAAATGATTGGGAAGCATTGCTTGGGGAAAATTCTGAATATCCATTTCTTCTATAATGTTGAAGTCATTCTTGCAATTGTTTTAATTAAAGGAAAGCAAAATTACCTGGATAATATACAGAAAATGGAAATCAGAGCACTCTTAGGGGAATGATCAAGTTTGACACTGGAATGCAGAGGGTCAGGAGCCAAGTCTATAATTTTAATAAGGCTAACTTCAAGGAAATGACAAAATAGCTGAAACAAATTGAAATCTGCCTAAATCCTTCATGAAACAGTTGGATGCCATGACAGGATATCTGTAGGTTTCTTCTGGATGCATGGACTAAAATAGGCTGAATGGCCTCCATTATCTATATTTAGTTTGTAAATGTTTGTTCTTCTAAGCATACCAATGAGCATGTCGATCACATTATGTCAGACTCAAAGGAAAAGGGTCAATGATACATCAATGGAATATTGAGACAAATGTTCAGAGACAAAGCCCACTTAAGTGTAGTAAGCATCATGTTATAACCTTCTTCAAAATGAATTATAGGTATCTTCCAATTCAATCCAAATTAATCTAGTGTTTTTTTCTCGTGCCGAACACAGAGGTCTACGTCCACAGGCGAGCCCGAGCTTTCTATAAACCAAACAAATGACCTTACACATTAACTATTGGGATAGCAGACACCAGGGTGAAGAATGAGCTCTTTTACTAATGAGGTAGATACTGTAAATAAGTAAGCTCCTAATATCTCTAACCAACCGATAAGCAATGCCCTGCCAGACTATTGGGGGGAGGGAATTTCCATGAGGATTCTCCCATTTATTCAGCATAATTTTGGTGGAAGATTGATGGAAGGTCAAGAAAAACGGTGCGGATATCATTTTCGCTGTTTTTGCAGGGTGTCTGTGCCTCCTCCGCCAGTGGATGAGCTACAGAACCCTCAAGAAAATTCACTGTTTTCTTTATCCAGGAGAGGGTGCACAGGAGATATACCATAATGGTAGCAGGGATGAAGGGGTTCAGTTATATGGCGAGTCTAGAGAAGCTGAGATTGTTCTCCATAGAGCAGAGAAGGTTGAGGAGAGATTGATAGAGGTGTTCAAAATTGTGAAGGATTTGATAGAGCAGATGAGGAGAAACTGTTTCCACCAGAGGAGGGCGATAGCCAGAGGACCCAGATTCAAGATAATTAGCAAAACATCCAAGGGGGAAATGAGGAGAATTTCTTTTATGCATCAAATTGTTGTGATCTGGAATGCACTGCCTGAAAAGATGGTGGAAGCTGTTTCAAAAGCAAATTGGATATCTACTTGAAAAGGAGAAATTTGAGGGCTATAGGCAAAGAATTGGTGAGTGGGACTAATTGATTATCTCTATCAAAGAGCCAGCACACACGAGATGGGTAGAATTGCCTCATTCTGTGCTATATGATTCTGTAAGTACAAACTTTGAATCAAGTTTATCATAAAATAAACTGAAATTGAAACAAGAGCAAGAACGGCACATTTTACTAGATTGCAAACTTTTATTTCACCTGTAGTTTATGTTTCAACGACAATAAAAGATCTCCAAGTTCTGGCTGTTCCCTGTAATGTTAAGTTTCACTTGGACCCATGTCCAGGAAGCAAAGTTTTACGTGAGAATAAACTCTTTTGAAGCCTTCATTAACTTCCGCCCATATAACAATACAACAGGAGGGGAAGTGTTGAATTAGGAAAAGAATCTAATATTTAGGGTCTAATATTATCCGTCAGGCTGACTGAGAGCACGGGGATGTCAGTTAACACCAGCATCAGACATCCTGGATGAAATACCTGCCACAACAGATTCACACTCTCTGGTGGACCAGCAATCCCAAACACAGTCACTTTCTCACAGTCCGCAAACAAGCTTTTAAGCAGTTACATCTTTCTGGTCAGACTATGAACCATTAGTTCTTTGGCTAGAAATTCAGTGCATTTGCACCTCCCATTAAATGGGACACAAATGCGTTAGCGCCCGGGTGCGGCACTGAAAATGACTCCCGCCATATTGGTGGGAGTTTAGCGGCGGGGCTACGGCGTTGCATCCCGATCTCCTGCGCCTGAGATCATGACATCATCGCAGTGCACATCGTCCCGTTAGCACCCCTCCCCAAAATGGACTTTCTCCCTCTGCAGCAGCTCCGGGCGAAAACACCGGCAGCTGCAGGAGACATGGATCGGGTGGCCGATCATTACCGGGGCGATAATTAAAGGCGAGGTGGCCAAGGTAAGTAAAAAAAAAACTTACCTTTGTTTTCGCTGTGTTCCTCCATTTTCTTCGTGGGGTCCTGGCCGCGATTGCTCAGCCCGGCACTATGCTTGGGCGACGAGCTGATCGCGTGGCTCCTCCGCTCCCTTGGTCATCCAGGTTGGTGTTTTTTTCATTGCAGAGCCTGCAGCGATGGCCCGTCCCTTTAAGCGAAGGAAAGCCTCTTTGTACGCGGCAATGCTGCATGGCCCAGTGTGCAGCGCTGCTGAAGTGTGCGCCCCGTTAGAGCTCCAAGAAGGAAGTGGAACGCCTGTCGCTAAGTTTCCCGCCTGTCAAAAGCTACCGCTCCCAAATGGGGCGATAATTAATTTCTCCCCTTAACTGATTAACTACCAGATCAAACAGCCTGGCTTATGTTTTGCAGACGGCCTTCTCTCTGGCATTCTCTTGTAAACGCGGAGACAAGAGAGGTTCCACCTCCCAGAGCTTGTCTGTGGCCATGCATATTTTCCTCAGATATAATTAAAGACAACAGTAGAGAAAAATAACTCAAAGTCGTACTATTTACATAACTATGAGCTGCAGATGGTGGGAGTACTTATCCAAGTAATGTGTGTTCCATCTGGACTGGCTGCTCCCAGCTATACAATACCAATTTAAAGTGATCACAACATTCTTCCTATCTCTTCCACTCCTTCCTCACCTTACATTCTTCCTCACCATTGTGCTGTGAAATGTCCAGTGGTTCCTCCTGTCGCTCCACATTCACAGGATTCTAGTAAATGGTCCAATGGTTACTGATGGCTCTGGGTGTTTTTCTGTATTGTGCAGCTCTGATATTGGCTCAGTCTGATTGCTTCCCATCCCATCGTTTGTTTAAAAAAAAAGCAGGAGATATATTTACAAGTGCATCAGTGCAGGTTTCCAATTCATCATTACCTTTGATAAGCGGTGACGTGGAAATCTAATATTTTCCACAAACATCACCGCAACTAATCTGCAAATCATGAAAAAGGAGCATGAATTTGGACCATACCAATTGGTGTACATTTTCCCCTAACTTAACAGGAACATTTTCCATTGCCTCGCCACTGCATAAGCCAACATGTTTGTTCAAAGATTAAATTGTATTGTTGCCTCTGCTATCATACAAGTCTCATTTTTTTTTAAACGTGTTTATTAAAAACGAAAAGCATTTTCACTCTATTTCTGCACCAGTCGCCCAGAAATAACTAGCAACTGCTTCAGTAAACATTCCAATGTCAATCACATGACTGACTCAATCTCTTAAAATGGAAATGTCCTTCAGTATTTGACTGCACCCACCACAACAGCAGACACTGTTGTGGGTTAATCTTTTTCTGTGATAATGGAAAATAGATAACAAAATAGATAGCAAGGCGAATGCAATGATGCTTTAGATTTTTTGTGCTGTCATGGCACGCATAATGCAAATGTGATGCGATCATTTTTTGTAAAAAAAAACCTTCATTGTGAAATGTTCTCGAATGATGATCTGTCAGGTGAGGGCTAAGTGCAGATTCCAGGTAACATTTAACTCTGTCCGCAACTTAGGCATAAGAATTGAATCTATGCACCAACTCCAGATATCTTGTTCATCGATCTGTCTCATTATTTATGCTTTTTGTGCTCCTGTTTTCAACTGACTGTTGAGTGAATCAAATATGTTTACAGATGTATGAGTAAAGAAAAATAAAGATACTCTATGTCCCAAAGTACTTTCATTGATCTCACATAGGACATTTGTGAGGTATAGATTGACAGATAATCATAGGATTGCAGTCTTTATCACTCTTTGTAGGTTGGGCATTAAATCTGCCTCTACTATAAATAGCAAACCTCACAATGTATTTGGGTTGGATTTGGGTGAGTTTCCTCCGACGTTAGATAGGTGATACAATCTTTAGAGACAGTCAGAAGGCTGGCAAACTGATTCACAAAGCAAGTGCTCTATTCAGAACTCCTACACGGCAAGCGAGCCCCAGGTGGGCAGAGGAAACATTTCAAGGACACCCTCAAAGCCTCCTTGATAATGTGAAACATCCCCACCGGCACCTGGGAGTCCCTGACCAAAGACCGCCCACGGTGGAGGAAGAGCATCCGGGAGGGCGCTGAGCACTTCGAGTTTCGTTGCCGAGAGCATGCAGAAAACAAGCGCAGGCAGCAGAAGGAGCGTGCGGCAAACTAGTCTCCCCACCCACCCTTTCCTCCAACGACTGTCTGTCCCACCTGCGACAGAGACTAATTCCCGAATTGGACTGTTCAGTCACCTGAGAACTCACTTTTGGAATGGAAGCAAGTCTTCCTCGATTTCAAGGGAATGCCTATGATGATGATGGCACTGAACATTATATAGGAATATTGTATGGCTAGCTGCTGTATCATAAATTCAAAAAGCAATTAATATTGTAGCTCACTGAATAACTTAAGCAAATATATCTGTAACTTTAAATCAGTTGTTTTGTTATTATCTACCATCAGATTTTCCAACATGTTCTTGTATTGGAGCCTTTGGTTGCATTGGTTAAAGTTTGTTCCTTAATCTGGCCATGTGAATAGATTTAAAATGGTAGACTTTCTTCTGGCCTGCTCCCAAATGGCACCTGAACAATTTGTGCAAAGCAGACCTTCATCCCCACTGTTCTTCTGAATAGTACTGCATCCAAACTTCCTCTTTGGCTTTTCTGTTGAATACTACTAATAGTGCCTGAAGAGGGCAAATGAAGGTCGGGTAGCTCTGCATGTAGACTTTCTCAGGAACGTGAGTACAAAAAATCTAGGCTATCACTCCAGGGCAGTACTGAGGAAGTGAAGATGAGACGTTAAACCGAGGCCCCGTCTGCACTCTCAGGTGGACGTAAAAGATCCCATGACATTATTTCGAAGAAGAGCAAGAGAATTATCCCTGGTGTTCTGGCCAATATTTATCCCTCAATCAATGTAACAAAAAAAAAACAGATTACCTGGTCATTATCACATCGCTGTTTGTGGGAGCTTGCCTGGGTGCAAATTGGCTGCTGCATTTCCTACATTACAACAGCGACTACACCTCAAAAGTACTTCATTGGCTGTAAAGCGCTTTGAGACATCCGGTAGTCATGAAAGACGCTATATAAATGTAAATCTTTCTTTCTTTCTAATAGCGCTGAGGGCAGAAAGCTCTCATAAAAAAGGACGCTACTGCTTCTTGAGCTGGCATCCAGCTGATATCTCTCTTAATGACAGGCTAATTTTGGTCAAGAAAAGCTCATATTTCTGAGTTATGGAATTGAAAAAAAAGGTTTTGCTGCTTCAGCACTTGTTGCAGAATGATGAAGGCATTGATTAGTGTTGTGCAAAATACCCCTCCTCCTGCAACTTTTGTAATGCAGGTTATTTGGAGATAGACAAGAGGAAGCAATCGCAAGCCCCCATGACAGTTATGTCTTTCGTGAGCCACGAATAACTATTTCCCTATCGCAAAGCAAGAATACTCCCTCCCACTTGAAGTAACAAGAGAAGCCCAACCACCATCCTTCTCCTACTTCTGTCCGATTCAATCTGCACACTCACTTTTGTTTTTTCTCAAAAGTTTGACCACTGAACCTTTGGTTCTGGTGGGTGTGCTTCCAGTGCGCTCTTCCCAAATTACTCCTGACAGCACCGGGAGAGGAAAATTGGGGTTAGAATTTAGTTTTCCCTTCATGTGGAGCAGGGAGGAATTAATTAACTTCAATAGTGCTCTAAACTGAGAAAGGGCAAATCATAGCATCCACATTGTAATATTCAGCATCCATCCTTTTACACTACACCTATCCATTTGAAATGTTTAGAAAAAACAACCATTATTAAATCAGCATGATTTTTCCTACGCCTTCTCCCTGTTAAAGATGTGCCTCTGTGAGATACGCAAGAGTTGAAGAATCACAATTCATATTAGCATCGGGCCTTCAGAACCCACCATGAAACCTGGTCGTAGTCTGTGCAAAATTTTCTGAGGACAGCTAGCAGTTAACGGAAAGAGCTGTTAAACAGGCAATAATGACTACTCCTTTAGGTCCATAACATCTTCAGGCAGCTTAGCAAAATACGCAATTTATTGGATGTGGTCAGTTAAAATAAGAGTTTGCAAACTGGAAGACCCAACTGTCAGACAGTATCAGATTTGTGTTGTACAGTCGAAAACGAACCTTCATTGTATCCAGTTTGATTCAGAAATGCCATTTTATAAAGTGAACCAGGAGGATCCAGCATTTATATTCCCAGTAATGAGAGTTGACTAAGGGCCAAGTATCAATGTATCGCTTTTGAAGGAGTTGCACAAATGTCATGATCTTGGTGTTAGTTTAGATGCTCCACGGTACTCTCCCGTTCCATCAGAAATCTCCCAGATGCTTCAGGTTGCTGATGCAATCCAAGTTGTTTGATAGTTTCACCTTACCCATTAAAGTAGTGAGTCTCCTGACAGTCCCAACTGGAACAGAGGCCAACTATATAAACTTACCCAATGCTTCAGGCCATAAAATGTCCAAGTAAACATTTATCCTTCAACCAACACTACTGAAAATAGATTAACTGGTTATTTAGCTCGTTGCTGTTTTGTGAGACCTTGCTGCCCACAAATTGTCTGCCACATTTTCCAATATTAAATGTTGAAAAAGTATTTAATGGGTTGCAAAGCGCTTTAGGACATCCTGAAGATGTGAAACATGGTTCTATAAATGCAAGTTCTTTCTTCTTTTAAGAAAGTACTGAGTAATGGAATTATAAATTTCCCCATTCTTACTTGTGGCCTTACATTTCCTCCTTCCGTAAAGGAAGAGGATGTAGCCAGCTTAGTGCAGGAAGAATACACCTGTCATGTCAATTTCATCCCCCAATGGAGGATTGTTACACAGCCAATCATCTCACTGGATGTTTGAAGGTTCTGTTGGCAATTAAACAAAGTGTGCTTTGGAGCTAGAACCGCTAGATTGAATTTATCTGCATTGGACCAAGTATTGTACTAGCTATTGATAATTGTAGTGTTTAGCTATGCAGAAGACAAAAGCATCTTTGAGTTTAGTCACACTGTTTGGATTAATGTAATTGTTAAATTACTGTTCCGCCTAATGGTCCACCCTTGATAAGCCTTAAGGAGTGTGTTGTACTTTTTAGATATGTATCCAATTACTTTTAACTGGGTTGGGTGATTGGCAAGTTGTGGAAGGCAACATGATTCCTGTCAAAGCAATAGAACTTAAAAGCAAAATAAAATCAATTACCATACCATACATTTCTCTGTCCCTCCAAACTAACTTAGAATTGGAACCAGATTCTGTTTCAGCCTTCTATCCAGGAGTGGTTCAATGTAAAGTTAGTTTACAATTTCTTTCCCTCTCCTTTTTCCTTAGGCATTTCGTACGGCACACTGAGCGGAAAATGAATTTTCTTTTAAGTTGATTCCGATTCAGAACATTAACTAATGAGAAGCTGAACCAACAGCAATTACAATCCAACACTTTTACATTGCATTCATACTCCACAGATTTTGAATCAGTGTGAAGCTGAAACCCCTTTACATCAATGCTGAACTTGAATTCTAAATCAGGTATGAAGCCCTGAATGTACTCTGAAGAGTCGCGGAAGGCATCTCACTCTGCTTTGGTACACTGATGCTACTGTTGTAGTGTAACTGTTCCATTAATTGACTGCCAAATCCTGACAGCAGCTTTATGGGCACAACTTAGTGTGATGGATTACATTCCTTCCAATGCAATATACCAAATGGATTTAGACTAAGTCAAGAAACAAGCCTTTATAACAACTGGATCTTACAAGGATTGGCAAAAGCTCACCAGGGAGAAGAACTGTTGCTAACTTAACAACTTGCAGTTATCTAGCAATTATAATGTAAAAAATGACCCAAGGTGCATCACAGAGGTGTAAGCAAAATAGAAGCTGAACCAAAGAAGTAGATTTTCACAGGTGTAACCAGATGCTTGGTCAAAGAGATGGGTTTAAGGAGAGGAGGGTGGAGAGGTGAAGAGATTTAAGAGTTGGTCTTTCAGACAGTGGGACCTAAGTGGCGGAAGGCATGGTTGGCAATGGTGAGGCAAAGGTATAGGGGATAGCATAAGAGGGTTGATTCAGAGGAATGAAGTGTATTGGGGGAGTCTCGACTGGAGAAGGTTAAAGAGATCGGGAGAAACAGAGCCACGTAGGGATTTAAACACGAGCATTTGGGATTTAAAATTTGAGGCACTGGGAGATTAGGAGCCAATGTAGGTCAGTAAGACAGGGGTGACGGGTGAGCGGGATTTGGTCTGGGATATGATATGTTGGAGCAGAACTTTAGATGAACTGAGGTTCATGGAGTACGGAGCTTTGGAGACTGACCAGGAGAACATTGGAGTCTGGGACGTGTCAGGCTGGTAATTTCACAAGACCTTCTTATTTAACTCAAAAAACTGGATATGGTTCAGATTCCTGTATTAGTTATAGTGAAGATACGCTGTACAGTTGGCAACGCACTGTACAGTTGATTCCAATTGTTAATGTGAATACAGAACCGTGGCATGTAAGTAAAATGAGGCATGCAAGCGAGCAAGATGGCCAAATATAACTCCCTCAAATAGCTTGTAGTCAGCTCCCAGTGCCCCTGATTTTAAGCGAAAATTCCTGATAAACTATACAGATTCTAACAACATAGCTGTAGCTGAATGCCACATCTAACACCAAAGAGAACTTTGTGTACTACAGCTGCATTATAACAAGCTCTGTTTTATATGTTTATGTGCTACAAAAATAATCCGAAAACACGCATCGTGAAGAAAAGCAGATTGTTTAACTGACCCATAAGAACAGAATAAATTCTAAATAAAGTGAACTTAAAATAATCTTTCAGTACCATAATAAAAATTTGCACTTTTGAGGACTGTAATGACACCCCATATGGGATGGAGTTCTTTCCTACTCATTAGCTAGGCTCTCCTGCTAAATGTATGGTACAAGTAGAGAGTGGCATTGAAATGGCGACACTGTATTTAAGCAAGTAAGGAGGTAGTCACAGACATTTCTTTGGCATTGTACCAGCTGCAGTATAAAAGAAGGATGAGCTTGTATTGATACAGTGCATTGTCACATCCTTAGGATATTCTAAAGCACTTCATATCCAATCATTTGCAGTCCTTGTTGGTGTGTAAGCAAATGCAAAGCCACGTATCACAGAGCACAATGGGATGAGTGACCAGTTAATCCATTTTGGTTAATATTAATTGAGGGAAGAATTTTCTGATCACCTTCATGCAGTGCCATGGGATATTTTACATTAGCCTGAACAGGTAGACAAGGTGATGATTTAATGTCTCATTTGAAAGATAGCAAAGTGACTTTTGTGTTCCTACTGGGCAGTAGTTGACCCAAAATTGTGCGACTGACTGAAGCACCAACATATTCTATTCTGATATTTGGGCAGATTTCCACCTAGGTTGCCAGAGTTCTGGCCAAAACAGGCTAGAAAATTCATCAACCAGGATCAGATGGCATAGTTATGACAGCCGACGTTGTTTCCAACTCTGTCTGTTGTTTACCACTGGTGTGGGTCTGAAGTGGGACTTGAACCCACAACCTTCTGACTCAGAAGCAAAAGTGCTATCAACTGAGTTTAGCTGACATAATTGCATGATTGGATTTTCCTTCATTTGCAGCCATGCTCTGAAATGTCCAGCTACAAGTCTTAGTGCCAAAAAATGCAGGTCCTCCTGGGGTAGTGATGGTTGTGGCTCAACTGCCTGAGGCACTGTTACATTTTCATTTGTTGGCCCCTAATGAACTTAGGTGTCCTCATCAAAATTGCACTGTGCTATTGTTAATGTCCAACCTCATTTTGTATGGTGTGATTTAAATGGAATCAGCAACCAACAATAATAAAGGAAAATGCAGGCAAGAAACAAAAACATTCCAAAGATGTAAAAATTAAAAAGAACTGCTATATTTTGCAAAATGTGATAAAATCTCATTACAAAGTCAAAAATAAAATCAAAAGTTTGAACAACTGTGTGGTAATAATCCCCCTCTAAACAAACCTAATAGAGAAAGTCACTTTACAGGATTGATCAGTACTATTTTATAAAAGAGGCTAGTGCCTCCAAGAAAATATAAAATATGCAAGGTACTAATTTTAGTTATTTTTGTTCGTCCAACAAAGCTCCGACCGGTCCATAATACAAATTCCACACAGCCCAAAAATTCCGTGCCTCCTTAAATGCGACAAAGTTACATCCATGGCATGGGGCTAGATTTTCCATATTTGGGTTAATCGCCCAAAAATTGGAGTTATTTCCGGCTTGGGCAGTAAAAAACGGTTTTCAGATCGCCGGCTTCTCGCCCATTCTGAAAATGGGTGTTACTGCAAGCGATATGAAATGGGTGGTAGCGTTACATTTTTTTGACCTTCTGCCGTAAAGTGTGGCCGTCCTTAGCAACGGCATGGCAACACTCGATTCCCGCGATTCAGGAGGTCAAGGGTCATCATGACATGCGCAGAAGAGGAGACAGAGGGAGAGGGAGCTCAGAGGGACTGAAGGTGTGTCTGAGTGAGATGTGGCTGCTTTAGGAGGAAAGAGAGAGCTTCACAGCAAGTAGGCAAACAAAATTTAACTGTTACCAGCCACATATTTGCCTGAATTTGGCCTATAATGCAGGGAGAGGAGGAGACATCACAGCACACTGTGGAGACTAATGCTGGAGAGAGCAGTGTGGTAGGAGAGGAGCACATTGGAGGGCGCAAAAGAACCAAGAGATTCTCGGACGAGGCAAATGCCTCCCTCCTGCAGGAAGTCAAGTTACGCTGGGGTGATTTAACACAGGGAGAGCATGGGAAGCCCACCCCAAAGGTTTACCAGAGGATATGGACCGAGATAGCAGAGGTGGTCTCGTCAGCGACCAATGAGGTTCTTGAGGGCAACCAATGTCACAAATGATGGAACGACCTTATGGGATCCGCAAGAGTAAGTATTACATTGATTTACATGTACTTATATATTTATATAATTTGATTTGTAACAGTCATTAGTGACTATCAGCAGATGTAAGGTCTTTCACTTTTACCGGGAATGTTTTACTAAAAGCCTGCGGTCACGGTACACGCCTTTAAGTAAAGAATGATAATTTTATAATATATATGATTACATCTGTCGGTTATGTGTTGTATCAGTCTCTGTGACAGTACTTAGTAATGATATCATGCAATGATCTCATGCCATGTCGTCCTGTCACCTTTTACAGAAGAAGCTATCAACGATGAGGTCTGTGCAGAGGTGAACAGATGGGGGGCCGCCAGTCACCAGCGATAACACAGAGATGGAGTAGCGGGTGCTCGCACTCGTGGGGAAGCACACCCGAACAGCTACGGATGCATCTGCAGACTCTGAAGTGATGCCACGTGAGTAAAATTTACACCATTACATGATGTAAAGTCAATAGATGCCACACCCACTCATATCCGAACAATCATATATGATGGATGATTTCTAAAATTGACATAGAAATAATGATGACCTAATGAAAATCATTGCAATACAAATGTGTTGATGGTGATGAAATGTGATGTCTGTGAAGATTTTGATAGCGGTGGTGCTTTTGTCGTGCATATGCTGTGTGTAGCGCTGGACTCACCTTGTGACCCAAGCACCCCCTTCTCCTCTAATAACCTCATTTGTGTTTTGCAGCCCAGCCAGCAGCGCATCCCAAAGCAAGACCACAGAGGCCAGAAGGTGGGGGCGTGGTGCCCGACTCTCCGGACAATCCTACATCTGGGGCTGAGGAGCTCCGATTCTCGCCTGTCAATCTGCTGGGTCTGTTCTCCACGGATGAGAGCGCAGATTTCGAGGAACCCGCAGTTCTAGAAGCCATTCCACCTCAAGGCCATCTAGTGGTCCTCTGGTCATTCCCGCCTCCACTCTGGAGGTTCCGGCCCCAAGCACCTCACCACAGGGCACCCCATTTGTCCCCAGGATGGCGCCAACTCCACGGAGGTCTTGTGGACGTGGCAGATCTCTTCGACGAGTGCCACATGAGAGCGGAGGGATGGTACATTTGTCCAGGAGGACTGTAGACATTGGTGACCAACTCATCGAAGCATTGGGGGCATATCCCGACAGCTGGCCAGCATGACCGAGTACATTCCGTGGATGGTGGAGGCCTTGGATGCGATACCACAGGTCTCCCAGTGGTCCCAGAGTGCAGCACTCCACCCCTAGGTTCCGCACCACCACCGCTAATGACAGATGAGAGCAAGGACCAAGATCATGCTTCTGCATCAGAGAATGTTGCCCCTTGGCAACCCCTGCTCCCGTACCTGTGCAACCACCGCCTCCGCCTTCACCCCCCCACCAATGAGGCACTGCTTCAGGAGCTCCTCGGCCAGGCGCCATGGAACGAGGAGGGGAAGGGGTTGAGGTGGGGAGAAGAAGTGGAGGGGGGAATGAAAGTGAGGTGCGTGTCTACAGGTGATGGCTGTGTTATATCTCCATCTGGGTGTATGCAATTTGTTGTAATGTACGGGAGCTGGGGATCCCCCTCCTGCTTTGCCTTTGTATTCTGTGTTGCTGGACCTGTTGAACATTTGATTGATGTAAATGGTGGAAAAAGTGGAATGTGGGTGAGGGTTGGGTGTTTTTGCCCGTGATACTTATGATTTCAGACCAATGTTGATATAATTTTTTTTTATTGAACATAACCTTGTTGCACATTGTCTCAGATAGCTGGACCATAACACACTGATGATTCCTTAACTTCAATCACCGTAAACTTTAACTGGCACCAAGGTGATGGGCATCATTGATGTCTGAGCTGCACATACACAGCAGTGTGTCAGCGTTGTCACTCACATTAATGATCTTTCAGGCAAATCGTTCAGATATCAGCTCCTCACGTAAGAGTCTTGGAGCTATGTAGCCACCACGGGCCCTTTCCTGCGGTCTGGAGACGGTTGTGGGCATGGTTGCATAGCCAGCCTGATTGTCTGACCCTAGGTCAGCATCCAGCCCCTCGTTGTCCTCTTCCTCTTTCTCCTGAGGTGGAGCATCAGTGCCTTCTGGCAATTATTGCCCCCTTCCCCCCCCCCGCTGATAGCCAGGTTGTGCAGCATCGAGCACACGACCACGAATTTACTTACTTGCTCAGGGTTGTATTGTAGCTCCGCTCCTGAGTGGTCAAGACATCTGAAGCGCTGCTTATGCACAGTTATTGTTTGCTGGCCCCATTGCATTGAAAGTATAATAGCGATTGATCAGAAGCAATGATTTCCTCACTAAAATACACCTGGAGTAAACCCCCAATAGTCCAGAGTCTGAAAATATGTCTGTTGAGATGGTCACTTCACCTGAGAAGAACTCCAAACTCTATGCAAACTCCCCCGAAGTTGAAGCAGCCTTTTGAATGAAGCGACCTGCGATTTAAAAAATGGCAGCCACACCTCTGGCCTTCGTTCAGAACAGTTCCACTTTTTGTGGGCGGTTTATTGCATGAGCGATATTGTGGGCGATATGTGTGCAAAGTGATGAAAGTGACGGTGGGCGATCTCCTGAGCGTTAGTTTTGTCAAATGTGCTCTTTACAACAAATAAAAGTGGACGGGCGGTAGTATTGAATCTCAGTGTTAATTCCGTGTGGAAAGTAACACTGGGTGATATTATGGGCGTTGATTTCGCCCATTCTGATGATTCCGCCCCAAAAAAGTGTGCAGGTGGTAATATTTTTTCCTGACGTTAAGCACATGGGGAAAGTAACGCTCGCCGATAAGTTTCCTAAAAATGCCTGTCAGTTTCCATTTTGTGCCAAAATGGGCGATATATGGGCGTTAGACGTCATTTCAGCGGTAAAATGGGCGTTGAGTGGGCATTAAGCATGCAAAAAAGTGGAGGTTCTAGCCCATGGTCCCTGAAGCTCAGTGTTACAATGGGTTCTGATCATTGGTGAGGCTCTATGGGGGGAAAATTCATCATCGTTCCACTTGGGGGCGGTAACATTTGAGAGGCGGGAAACTTAGCACCCGGCGCTGCTGCAGGCGGCGAAAGTGAATTTCGAGGCTGGTTCGCTAACCGGGAGATGCGCACGGTGATGGTGGGAGTTGTTGTCAGTGCCGCGCCTGGTCGGTAATGCATTTGCACCCCGTTAGCAAATGCATTGAATTTCGCCCCCTATATGGTTATAAACACAGCATTGCAAGCTCTGCACCACCTTCAGCACGTGCCAGTCTCATACCACAACCTGCAGCATTGCTGAGTTACATTTACTTTATGACGAAGCCCGTAAACTGTAGGGGCAAAAAGGGACAAAAAAATGGTGAAGCACCCTGACAATCCTCTCTGGCTGGTTGTGTGTGAATGTAATGGTCACCAGGCTGAAACAATTAATTTGATTTCTGTATATCTTAGAAAACTAAAAGCCAACTATCAAAATTATTTCTCAACTTCAAAATAGACCCAATTGTAACTTGAATTAAAACATATAGAACTAAGCATGCAGCAAATAACTTTACACGTGCACAATTTAGACCATGTAATAAAGATTAAAATGTATTTACCTGTCTTCTCCTCTCTTGTCTAACCTGTACTCTGCTACAGTATTAATTGCAAAAGAAAATTAGCACTGATCCAGTTAACTGCCCCAAAAAAAACTATTTGTCAAGTACTGCAATGAATTTGCAAACTCGCTGCTCTTTCTGTAGAGATTTATTTATTTATATTATAAATTGACTTTCATTATCCTTGGAAATTCGACCTTTTCCCAACTCCACTTCAACTGTGGCATCAACAGGGAAAAGTTCATTACTGAAAATAGCATGGTCTGGCTCAAGGGACACAACAATGTCGGTTGAAGTATGCGGATCACAATTTATATTGTCAACACTTTTTTACATTCTCCCCAACATCTGCGAAAGTTGCAATGTCAGTTCCACATAGTGTAGCTTCGACAGATCGCGCTATACCCTCAATGTTTGACCTCCATTTCTTCAAGAGTTGAGGAAACAGGATGTCAGAACACCAATTCAACAAATTACTGAAGACCCACCGTATCTCAATAAGAGAACTTGAGAAATTAATCGTGGAATTTTAATCAAACATATCTAGTAAAACCTGGATTAAAGACCATCCAATTCGATTGACCGGTTAACATTAGCTCTAACCATACCTTAATGAATCAGAACTAAACCTACATTTGGAAACTATAGCTATAAAAACTGTTTTAAGTGCGTTAACTTGAAGGAGCACAGAAGGAGGCTATTCAGCCCATCATGCCTGTGCTGACTCTTTGGAAGAGCAAATCAATTAGTCCCACTCCCCTGCTCTTTCCTCATAGCCCTATATATTTTTCTCCCTTCAAGTATTTATTCAATTCCCTTTTGAAATTTATGATTGAACTTGTTTTCAAAATCATTTCACGTCGTGCATTCCAGATCACACAAAACACTGCATTAAAAATTTTCCTCTGCCGCCTTTGTTACCTACATGTTTCACCATATGTTAAAGAAGTTATAGTTGCACAGATTCCATACTGTGCCAAATTAATTTATATATTTTTAAAATGCTACTTTACCCACACTCTCATTTTAGAAATTCTTCAGTTATATAACTGAGTTGAGTATGAAGATAATTTTGCAGAAAATACTCATTATGAATGATTAAGGACATCGACCTGAACCATAAGAACATAAGAACATAAGAAATAGGAGCAGGAGTAGGCCATACGGCCCTCGAGCCTGCTCTGCCATTTAATACAATAATGGCTGATCCGATCATGGACTCAGGTCCACTTCCCTGCCCGCTCTCCATAGCCCCTTGTTCCCTTAGCCTTTAAGAAACTGTCTATTCTGTCTTAAATTTAATCAATGTCCCAGCTTCCACAGCTCTCTGAGGCAGCGAATTCCACAGATCCACAGCCCTCTAAAAGAAAAAATGTCTCCTCATCTCTGTTTTAAATGGACGGCCCCTTATTCTAAGATTATGCCCTCTAGTTCTAGTCTCCCCCATCAGTGGAAACATCCACTCTGCATCCACCTTGTCAAGCCCCCTCATAATCTTATACGTTTCGATAAGATCACCTCTCGTTCTTCTGAACTCTAATGAGTAGAGGCCCAACCTACTCAACCTTTCCTCATAAGTCAACCCCCTCATCTCTAAAATCAACCTTGTGAACCTTCTCTGAACTGCTTCCAAAGCAAGTATATCCTTTCGTAAATATGGAAACCAAAACTGCACGCAGTATTCCAGGTGTGGCCTCACCAATACCCTGTACAACTGTAGAAGACTTCCCTGCTTTTATACTCCATCCCCTTTGCAATAAAGGTCAAGATTCCATTGACCTTCCTGATCACTTGCTGTACCTGCATACTAAACTACATACTAACATTGGCCAGAAGTTTTCCTACAGAGTAGATTGGGTGGGTGAGAACCACGCAGTGGGTCGGTACAGTGATATATTGATCAGCCCGCTCTTCAGAGCAACTTTAGCATAATGGCCCCTATTAAGGCACACGTACATGTTTCTCGGCCCTATTAAATCTGATGACATCATCGATGACGCATGTCCAGTGGTGATATTTAAAGCAGCCACATCACATTTGAAGGTTGATGTAAGAGTGTGGATGGAGTATTGGAGTGGAGTGTATTGTTGTGAATAAATATGAGTTTGCAATGACAGAGGGCTGCACCCTGCTTTTCCGATGAATCCCTACATATTCTTGTGGAGGGAGTCAGAGCACACAAAGGGAGGTCCTCTTCCCTGCTGATGGGTGGATTAAACCTCCCCAAGAGATCAAAAGAGCCTGGCTCCAAATTGCTGAGGAGGTCAGCAGCAGGGATGTTGTAAGGAGGACCTGGGTGCAGTGCAGGAAGTGCTTCAATGCTCTGATGTGATCAGAAAAGGTGAGTGCAAAACCAGACTCACTTTCATCCTGATGTGCCTGTCACCACATTCCCACAGTTTCCCAAGCCTACTCCTGCACATCATTACTCACACCAACAAACCTTGTACATTCACCCATCCCTCTCTATGTACATACTCTCATCTCCATCTGATTAACCATCCCTCACACTCACCCTCATTCTAATGTAATCAGACCAAGTAAGACCACAGAAAGAGGCCATTTGACATTGGCACCACACTCCCTCATAGTCACCTTCTGCAGAGGTAACCTACACAGTGCTTGCTTACACTCGTTCCATCACTTTCACTCAAACTTCTCTTCTTTCCTTCCTTGTAGGAGAAGGGAGCCCACAACAACAGGGAAAGGGAGAGAACAGGAGGTGGCCCTCCATTAGTCAGCACATTAACTACAATAGAGGAGGCGGCCCTCCATTGTTCAGCACATTAACTACAGCAGATGAGGGGCCCTGGAGTCTCAGGATTTTCTGAGAAGCTGGAGGTGGGAGTCGGAGAGAGGACAACCTGGTCACAGAATTACATCTCATACAGCCACATGGCATACAGCAGTCATTCACATGGAGACTAATGTCAGCAGCCAGTGAATGTTTATCGTGTGCATAATGGTATTGTTATCCATTCTTAATATAAGATTTATAAATCATCTCTTTACTCTCCCACAGGTCCATCAAGAGCCCCCCCCACCCCCTCCCCATTATCCAGCTGGAAGAGGAAGATGACTCCTCAGAGGAGCCTCCAGCCTCTGAGGGTGCACTGTCAGCAGACCAAGAGTACCTAGCACCAGCGCAGATACACACACCTCAGTTGGATCCTGTGCGAGATAGAGTAGAGTTGCCACCTGGTGTCTCACACTTCACAGGGGAGCAAGCGCAGATGTTGTTAACAGAGATAGCAGTGGAGCCTCCTCACCGGAGGGTGCAGGGCACTCCCAGCTCTGCTCAGCTACATGCAGACACTGAGCCTCAGGGGCCATCAAGAAAGAGGGCGATCCTGGAGGGGCAACTAGAAAAGCAGGAGGCTCTGACAGCCATGATGTCTGCAAATGTGCAGAGAATGCGCAAGTCCATCTTGAACATGGGCTCCACCATGTCGCGGGCAATGGCGACGATATGCTTGTCCATAGAAAAGATAACCATCTGCATAGAGCCACTCACATGAGCACATGCTAGCTATGGAGAACAAATAGCAGAGGCTCATAGACTCTCTAGGAGGGATGTAAACGTAGACCTGAGTTATCATGGCCCCACTGCTGCGCAGTAAGGTGCTCTCCGGCTCCTTGGTAGCAGGGAAGTGCGGGTGAGAGGGGACATGGAAGTGCGGGCTCCTCTCAAAGTGCTCACACTTCTCCCCCGTTGCCCCGTTCCCCCCTCAGTCAGTGCCCCACATGCCTCCTGGGATCATGATGGGCGAGTCTGCCCCTGCACAATTACAGGAGGAGCAGTCTTTGGTGGGGCCCTCACAGGCTCCAAAACCCAGAGAACGTCCACCATAAGTGTCAAACCGGTCGCAGCAGGGAAGTGAGCAGCCTGTTTTTCCTTCTGCTGAAACCACAGGGGAAGCACCTCGTAGAAGCACGCATAAAAGAAAAATGTCACAGAAGTAGATGTACAAGGGTAAGAAAATGGGTCTACAAAGAAGTATTATCGTTAACGTTCTGTTACTGTTATCACACAGATAAAAGTATTTATTTCCACCACTTTCCGGTCATGCCCATTTTTGTCTGCTACTTTGGAAGTGGCTTTGTGAGTTGGAGTGAATGGTGAGACATAACGTTACCACCAGCAATGGGGGTCAGTGTGAAAAGAATGACTTGTTCATTGTAGGGATGCTTTATTGTGATGTTGGAGTGTGGGGGCGGGAGGGGCGGGTGGGTGGGGCACAACATGTGGCAGCCATATGGGTGCAATGCAGGAAGTTAAGTAAATCTAGCCATGATGAGGCCATCCCTGGCCACCCGGGCTGCAATGTGCTCGGGTGCTGGTGTCATCTGGACCTCAGGTTCCTCCTGCTCCTCCTCATCTTGAAGCTGATGCTCCTCCTCCTCCTCTGAAGAGGCTGTGCACTCTGCACCTTGCTCCACGTGCAGCTCTAATCCTCGTTACTGCGCTCTGTTGTGCAGCGCGCAGCAAACGGCAACGATTCTGGAGACCCTGGCTCGTGTGCACTGAAGGGGCCCTCCAGATCTGTCAAGGCATCTAAAATGCAACGACAGCATGCCTATTGTTTGCTCTGTAAAACAACTGGTGGACATGTGGCTTTCATTATAACACTCCTCAGCCTCAATGCTTGATCTCCTCAAGGGTTTCTTCAGTGGTTAGCCAATCTCTCCAAGCAGCCAGCCGGTAAGTGTGCTTGGCGGTGTGAAGAGCAGAGGGAGGGTGGAGTGGCGCAGGACGAAAGAGTCATGACAGCTGCCGGGGAATTTGGCACACATACTCATGATCTTCCTCTGGTTGCAGACGAGCTACACATTGAAGGAGTGGAAGTCCTTGTGGTTCAGAAACACTCCTGGGTGATGTGGGAGTGACCTGATGGCCACATGTGTGCAGTCGATGATGCCCTGCACCCAAGGGAAATCAGACAGGGCCGCAAAGCCCAGCGCCCCATCACTAACACTGGCTTCATCAGTGGCAAAGTTGACATAATGGGCTGGCTTGTTAAACATGGCATCGGTGACCTGTGTGATGCATGCGTGGGTGGCCGGCTGCGAGATGCTGCAAATGTCCGCTGCAGATCCCTGGAAGGAGCCTGAGGCAAAGAAAGATGAGTTTGACAGCCACCGGTAAGGTGGATCCACCAGGTCCTCTGAGCTGCAGGTCTTGGTCCAACAGACTGCAACTGTCTGTAACAACCTGGTGCGAAAGCCTAAGCCCCCTTTGGCGCTGCTGCTCAGTCATATCCAGGAAGCTCACTCTCTGCCTGTACACCCTGTGTTGGGAGTATTGCCTCCAGCACAGTGCAGCCCTGCACCGATGCCCTCTGTCTCATAGTGCATCAATTCATTGATGAGAATGTTGGTGGTCATGTAGCTGTTGCTGTTGCTGGTATTAGGGTTCATCCTGATTCTATTCTGAGGATCAAGGTAAGACAGTATAAGCGGCACCTGTGCTGATGTAAGAGATGACAGATCGTCGAGATCAGAGGTGCAATTTGTCAATGTTGTAATAGTTACTAGCAATGTGGTGAGAGTGGCTTCTGGGTTTGCAGAAAAGACTATTGCAATCTCTCGGCACCTAAATCTGTGCTCAAAATGGAGTCAGCAAGGGCTTTTCCCTTAGACAAATAAGCAGGTTTCATTTGGGAGTATTTATGTGGATTTCCATGCTCTGTATTAATGGCGTCGCACAATGCCCACTGAGCTTATGCCTTGGTTCAGACAGACGTGGTTCCCGAGCGGTGTGATTCCCGTGGTGATCCAATGAAAATCAAAAGGTCTTATCCAAGTTAAAATCCTTATTAAGGGTCTCAATACAAAGATTTAATGAGCTTAATTAGGTCACCCACCACTGCCGTTTGGTTCCGTATCACGCTGGAAATCGCGTCCGAATTGAAGACGTGAGGAGGCGTGCCAACGGCATGTTCCAGACGCGCTGACTTTTTCTCCAACTTTTCCAGCTGACCCGCCTCCAAACCCACATGCACGGCAGCGGGAAGTTTCTGTTTCTCGCTCCACAGATGCTGTCCGACCCGTTGAGTGTTCCCAGCACTTTCTGTTTTTATTTCAGATATCCAGCACCCGCAGTATTGTACTTCTGCTAACTTGGAGGGGTGGTGGGGGGCGGGGAAATCATCACTCAAGAATTCTATGACATATTTCTAAGAAACTTGTAATAGTTCGTGGACATCATTACTGTATACATCATATTTTAGCACTGTTCAATGCTCACTAACTACTGTCATCCAGTTCCAAAAAGCAATAGTATGTGTACATAGGGTCAAGTGGGTGCAATGAGTTGCAGGATCTTTTATAGTAAACACACTTAGTTCTGTAACAAAGCAAATAAACGGCTGAATAGAGTATGTGAAATGCTTGTGAGATTTCTGTGTTTAGAATTAATACAAATCACCCACTAATATTATTCTTTTAAAAGTGGCCATTGGTGCCGGACTAATACACAGAGCAAAGATCTTGATACAGCTACAATGCTTGTTTTGTTGCAGAGTGAAAAAAGAATTATTTGCAAACCATGTCCTCTATTTGCATTGGTTATAAGTACAAACTTGTTAGCTGTTCTTCTATGTAGCAAGCTTTGGCCAGTGTAAACCCTATTCTGGTTAAGGAACCTAAGCTGATCGCATTATTGTAACAATAAAAACTGCATTTGTTAATTACTGATTTAGTTGATTGCTTCAGCTTGCCGTATATCCGTTCCTTTCCAGTACATACTCCTTCACTTACAGCTTCATATTGTACCAGTACTTTATGTTTTTATTGCTGGGCATGCCCAGTATTCTTTCCATCAGTCCGTTGATGTGGTAACAGGGGGCCCAAGTTTCGAGCCGCGCCTAGAACGGCGCAGTCCCGACCTGGACGCCCGTTTTTCGCGCCACAAAGTGCGCCTAAAAAAACTCTCCAGATTCTCCACCTCCCTGCAGGTCCTCTGGCCCTCGGCACAGCGCAGCAGGAGCTGTCGGGGGCGGAGCCAGGTCCCTGCGCTGAAAACAGTGCCGAGACTTCTGCACATGCGCGCTACAGTGGGCGCGCATGTGCAGTAGCTCCAGGCGCCCAAAACTGTGTGGGAGGGGCCCGAAGCATGCAACCCCTAGCCCTGGCCGAATGACCTCACTGGGGCTGCATGAATAAGGCTCCCCCCACGGCCACCTCCTGCTTCCTACCGACCCGACTCGACTCCCGCTTCCCGCCTCCGGACCGGACCCAACACCGACCTGACTCCCGCTTCCCCCCCCTCCGCCCCCGGACCGGACCCGACCCGACCCCCCGGACTGGACCCGACCCGACTCCCACTCCCCGCCCCCGCCTCCGGACCGGACCCGACACCAACACCGACCCGACTCCCGCTCCACCCCGCCCCCGGACTGGATCCGACCTGACCTCCCCCCCCCAACCTGACTTCCCTTTCCCTTCCTCCCCCCGACCGAACCGAACCGACCTCCCTCCCACTACCCCCCCGACCCGCGCTCTCCCCGAGCCGACCCAACGCCACCTACCTGTAAATCTGGTGCTGAGGACGGGCCCTGCCCCAAGTCTCGAGTCCGGGCCGTTGAGCTCCCTCCCCCTTCTCCTTCCCCCCCCCCCAAATCTCCTTCCCCCCCCCCAATCTCCTTCCCCCCAATCTCCTTCCCCCCATCACCTTTCCCCCCATCTCCTTTCTCCCCCTTCTCCCCTTTATCCCCTTCTCCCCCCCTCCCCCTTTACCCCCCATCCCTCCCCATCCCGCCCCATCCCCCCCATCCCTCCCCCTTCCCTCTCTCTGCTCCCCCCTCTCTCCCTCTACCCCCATCTCTCCTTCTACCCCCCTCCTCCCCCTCCCCTCGCTGTGAGAAACACAGACACTGACAGACAGAGAATGAGAGACACACACAGACAGACAGAGAGATAGAGACACTGACAGAGACACACTGGGGGGGCGTCCCAGCATGCTGTTGGAGGGCTCCCGGTGCTGCAGTCGGTAAGTAGAAAATGTTTTATTTATTGATTTTTTAAAAAATTATTTCTTATTAATTTTTTTTGATTGATTTATTGGTTGATTTATTGATGTATTTATCATTTATTATTGATGATGGCTCTTTATTTGTAAAACTGAAGTGTTTAATGTTTGTAAACTTCCCTTTAAACCCTCCCCCCACCACCATTCCCTACGCCTGATTTGTAACCTACGCCTGATTTTCTAAAGTGTAGACAAGGTTTTTTCGAGCGTACAAAAATCTTCACTTACTCCATTCTAAGTTAGTTTGGAGTAAGTTTTCACTGCCGAAACTTTGAAAACAGGCGTAAGTGGCCGGACATGCCCCCTTTTGAAAAAAAAATTCTGTTCCAAAGTGAAACTGTTCTAACTGACTAGAACTGGAGCAAACTAAATGAAGAGGATTCTGATTTCTAAGATAGTCCGTTCTACACCAGTTGCTCCTAAAAATCAGGAGCAAATCATGTGGAAACTTAGGGCCAGGAAAACTAGGTGCTATCAACTTCTCTAAAATTAGTCATGGTCACAAAATGACAGTCAGCTGTGCACTATCCTTACAAGTAAGTTTACATTGAAATATTAGTGCCCAATTTGCTTTTAATTTGAAATCTCTGATGCAATAACATTTAGAAGTAGAACCCACTTAGAGTATTTTACTTGGTAGGATGGACCTTGTAGATTAATACAAACAGCCTCCAGTCATTTATAATCATTCCATCAATGTCAGCTATGGAAATATCCAAGTGTTATAATCTTAGGGGGAGAAATTGGAGTTGCTTGTGCCATCCGTTAGCCCCCCCGGGCACAAATGATTTTTCGCCCAGGCGCAGCGCCACTAATGACTCCCACGGCTAAATTCCACGGTAGTTTGGCGGCAGCAGTAGCTGGCAGCGTCCCGCTCAGCTGCGCTGGCAATGATAACCTCATCACCGTGTGCAGCGACCTGCTTTCGCCCAGAGCAAATATTCAGGAGCGCCCCCTGAGGCTGAGGCCGGCAATGACAGCAACAGCTTCAGGGGCCATGTATTGGGCTGTCGGCCAGTCACGGGGCACAAGTTAAAGGGGGGGTGGTGCTTGGAAGAAAAAAAAAAATCAACGACTTACCGGTCGTGGCCCGTTGCTTCGTGAATCGCGGGGTCCATACCGCAATCTGGCAGCCCTGCTTGAGTGCCGGGCTGATGCCACGTCGCCCCTCTCCCCGATGGTCCAAGTAGGGACCCGCAGAGTCGGCAGCTTAGCACTCCCCTTTAATGAAGGGGGGAGAGCCCTTCTACACAACGCGTAGTGCTACGCCCCTCTCTGATTGCTTCCTCCCATCCGTGCTGGGGCAGGAACTCCCACCTCACAAACAGGGCGCTACCCAATTCCCCCCCACCCCCTTAGTCTTCAGTCACTCTTTTAATTAAAAAGGATAATGTTAACTTAAACCCTCTCCACTGCCCCACTTACCCTGATGTCACCCCTGGCATTCATAAGCATCTTGGACATCTGATAGGTAGGTACCAGCTTGCTGTTTTCAATAGAGCCCTTTTAAGAAATTAATTTCATAGCATCCTTTATCGCACTATCCAAACAGATGGAAATCAGGATTTGCTTTTGTTTTAGAAACAGAAAATGCTGGAAACATGCAGCAGGTCAGGCAGCATCTGCGGAAAGAGAAACAGAGTTAACTTTTTAGGTTTAAGATCTTTCATCAGAACTAGAAGATGTTAGAGATGGACAGCTTTTAAGCAAGTCCAGAGCCAGGGAAAAGGGCTTGGGGGAGGAGGTGGGGAAAGTTGTAGGAAAAGAACAAAAGGGATCGTTTTGTGATAGGATGGATACAGGAGCGATAGCATTTCGAAAGTGACGATAGTGCAAGGCAAAATGAGGTGATAATGAGACAGGTATAGAAACAAAAGCTGGGTCCAGAAGGTTCCAGCATCCTCAATTTTTTGCCTTCTCATTTAGCTTTTTACAAAACGCAGTTAATGGTTTCATGGACGGAAAATCTTCTACAGATATCTCCAGCTTTATTAAAAAAGGCTAAGAAAGGGTCATGTGGCAGAAATAGGCTTGATATTTCAAATACACCTTTGTTTATTTCATGCCTTCTTCAGGTTGGATTGGACTTTGTGATAAGAATATCATCATCATCATTATCATAGGCAGTCCCTCGAAGCGAGGATGACTTGCTTCCATGCCAAAAAGGGATGAGTTCACAGGTGTTTCAATGAAGGACCTAATATTTCAGATCCCGAACTACATCTTGGAGGGTGGAAGATGCCTGAGCGTGGATTTTTTTACATGTGGTGGTCGTTGCACACACGGGCTTGACAGAGCTAGGTTTTGGTCCAGTGGCAAGGATTAACCAAGACAACTGGAGACCAGCTCTGCTGCACGGACCGAGCGCGCACACATATAGCAGTGTGGGCTGACCCTCTCCTGGGGCCTCTCCTGGGCCACGGTCACTTCCTCCTACAAACTCTTGACACTGCCCGCACTGCAATCAGCGACCTGACTTTGCAGCCATCGCCCTCCTACAGTGGTATGCCACCGCACGCTGCTCCCTCGAATGCAGCCTTTCAATCACAATAAGTCCTCATCAATAATGGTGAGGCTAACAGCATTCACGTTTGTAACAGAGAAAATCTGACTGCAGCTTCTGAACATCTGCAGTTAAATGCGGAAATCCAGAAGTTGCTGTCAGAAATACCTTGCTCCTTCACAGGGTGCGCTGTTGTAATCCTCACTGACAGACTCAGCATGAACTTGGTACATACCCATTAGACCAGGGCTAAAAACGGCTGAAAATGTTAGGGCTGGTGCATTCAAAAGCATGTGAGTTTTTGTTAACGGTGTGGTAAGTGACAACTCTTGCCAAACAAGTGTGGAATCATATTCCTTCAGAAGAAAATTAGCGTTGGAGATTTTTTTTTAAATAACTTAAAATATATATTTTTTAACTTTATCTGTCTCTTTTATCTCTCCCCCTTAATCCCATTTGTTTTTATAAGAAATAGGAGCACAAGTAGGCCACTCGAGCCTGCTCCGCCATTCAATAAGATCATGGCTGATCTGATCCTGGCCGCAACTCCACTTCCCCATAACCCTTGACTCCCTTTCTTTATTGTGCTTTCTGTACATCATTTAAATCTCATTTATCTTTCTTGCTTTATACTTCTTGGTTTAGAGTCTGCGTGGCTCAGTAAGGATTCTTCAATCTGATTGGTTGAAGAGCCTGGCTGTTACTTGGCCTCATCACAGATGCTGCAGATGCCCTGTAAAGGGTGCCGCACTGAAACAAATGCTCTAAAGCCCACAAAAACTCGGTGGGCAGCTATCAATGAGGTGAATGATGAGTGCCGTACCTTCACAGCTGACCGCAAACACCATGTTGATATGTTCAGGTAGAGTGAGCTTCTTGCAAAGCCAGAAAAGAGAATGCTGTGAAATCTTTTCTTCAGAATTTTAATATTCGTTGCCAGGGGACATCTGTATGGGAACTGGTGTGTTGTATCTGCAAGAAGTACTATTATAATGCAGTTTTTGAATTTATGCCCGTTTTTTGTGTTTTAACAACAAACATGAAAAGTTTAAACTGACAAGCATGATTGATGCCATCATCAATTTCGTATTTCTGTCAGATGCACAAGCCCTGAAAGTTTGCACATTTTGCAACAATTTGAGATTGAAATGATTACTTAGTATAAGTGAATTGCTTTCTATATTTCATCAAGTGATGAAAACTGCATATACATTAGTAAGTACATTAAGTATATAGCTTGATTGATGTACAGGCATTCATATTAATGACATGCATACACCTACAGCACATGGGCAGGAATGAACAGATCAGGAAAGGGCCAATGATTTCAGACAGGTGCTCAATAGGAGGATTATATTATTCAAAGAGAAAGTCACATTAAGCCTTTAATATGTATCTTCATCCAGTCTCCATTATTTAAGTGTGCCTAGTCCTCCTTTAACCTCCATGCAAGATTCACATCAGTCCTGACACAAAGCACTGTTCTGTCAACTATGAGTCACTTTGCCAGTACCGCATGAATCAATGAGTAGAGAATAGGAACACTGTCCTTGGAGATGTCTCTGACAATTACCATCGGAATGATGAATCCCAGTAGTAGTTTCTGCACAAACTAAATCTTTTTTTTTCAATGGGAGTTTATTGTCTGATCCACCTTCAATCTGTGAAGAAGTACACCCTTCAAGATGATATGAATCATTGCTCCAACTCACTCTTTATTATCATGTTTTACAGGACCTATTGCATCAATTGTCGACAGACTATACACAGTGTCATACTATTCATTATGGCGGTGGCCCAATTCTCCAAATTTGATGACCGTTCTTTAATCCACGTCATTTCAACCTTCCAAGCATCTTTTGGAAATAAAACATACATTCGCCAAACAAAACGAGGACAATCTATTGCAAGGAGGTGGAAGGGTCTGACCTCCATCATTTCAGTTGAACTGAATGCAGTTGTAAATAATAAAATAAATTTCACTGAGGGTGGTCATGAATGACCTCAGTCCTGGAAGGAACAGAAAGTACTGTACCATCCCCAAGAACCTTTATACCCCTATCCTCCCATATTTTAAAACCTATGAGGGTCATTTCCTGCTCGAGTGCCTGGATTATTCCATATTGATAGATAGGGAGATTAGGTCCAGAGATATTAAAATAAGCCATGAGAATCTCTTATGATATGTTCCCAACTTTGACCTTAGGGCCAATACTGGAGATCAGAAAAGAGTTCCAAAGGTTCCTATAAGCAAACAATCAGAAAACAACAGTTAATGTCATCATATTGGTAAGTGTATTAAATATTTATTAACTGCATGGAAAATGAATCAGACAAAGATCAATGATTATAATATTACGTTTTATTATGTTTTTATAACAAACAAAACTATGTCATGCAAGGTAGAACTGTCAATTTGATGAACTAAACAAGTTATATTTATAAGGCAAAATAAATTAGAGCCAGATTTGGTCGAGTAAGATTGAAGAAACATAATTTGTTAACTATTGCAATACAGATTTAAGGTGAAGGATGATCAAAAATATTTTTGCAGAAGATTATTCTGAATAAATATCTTCAAAGTTTCAGATTACAATAATATCACAGCTTTTCCTAATTTCTTTAACTATAAAATAAAAAGTAACAAAAACAGCAATGCCAAATTTAAACAACAAATTATTAGTTATTAATACTGGATAAAGGAATCTTAAAGTACAAAACCAGCAGAGGCCGAGGTCATTCGGCCCATCGTAGCTATGCCAGCTCTTTGCTGGAGCAATCCAAAACTAGTCCTAATGCCCTGCTCTCTCACCATAGCGCTATAACTACATCCGCTTCAAATGTTTATCTCTTCTTCCTTTAAAAGAAACAAGAGCACTGATTTCCCACTGCAGCCTAAGTTTCAGCTTTTCTGCCCAGCTGGTGAGGCAAAGCTAAAAACAGGGCAGTGAGTTGCCTGCCTGCAATATTCTGCGATCAGCTCATTTCAATAATAACCTATTAGGGATCCTCAAATTCTGGGTCAAATTTGAAGTGCTATGTGTACTTAAAGGTACGTGGGTTTATATGGGAACAATGTTCCTTTAGCCCGCATAAATCATCAAAATGCATTTTAATTGTTAAAGGAAGCTTGACATGCATTCAGTGGGCAGGTGTTCCGCAGTGCAGGACCTAACGCCCTGTTTGATGGCTGATAAAATGGACGATGAACTTCGTGAAGTGGATGCAACATAGGCAGACCTGTTTTTAAACTACAGGGAACTATCTCCAGAGATAAGTAGTGCACTATTCCTGGCATTAAGTGTTGACAAAGCTCAATTCTGTATACACTACCTCCAGGACCTGGGAACAGAGGAATATAGCAAGGTAAAACTAACCAACAATGTCATGTGTTTGGTAGATAGCCTAAGTTTGAATGCCATAATGTGTTCCACTTCTACTGCTCACCAGTACGAAGTCATCGTATTGACTTGTATCTTCTTTGTGGTAACTCATGCATACGCCAGTAGCACACCTGTTCCCAGAGCACCTCTTCTCAAAATCATTGTAAATAAACTTAGTAGCATGATAGGCAATCAGTTATTGGCACACAAGTTGGCAACTGATTATCACTGTGCACGTGTTAATTTCCAACCTCTCGGCTACTTTTCTGCAATCCTGCTCTGGTGACAAATGGACATTTCCTCTAGAATCTCCGGCAGGGTGTGTGGACTGTTAGTTGGGTAATAGCAGATCTGCACAGTGAGCCTCAGGTGCAGCTATTCCTCCCGCTACTCATTTCTGCCTTGTAGCTTCCTACAGGGCAAGGGAATTGCCCAGATGAATACCTATTTCAATAGACAGTGAGAACTCCTTGAAGGACAGGAGCTGAAAAATGAAAGTGAGAAAAAGAAGTTGCAGGCAAAATTATACTTCGAAATACAAAAAAAAATAACTGTGCACCAAATTAAACATAAAAGCAAACTAAAAGGACATAAATATTGGTAGTGCACGCTAACTCATAAACCAACAACACACAACCTTTGTGAAACTCAAGTGCACCCTTGTTCAGTGATGTTCAGAATTACTGGAGCAAACCACAGTAAGTGCAGGGAAGGGTAGCTTAGCCCTTAATTGCTAAATCTTAGCATCTCCAATGAGGTCCATGCACACCAGAAGTATGAGTTTCCAACAGCAGTCGTGCAGTCCCCTGAGAACTCCTGAGTGCTTTTCACATCATGTCAGAAAAATATTAAAAGGCATGGAGCCCGAACTTGGCCAGAGCTAAGGCCCGCCCATTTCTCGGCGGTCCCCGGACGGAACTTCAGTTTTTGCTGCCTGCTGCCGCTGGGGCCAGTAGGGCGGGAGTTTCGGCGTGGTTCTGTCAGCGGCAGCGGCAGGCAGCGGGAGTCGGCGGGCGTGAGCGGGCAATGGCAGTAGGTGGGCAGTAGGTGCAGGCCTCTCGACTCGGCAGACATCGAGGCCATGCATGCACTGCGCAGACGAGTGATTTGCGATTTTTCTTTGCAGTTTTTTGTGGGCAATGACATCACTTTAGCTGTGATTGGGGCTGATTGCACAGCTGCGCATGCTCAAAGAAGCTGTGTACTCACTTGCACCTGCCAGTTGTAGAGGTCATATTTGGAGAGAGTGAAACAAAATCATCATCAGCCATCCATCCAGGAAAGTTAGAATGAGTGCAAAAAAAGCTTCCAAGAAATCTGATGGAGGAAAGCCCAGAGCTCCCTGGTTTAATGAGGAGGAGCTGGAGGAGCTTGTATCTGAGGCGGAGCGCCGGTATAAAGACCTCACCAGGGATGGTCGTGGCAAGCCTCCACCACCCCAAAACATGACGCATTTGGAGGGAGATTGGTGAGACCCTATCCTCAGTGGGCAACATTGTGCAAGATGCAGACCATATCGGAAACGATGGAACGATATAGTGGCATCAGCAAGAGTGAGTAAACATTTATTGTTGCACTCCTGTACTACTCCAAAAAGTTCTGTGGCAGTTGTGTGTGTGTGTGTGTGTGTTGCATGAGCAAAACGGGTAAAGGCCACGGCTTTTCTTTCTGCAGAAGAAAAGATCAGTCAACACATCAAGTCTGAGTGGCATGGGAGGGGGCCCACCAGATATTATCGAGTTGAACAGCCTAGAAGAGCATGCCTTGGCATTGATGGATGCCACCACAAAGGGTGCTGCAGATCCCGTGCTAGAGCATGGTAAGCTTATGCTAATCTCCGGTCTGCGTTACACTCATGCCATGCAAGGTCATGCAATGTTAAGTCAAATGCCTTTTAACGCACTGTGTGTTGGCCATTAATGGTGTGCTCATGTAGCGATGGAAGTCCTTGAAGTAAGAATGTAAAATGTGACAGATCACATGTCAGCTTGAGCAACCCCACCCCCCCAGCTATACACCTAAATGTTGTCCTCTACTTGCAGATGTTGATTCAGACAACAATGAGCAATGCACCCCATCCACCTCTGGAACATAATGGCAGTGTATGACACCAATGTCTTTCACCTCGACGTTGTCAGCAGCCCAACACACCAGCTCTTTCCTCCACCAGCAACCCCATCACCACCGACCCCCGCCCCCAGCCCCCGCTGCAAGATCACCCATATCCACCGCATCCACCTCCATCACCCAGAGACACGAAGACCAGGAGGAAGAGGAGGGAGAAGTGCCTGTCTTCAAACCACTTGAGTTCGAGGAGCTGCAAGAGGAGGACTCCAGCCTCCTGATATATGTGCCACCTATTCGGCCAACATCGGTGTCAGAGTCCGACTTTTTGGGATTCGAATTGGAAAATGCAGGAACAAGTGGTGGGAGGCGCAGAGGCCATGCCGGAAAAGCCACCAAGCCGCAAGCACCCAGGATGATGCAACAATCCGATGAGGATGGAGGACAGCTCACAGCAATTCAGGAGATGCTCCAGCTGTCGAGGATGAGCATCGATCTAGCTCGAGATCTGCTGCAGACTGTTGTGTATCTGTAAAGCATGCACTCCCATGTTCCGCCACCAGGGAGTGCATCCCCTGAAGTCCCAAGGGATCCCAGCATCCCTTGGGAGCCCTGTATATAAGCGAGCCCCTAAGGCTGTTCTTCACTCTGGAGTGTGTTGATAAAGACTGAGGTCACTGTTACTTTAACCTCCCTGTGTGCAATCTCATCTGTGTTAGGAACACAATAACAGGTGACGAGTATACGAATCCAACACAAAGATGCAGCAAACTGTGGGCATCCTGGAGAAGTTCTCGGAGGGTGAGGACTGGAAAGCCTATGTTGAACGGCTAGACCAGTACTTTGTAGCCAACGAGCTGGACGGAGAAGGAAGCGCTGCAAAAAGGAGAGCGGTCCTCCTCACGGTCTGCGGGGCACCGACCTACAGCCTCATGAAGAATCTTCTGCCTCCGGTGAAACTTAAGGGGTTGACTGTGGATGGGCAATGGCAGACATTTAGAGACCGCATGGATGAACTACAACAATTGTACATTCCTGTCTGGCATAAAAATAAAATAAAATAAAAATAAAAAAGGGAAGGTGGCTCAACCGTGGCTATCAAGGGAAATCAGGGATAGTATTAAAGCCAAGGAAGTGGCATACAAATTGGCCAGAAATAGCAGCGAACCCGGGGACTGGGAGAAATTTAGAACTCAGCAGAGGAGGACAAAGGATTTGATTAGGGCAGGGAAAATGGAGTATGAGAAGAAGCTTGCAGGGAACATTAAGGCGGATTGCAAAAGTTTCTATAGGTATGTAAAGAGAAAAAAGTTAGTAAAGACAAACGTAGGTCCCCTGCAGTCAGAATCAGGGGAAGTCATAATGGGGAACAAAGAAATGGCAGACCAATTGAACAAGTACTTTGGTTCGGTATTCACTAAGGAGGACACCAACAACCTTCCGGATATAAAAGGGGTCAGAGGGTCTAGTAAGGAGGAGGAACTGAGGGAAATCTTTATTAGTCGGGAAATTGTGTTGGGAAAATTGATGGGATTGAAGGCCGATAAATCCCTAAGACCTGATGGACTGCATCCCAGAGTACTTAAGGAGGTGGCCTTGGAAATAGCGGATGCATTGACAGTCATTTTCCAACATTCCATTGAATCTGGATCAGTTCCTATCGAGTGGAGGGTAGCCAATGTAACCCCACTTTTTAAAAAAGGAGGGAGAGAGAAAACAGGGAATTATAGACCGGTCAGCCTGACCTCAGTAGTGGGTAAAATGATGGAATCAATTATTAAGGATGTCATAGCAGTGCATTTGGAAAATGGTGACATGATAGGTCCAAGTCAGCATGGATTTGTGAAAGGGGAAATCATGCTTGACAAACCTTCTGGAATTTTTTGAGGATGTTTCCAGTAAAGTGGACAAGGGAGAACCAATTGATGTGGTATATTTGGACTTTCAGAAGGCTTTCGACAAGGTCCCACACAAGAGATTAATATGCAAAGTTAAAGCACATGGGGTTGGGGATAGTGTGCTGACGTGGATTGAGAACTGGTTGTCAGACAGGAAGCAAAGAGTAGGAGTAAATGGGTACTTTTCAGAATGGCAGGCAGTGACTAGTGGGGTACCGCAAGGTTCTGTGCTGGGGCCCCAGCTGTTTATATTGTACATTAATGATTTAGATGAGGGGATTAAATGTAGTATCTCCAAATTTGCGGATGACACTAAGTTGGGTGGCAGTGTGAGCTGCGAGGTGGACGCTATGAGGCTGCAGAGTGACTTGGATAGGTTAGGTGAGTGGGCAAATGCATGGCAGATGAAGTATAATGTGGATAAATGTGAGGTTATCCACTTTGGTGGTAAAAACAGAGAGACAGACTATTATCTGAATGGTGACAGATTAGGAAAAGGGGAGGTGCAACGAGACCTGGGTGTCATGGTACATCAGTCATTGAAGGTTGGCATGCAGGTACAGCAGGCGGTTAAGAAAGCAAATGGCATGTTGGCCTTCATAGCGAGAGGATTTGAGTACAGGGGCAGGGAGGTGTTGCTACAGTTCTACAGGGCCTTGGTGAGGCCACACCTGGAGTATTGTGCACAATTTTGGTCTCCTAACTTGAGGAAGGACATTCTTGCTATTGAGGGAGTGCAGCGAAGATTCACCAGACTGATTCCCGGGATGATGGGATTTGACCTATCAAGAAAGACTGGATCAACTGGGCTTGTATTCACTGGTGTTCAGAAGAATGAGAGGGGACCTCATAGAAACGTTTAAAATTCTGACGGGTTTAAACAGGTTAGATGCAGGAAGAATGTTCCCAATGTTGGGGAAGTCCAGAACCAGGGGTCACAGTCTAAGGATAAGGGGTAAGCCATTTAGGACCGAGATGAGGAGAAACTTCTTCACCCAGAGAGTGGTGAACCTGTGGAATTCTCGACCACAGAAAGTAGTTGAGGCCAATTCACTAAATATATTCAAAAGGGAGTTAGATGAAGTCCTTACTACTCAGGGGATCAAGGGGTATGGGGAGAAAGCAGGAAGGGTGTACTGAAGTTGCATGTTCAGCCATGAACTCATTGAATGGCGGTGCAGGCTGAATGGCCGAATGGCCTACTCCTGCACCTATTTTCTATGTTTCTATGTTTCTATGAAACCCACAGATAAGTCGTATGAGGAGCTGTGTACACTGGTTCTGGAGCATCTTAACCCGAGGGAGAGCGTGCTGATGGCGAGGTATCAGTTCTACACATGCCAGCGATCTGAAGGTCAGGAAGTGGTGAGCTACGTCGCCGAGCTACGGTGACTTGCAGGACAATGTGAGTTTGATGGCTATCTGGAGCAGATGCTCAGAGACTTTTTTGTACTGGGCATTGGCCACGAATTCATCCTACGAAAACTTTTGCCTGTCGAGACACCGACCCTCAGCAAGGCCATTGCGATAGCACAGGCGTTTATGTCCACCAGTGATAACACCAAACAAATCTCTCAGCACACAAGTGCTAGCAATGTTCATAAATTAACTGGAACTGTGTTTGCGTGCAGAAATGTACAGGGCAGAACCCACGAGTCTGCAACTGCCAGCAGGCCTCATGTGACCCAGATGACTCAGAGTCCACAACAAAGGATGAATGCAAGGCAATTCACACCTTGTTGGCGTTGCGGAGGCTTCCATTAAGCGTATTTATGCCGCTTCAAAGGGAATGTTTGCAAGAGCTGTGGAACAATGGGGCACCTCCAACGAGCTGCAAGCTCTGCAAAACCTACTAACCACCAAGTGGCAGAGGAAGATCGGTCCATGGTGGATCAAAGCAATTTCGAGCCTCAGAGAGAGGAGTCAGATGCTGAAGTACACGGGGTGCACACATCTTCGACGAAATGTCCACCTATAATGCTAAATGTAAAATTGAATGGCTTACCTGTAGCCATGGAACTGGACACTGGCGCTAGCCAATCCATCATGAGTAAAAAGATGTTTGAGAGACTGTGGTGCAACAAGGCACTCAGACCAGCCCTGCGCCCCATCCACACGAAACTGAGAATGTACACCAAAGAGCTCATCAATGTCCTGGGCAGTGCCATGGTCAAGGTCACCTACGAGGGCACGGTGCCCAAACTGCCACTCTAGATTATCCCGGGCGATGGCCCCACACTGCTTGGAAGGAGCTGGCTGGGCAAAATCTGCTGGAACTGGGATGACATCCGAGCGCTATCACATGTCGATGAGGCCTCATGTACCCAGGTTCTTAACAAATTTCCTTCCCTTTTTGAGACAGGCATTGGAACCTTTTCCGGGGCGAAGGTACGGATACACTTAGTCTCAGAGGCATGACCCATTCACCACAAGGCGCGAGCGGTACCTCACATGATGAGGGAGAAAGTGGAAATCAAGCTGGACAGGCTGCAACGCGAGTGCATCATCTCCCCAGTGGGCCAGCCCAATTGTTCCAGTACTCAAAAGTGATGGCACGGTCAGGATTTGCGGCGATTATAAAGTAACTATTAATTGTTTCTCACCACAGGACCAATACCCGCTACCTAAGGCAGACGACCTATTTGCGATGCTGGCAGGAGGCAAGATGTTCACCAAGCTCGACCTGACTTTGGCCTACATGATGCAGGAGCTGAAGGAGTCTTCGAAGGGCCTCACCTGCATCAACGCGCACAAGGGACTGTTCATCTACAACAGATGCCCATTTGGAATTCGGTCAGCTGCAGCGAACTTCCAGAGAAACATGGAGAGCCTACTCAAGTCGGTACCATGCACGGTGGTTTTTCAGGACGACATATTGGTCATGGGTTGGGACACCGTTGAGCACCTACAAAACCTGGAGGAGATCCTCCAGCAACTGGATCGCATAGGGCTGCAGCTGAAGAGGTCGAAATGCATCTTCATGGCAACAGAAGTGGAGTTTTTGGGGAGAAAGATCGCGGCGGATGGCATACGGCCCACAGACGCCAAGACAGAGGCTATCAGGAACGCGCCCAGGCCACAGAACGTCACGGAGCTGTGGTCGCTCCTGGGACTCCTCAACTATTTTGGTAACTTCCTATTGGGGTTAAGCACCCTCTTAGAGCCCCTACATGTGTTATTGTGTAAAGATGAGGACTGGTTATGAGGAAAAAAAAACAAGTAATTGCTTTTGAGAAAGCCAGAAACATTTTATGCTCCAACAAGCTGCTTGTATTGTATAACCCGTGTAAAAGACTTGTGCTTGCATGTGATGCGTCGTCGTATGGAGTCGGGTGTGTATTACAACAAGCCAACGTTGCGGGGAAGTTCCAACCTGTCTCCTATACCTCCAGGATCTTGTCTAAGGCCGAAAGGGCCTACAGCATGATTGAGAAAGAGGCATTAGCGTGTGTGTTCGGGGTAAAGAAAATGCATTAGTACCTGTTTGGCCTCAAATTTGAGCTGGAAACCAATCACAAGCCCTTCATATCCCTGTTCGCTGAAAACAAGGGGCTAAATACTAATGCCTCAGCCTGCATACAAAGGTGGACACTCGCGCTATCAGCGTATAACTATACTATCCGCCACAGGCCAGGCACCGAGAACTGTGCGGATGCTCTCAGTCGGCTACCATTGCCCACCACGGGGGTGGAAATGGCGCAGCCTGTTGATGGTGGCGCAGCCCGCAAACTTGTTGATGGTCATGGAAGCATTTGAAAATGATTAATCACCTGCCACGGCCAGCCAGATTAGCACTTGAACCAGCCAAGATCCTCTGCTGTCCCTACTGCATGGGAGCTGGGCCAGCATCCCTGTTGAAATGCAAGAGCTAATCAAGCCGTTCCAGCGGCGAAAGGACGAGCTGTCCATTCAGGCAGACTGCTTGTTGTGGGGTAATCGCATAGTGCTACCCAAAAAGGGCAGGGAGATGTTCATCTCTGATCTCCACAGCACACACCCAGGTATAGTAATGATGAAAGCGATAGCCAGATCCCACGTGTGGTGGCCCGGTATCGACTCTGACTTTGCGTCCTGTGTATGGTAATGCAGCATGTGTGCTCAGTTGAGCAACGCGCCCAGAGAGACACCACTAAGTTTGTGGTCCTGGCCCTCCAGACCATGGTCGAGGATCCATGTCGACTATGCGGGCCCGTTTCTCGGTAAAATGTTCCTGGTGGTGGTGGATGCTTTTTCAAAATGGATTGAATGTGAAATAATGTCGGGAAGCACCGCCACTGCCACCATTGAAAGCCTGAGGGCCATGTTTGCCACCCACTGCCTGCCTGACATACTGGTCAGTGACAACGGGCCATGTTTCACCAGTGCCGAATTTAAAGAATTCATGACCCGCAATGGGATCAAACATGTTACCTCGGCCCCGTTTAAACCAGCCTCCAATGGGCAGGCAGAACGGGCAATACAAACAATCAAACAGAGCCTTAAATGAGTCTCAGAAGGCTCATTCCAAACTCGCCTGTCCCGTGTACTGCTTAGCTACCGCACGAGACCCCACTCGCTCATAGGGGTGCCCCCGGCTGAGCTACTCATGAAAAGGACACTTAAAACCAGACTCTCGCTGGTTCATCCCAACCTGCATGATAAGGTAGAGAGCAGGTGGCAGCAACAAAATGTAAACGATGGTCATGCCACTGTGTCACGGGAAATTGATCTGAATGACCCAGTGTATGTGCTAAACTATGGACATGGTCCCAAGTGGATCGCGGGCATGGTGATAGCTAAAGAAGGGAGTAGGGTGTTTGTAGTCAAACTAGACAATGGACAAATTTGCAGAAAGCACCTGGACTAAACGAGGCTGCGGTTCACAGACTGCCCTGAACAACCCACAACAGACACCACCTTTTTCGAGCCCACAACACACACCCAAAGGATCAACGACACCACCCCGGACCAGGAAATTGAACCCATCATACCCAACAACCCAGCAAGGCCAGGCTCACCCAGCAGCCCTGCAGGTCAAAAAACACGCCAGCCCAGCGAGGGCACAGCCAACACACCAGAACAGACGTTTGTACCGAGGCGGTCCACCAGGGAAAGAAAGGCTCCCAACCGCCTCACCTTGTAAATAGTTTTCACTTTGACTTTGCGGGGGGAGTAATGTTGTGTATCTTTAAAGCATGCACTCCCATGTTCTGCCACCAGGGAGTGCATCCCCTGAAGTCCCAAGGGATCCCAGCATCCCTTGGGAGCACTGTATATAAGCCGGCCCCTAAGGCCTGTTCCTCACTCTGGAGTGTCTTGATAAAGACTGAGGTCACTATTACTTTAACCTCCCTGTGTGCAGTCTCATCTGTCATGTATCTTACTTTATTATATATAACTGTATCCTAACATGCTATACATGACTGTAATAAGATATGACCTGTAACCACCAGCATACCTTACCACCAGGGGTGCACTTGCAAGAGACAGGTATATAAGGACAGGTCTCAGACAAGTGCAGCATTCCAGAGCTGTGAAATAAAGGTGCAGGTCCAGAGTGATCTTGACTTCACTACATGCCTCATGTGAATCTGTACTGAGGGGACAGAACTTTACATCATCTGTGTTTGGAACACAATACAGAACATGGTTGGGATAGCTGCCAGCATCACCAGCTTTGCTCAGAACATACTGTCAGTATGTCATGGATCATTAGTGCGCTGAAGCGCAACACCGACTCTGTAGAGGCCACGCGGCAATCGATGCTTTCAGGACATGTCATGCAACCCCCTGAGCCCACACCATCGAGACCGACAGATCCCAAGGAGCCAGAGATGCCAGTCGCTTCCATCTCACCCCCTACATTCTCTCCAAGACGAACACGGCAGCAACGCTCCGGCTGCCCTCCTGCACAATGTCATGGAGCAAATGCAGTGAGGGGCAGGGGTGCAGCTCGCCGTGGAAGGTAGAGCTATGAAGAGGACGATGGGCCTCACATTGAGTGGGGGCAGGGAAAGAGAGGTGGTGGTAGTGGGTACAGGGTTGGTTGTTGATGCTGGATATGTTCTTTACTCCTCATTAAGTTGTTGCTGTTGTTTCACATGGTTCGTTGTCAATGTGACTTGAGTGGCTTCTGAGATAATGTACATATGTTGGATTCAATTGTTTGCATGTTCTGTCACTTTGGCATGCTGCACTAATCAATACAGTCACATTGTTCAGCCACTCTTGGTCAGTGTCTCACTTTTACATTATCTGGGGTACCGACTGTGAAACAGACAAATCTCCTTCAGGTGTACTGTTGTCTGAGAAATATCTTGCCGTCTACATATGATGCGACTGTTTAATGGGTCCTGCCATCAGGCTATTGCGTTATGACAAGTAAGGGTGACCAATGGAGGAAGGCTACCATTGAATGACAGACAGTTGCATAACTTGCAGGGCACACATTAAGGCTTGCACTTCAGTCCATTTTTTCTTAGGTCCAACATCGCAGAGTCCCACCCCTGATATGACATGTTCCTCAGTGACCTTGCAGTCCATTATATATCTTTTTCCATCTTGTATAATTGAGCTCATGCTGTTCTCAGGTTCACACCCTGTCACTTGACAGAGCATTACATGATTTCATTATTGCCTATATATTTTAACATAAAGCTCATACTGTGTGTGCACTCACATTCTGTCAATAACTCTGTTCTGCCCGCAATGGTCTAAAAACCCTTTGCGCGCGTCTCCATGGAGCCTTTATTGTGTTTCGGAACTCATTGCCGCTTCTTTGCACCTTAATTAAGGAAGGATATACTAGGTTTGGAGGGGGTACAGAGATGATTCACTCGGCTGATTCCAGAGATGAGGGGGTTACCTTATGATGATAGATTGAGTAGACTGGGTCTTTACTCATTGGAATTCAGAAGGATGAGGGGTGATCTTATAGAAACATTTAAAATAATGAAAGGGATAGACAAGATAGAGGCAGAGAGGTTGTTTCCACTGGTCGGGGAGACTAGAACTAGGGGGCACAGCCTCAAAATACGGGGGAGCCAATTTAAAACCGAGTTGAGAAGGAATTTCTTCTCCCAGAGGGTTGTGAATCTGTGGAATTCTCTGCCCAAGGAAGCAGTTGAGGCTAGCTCATTGAATGTATTCAAATTACAGATAGATAGATTTTTAACCAATAAGGGAATTAAGGGTTACGGGGAGCGGGTGGGTAAGTGGAGCTGAGTCCACGGCCAGATCAGCCATGATCTTGTTGAATGGCGGAGCAAGCTCGAGGAGTTAGATGGCCTACTCCTGTTCCTAATTCTTATGTTCTTATGTTCCTATACCACACCTGCCCTTCAACGGAGTACTTTCAATTTACATCTGTGAAGTCATTCTGTGCAGTTTAAGGTCGATCTGAGAACTCATTCTGAGCCAGTGATAATGGTGCAGCATATGGACGTTACCCGGGATGTAGAGCACTGCTGCACTCTGAGCCATTCTCCCTGCCGCCCGATTTACAGCCAGCTCAGACCATCTTTTTGCCGGCGGCCGTTCTGGTGGATGGGAGCATGATCTTAGAGGATCGTGCATGAGGAAAATCCCATTTTTGGAGCCTCTGGCATGGGAGAGCGGCAGGAAGTTGCGCCGGTGGTACTTCACGGAGGAAACTTCTGCTGGGCAGGATCTGGGCAACAGATGGACAGTACATGAGGAATCTTTCAAAAAAAACATTTTCGGGCGGTACCTCGGCGGCTGTGGACGGATCTCTGACCAAGTTCGTGAAGTACCACCGGCGCAACTTCCTGCCGCTCTCCCATGCCAGAGGCTCCAAAAATGGGATTTTCCTCATGCACCATGAAAACTAGAATCTCCAAGAGTCCCACGATGCAAACAAGTAAATGCATAGGTTTTAAAAGATGGGCAGTATTAAGTATTTGATGTTTAAGAATCACTAGCTCTACATAATGATGACACTGGGAACTTTAATCTTTTTCATAATAATGCAATACTCAAAGATGTTACATTGTACCTGTAAGCTGAAAGATTAAGATTTATGGGTCTATAGTTTAAATCAATTGAGCCGAGGTATTCCGCGGTTAGTGGCTCACCTCCAGAATCCACAAAGCCCTTCCACCATCGAAAAGTCACACGTTAGGAGTGTAATGGAAGACTCTCCACTTGCTTGGATGGGTGCAGCTCCAACAAAGCTTAAGAAATTCGAAACCATCCAGGACAAAGCAGAGTGCCCGTCCACCATGTTAAACATCCACTTCCTCCACCACTGGTGTACCGTGGCTGCACTGTGTACTAGTTACACTCGGCACTGCAGCAACTCACCAAGGCTTCTTTTGGTAACACCTCTCATACGCATGACCCCCACACCTAGAAGGTCATGGGCAGCAGGTGCATGGGAACAGCATCACCTCCAGTTTCTCGTCCAAGTCACACACCATCCGACTTGGACACGCATTGCAGTTCCTTCATGGTTGTTGGGTAAAAATCCCTACCTATTACTACTTTGGGAGTACCTTCGCCACGTGGACTGCAGCAGTTTCCACTTGTGGGGAAGAGCATAACTAGAGGCCATCAATATAAAATAGTCACTAAGAAATCCAATGGGAATTCAGAAGAAACTTCTTTACCCAAAGAGTGGTGAGAATGTGGAACTCGCTACCACAGGGAGTGGTTGAAGCAAATCGATGCATCTAAGGGGAGGCTAGACAAGCATATGAGGGAGAAGGGAATAGAGGGTTATGCTGATAGGGTTAGATGAGGAAAGACGGGAGGGGGCTCGAGTGGAGCATAAACGCCGGCATGGACTCATTTGGCCAAATGGCCTGGGTCTGTGCCGTATATCCTATGTAGTCCTATGTAAAAGGCTCACCACCACTTTCTCAAGGGCAATTAGAGATGGGCAATAAATGCAGGCTTCTTCCGCCCATTTGCACAGAATTAATATTTTTTTTTAATTAAGGAAGTTTGTTTGCTTAAACATACTGGCCGGAAGAACCTGGCGTCCATGCGGGCGGGATTGGTGGCGGGTCGGGAGGGAAATTTGAAATAACTTGGAGCGGGTCGGGAAACCGCTGGCATCCCGTCCCCACTCACCATTCCCTTAGGCATGTTTGCCAACACGACAGTGAACCAAACGGCAGAGAGAACCATGTCTGTGAACATGAGGCGGAAGCTCAGTGTCCATTGATCCATCTCATCAGTGCCTAGCATGGAAAACATAATAAATACTCCCACCTCATACCTGCTTTTCTAAGGCAGGTGCTGTGGCTGAGAGCATTGTCAGCACAGATTTAGCTTTCTAGAGGTTGCAAGTCTTTTCAGCAAAGTCAGGATCCACTGCCATCCCCATTTCGTACAATCTATCACACTATTGACAGATTGCTTCTGTCATCTCTACTTGACCTGCCATCTACCACATAAGCTTGGGTGCCATTTAGACTACCTCACCTTGGTCCTCCGAATCGGACCTCGATGAGCCCCAACACCAGCAGCATCAACAACAACACCACCAACCTTCTCCTCACCAACCTGATGCTGCAAAGGACCGAGGACATCAGGGCAGGGTTGCACCACACTGGAGGCGATACCCCCAACACAGGGTATACAGGCAGAGGATGAGCTTCCTCAACATGACTGAGCAGCAGTGCCAAAGGAGGCTCAGGCTATCACACCAGCTCGTCTCAGACATTTGCAGATTGCTGAAGCAAGGCCCAGAGGAACGGGTGGCCACGCCTTACCAGTGGTTGTCAAAGTCACCAGCGTCCACAACTTCATCGCCTCAGGCTCCTTCCAGGGATCTGCAGCAGACATTTGCAGTATCTCACAGTCGGCTGCTCACAGATGCATCACACAATTCACTGATGCCCTGTTTGATAAGGCAGTCAAACTTATGGAAGATGCTTGTGCGTGGATTCTTTGCAAGAGCACTTCAAATAAACCCACACCCATGCCCTTTCCTGCAAATTTTTTTCCTTCACCTACTTTTTAAAAAGGATTTGTTCATGAGATGTGGGCGTCGCTGGCCAGGGGAGCATTTATTGCCCATCCCTAATTGCCCTTGGTGGTGAGCCACCTTCTTGAACCGCTGCAGTCCTTGTGGTGAAGGTTCTCCCACAGCGCTGTTAGGGAGGGAGTTCCAGGATGTTGACCCAGCGATGATGAAGGAACAGCAATATATTTCCAAGGCAGGATGGTGCGTACTTGGAGGAGAACTTGCAGGTGATATTGCTCCCAGGTGCCTGCTGCCCATGTCCTTCTAGGTGGTAGAAATCTCAGGTTTGGGAGGTGTTGCCGTAGAAACCTTAGCAAGTTGCTGCAGTGCATCTTGCAGATGGTACACACTGCAGCCACGGTATAGTAGTATTAGGCAGTCCCTCGTATCGAGGATGACCTGCTTCCATACCGAAAAGGGATGAGTTCACAGGTGTTTCAATGAGGGACCTGACATTCCAGGTCCCGAGCTACATATTGAAGGGTGGAAGATGCTTGTGCGTGGATTCTTTTAATGTGGGGTGGCCGTTGCACACCAGCCACCACATGGGCTTGACAGAGCTAGGTCTTGATCCAGTGGCAAGGATTAACCAAGACGACTGGAGACCAAGCTCTGCTGCACGGACTTCGTGCGCAGACATACTCTTATGGTCCATAGATCATAGTGTGGGCTGACCCGTGCTGCCCCTGGGCCCTCGCCTCATCTGGGCCCCGAACCCTCGCCTCTCCTGGGCCCCGATCACGATGCTCATGGGCCCCGATCTCTTACCGCTCCTCCGTCCTAATCAAAAATGGAGCAGTCAGCAACAGGACTTCAATTAGTCTCCCCTTATCTTGGAGACATCAAATATGCAGCCACGGTACACCGGTGATAGAGGGAGTGAATGTTGAAGGTGGTGGATGGGGTGCCAATCAAGTGGACTGCTTTGTCCTTGATGGTGTCGAGCTTCTTCAGTGTTGTTGGAGCTGCACTCATCCAGGCAGGTAGAGAATATTCCATCACACTCCTGACTTGTGCCTTGTAGATGGTGGAAAGGTTTTGGGGAGTCAGGAGGTGAGTCACTCACCACAGAATTCCCAACCTCTAACCTGCTTTTGTTGCCATAGTATTTATGTGGCTGGTCCAGTTAAGTTTCTGGTCAATGGTGACCCCCAGGATGTTGATGATGGGAGATTCGGCGGTGATAATGCCATTGAATATCAAGGGGAGATGGATAGACTCTCGCTTGGAGATGGTCATTGCCTGGCACTTGTGTGGTGCGAATGCTACTTGCCACTTATCAGCCCAAGCCTGAATGTTGTCCAGGTCTTGCTGCATGCGGGCATGGACTGTTTCATTATCTAAGGAGTTGCGAATGGCAATGAACACAGTGCAGTCATCAGCGAACATCCCCACTACTGACCTTATGATGGAGGGAAGTTCATTGATGAAGCAGCTGAAGATGGTTGGGCCAAGGACACTACCCTGAGGAACTCCTGCAGCAATGTCCTGGGGCTGGGATGATTGACCTCCAACAACCACAGCCATCTTCCTTTGTGCTAGGTATGACTCCAACCAGTGAGGAGTTTTCCCCCTGATCCCATTGACTTCAGTTTTACTAGGGCTCCTTGATGCCACACTCGGTCAAATGCTGCCTTGATGTTAACGGCTGTCACTCTCCTCTCACCTCTGGAATTCAGCTCTTTTGTCCATGTTTGGACCAAGGCTATAATGAGTTCTAGAGTCAAGTGGTCCTGGCAGAACCCAAACTGAGCATCTGTGAGCAGGTTATTGGTGAGCAACTGCCATTTGATAGCACTGTAGACAAATCCTTCCATCACTTTGCTGATGATTGCTGAAGTGCCAGCTGTGGCTCAGTGGGTAGCACTCACGCCTCTGAGTCAGAAGGTTGTGGGTTCCAAAAAGTCTAGGCTGACACTCTAGTGCAGGGCTGAGGGAACACTGCACTTTCAGAGGTACAGTCTTTTGGATGAGATGTTAAACTGAGATCTCTCAAGTGGACCTAAAAGCATTATTTCGAAGAAGAGGAGAGGAGGTAGCCCCGGTGTCCTGGCCAATATTTATCCCTCAATCAACATAATAAACTAACAGATTATCTGGTCATTATCAAATTGCTGTTTGTGGGAGCTTGCTTGTGTGCAAATTGACTGCCGCATTTCCTACATTACAACAGTGACTACACTTCAAAAGTACTTAATTGGCTGTAAAGCACTTTCAGACATCCGGTGGTCATGAAAGGCACTATATAAATCCAAGTATTTCTTTCTTTATGATTGAGAATAGTCAAATGGAACAGTAATTGGCTGGATTGGATTTGTCCTGTTTTTTGTGGACAGGACATACCTTGTCAATTTTCTGCATTGCCAGCTCTTTTTTGGAGAATTCCATTGCTAATCCCACTGCCCTGCTCTCTCTATAGCTTTCTATCTTCCTCTGCTTCAACTCTTTAAAATCAGTAATAATAACTATAAGTAAAATCACGAAGGATGAAGAAATCTGTTGATACATTAGAAGGGATGAGCTGATATCTAGAGTTGAAAAGAGCAACTGGGCTTTATGGGTGATTAAATTAGATCTCAGCCATGTTGGTTGAAACATAGAAACATAGAAAATAGGTGCAGAAGTAGGCCATGCGGCCCTTCGAGCCTGCACCGCCATTCAATAAGATCATGAGCAGATGTGGCTAGCAATGGAGCACCTTGTTTTGTCTTTGATGTGTGAATTACATTTTATGATAATGTAAAGCAGGACATTACAAAACCTGGGTCGAGACCGTAACAAAGAAGTTACAAGGAGAAATTATGCTGCAAGTTGTTATGATCAGGAATCCACTAACTGAAAGGGTGTTGGAAGCAGATTCAATAGTAACTTTCAAAAAGGAATTGAATAAATACTTGAAGGGACAAAAACTGTCGGACTGTGGGGAAAGAGCAGGGGTGCGGGACTAATTGGACAGCTCTTTCAAAGAGTGGGCACAGGTATGATGGGCCGAATGGTCTCCTTCTGTGCTGATCTTTATATGATTCTATATTAGATGGTAAAGTACCCAACACCAAGGCAATCTCAGAATCTGGAAATACATCATATAATGGGGTGGGGGGGAAAAAAACAAGAATTGATTTTCAGAGAGAAATGAATTGTAGTTAAGATACTTTCTGCTTCTGCAATCCTGGAGTATATGTTCGTAAATTGTGAACTCTCACTCTGTGATATTTCTCCATTCATTTTAATGAGCTGGGGCTTGCAGTCCCCGACTATATACTCTCAGCTTGTGAAGGAAGCACAAACGTGAAAAATGTCCACTACTATGCACAATGCAACCATTGGCATGATGTACAATGGCTTAATTATAGATTAAGCGCAAAGTAACCCCTTTAAAACAATATTTTTCAACAAAGCACAAAAAGAATAATAATTAAGATGAATGATGTTTGAAAAGTTTGGAAAACCACTGCAGAAAAACAAATTAAATAAGCGACATGATTTATTCTTGATGGCGCTATAAATGTGCTGGAAAACAGATTATCAAACAAACAATTGTCAAGAAAGCTCAGCCCCACGTGTCACATTTGGCAACTTCAGTGTTCAACGAAACCCATATCCACCCAGTGATTGTATTGTAATCCTGCTTGGCAGATTTGCAGATAAAACCTCTTCTTGCTCCTGGATTGAGTCCAGTCCAATGCTATTAAACCATTGGATGGGAAAGGGTTGGCCTAGTTTGTGCCAGAGTCCATCGCCTATAACGTCACAGAGACATGGCAGGGCTATCAGTCTTCCATAAGGTTATGGCTTGAACAGCACCACAAGAGATGCTTGCACTTAAGCCAGAGCTCCATGCCTGTGCCAGGAGCTGCCACAGCTGTTATTCGACATTTTGTTTTGGTCCAACAAAGTCCAAATGTGATGCTGCTTCTACTGCTTGTGGGAATCCCTTGGTCGCAACACCTAAACATTTGGACGGAAAGTTCAAGTGCAGATTTAACAATCAGCTGTCGAACAAAGGTTGCTAGACCATGAGAAGGCTCTGGCCATCATCTGTACAGCCAATCCACCAGATTTTTTATATTCACCGCAACTACCAGTGTCAATTGTGAAGAGATCAGACTTCATTCCATCCTGCTCTACCTCTCAATATGTAAAATAAATTAAAAATGAGATGAGATGTATTAAAAGGCAAAATAAACTTTTGTGCAATGGTTGTGCATATCCTTTCAGGAAAAGGCAGTGAATATTTGCACAGTCACAGTATAGGTCTCCGCACTTATGTGCTATGATTTTGTGTATTCTGTCATACGTTTCCATTCATGAAGGTAGATTGTGACCATGTGTGTCTGTGATTTGAGCCATTGCAAAAAGTAGAGTTAAAAAATTACACTTTGAAATAAAAATAACATAATTGACAGTCAAGTGGGATGGGGAAGAAACCAATTTCTAGACAGTTAATTCTTGTTATTGGAGGAGGTTAATAGCACAAATTATAGTTGGTTGATGACCTTGTCATAGCAGTTCAAATATATGCCAACCTAACAAGCAAAAGCTTGCTGACAGCTTCATAAAAGGAAACAGACTGAAAGCGCAGTGGGACATGGGCTTGTCATAGCTTGAGCTGCAGGTAATATCCAATTATTGCAGGGCAAATAGGCCAAAGTATACAAAAGGACATTTTGCAGCAGTGTGATTTAGAAATTACTGAAGGAGAATAAACGAGCTGAAGGAATGAGATTTGTTTTAGGGGCACGACACCTGCCATCCAAAAAAAGCTTTGAATTTTTCCAGCACTTTATTTGGTGCCTTTTCCAAGATTTTGGAGCCTATGGTGATTATGGCCAAAAATAATTTATCCTGGAAGGGGTACAGATATTTTAAATTTGAAAATATGTAGGTGTGGGGTTTCCCCAATATAACTTCACAGGACCCTGGTCCTTCTATTGGAAATCCAGCCTAAAATACATCACATGTTCATTTTATCCTCAGTAATTTCAATCATCACAAATTCCCTCTCTCCCAACTTCACTACCCTTCTGTCCTCAGTCAATCCACATCAACCCTCTTACCCAAAAACACTGCCACCACATGGCCTCGTGACCTCTGATGTCACTGACAAGGCATTTTGAGTACTTCCCTATTTCACAGCTATCTTCATACCCCCTGTCTACTAATAACATTCTCCCACCTCCCTGGTTTCCAGAATTGTCATCATAGTATTACACAAATTACCGCTCAGAGCAGGCAGTCTGTCACACTAACTGATCAAATCCCAATTCCGTACCCTTTCCTTGTATCCTTTAATATTTTTCCTTGATAAATCCTTATTCAATTCTCTTTTAAAAATGTTATTGTCTTCATCTCAGTAACCCACTGTGATAAAGCATTTCACCTTCTAACCCATGCAGAAATTTCTGTGTGAACATGTGGATATCTGAACGGACTATATGGAATTAAGGACAGTAAAGTAAACGGGATATATGAAAATGTATAAGCCATGGAAGAATAGCTGGGAGAATGTCAGATTGCAAATAGTGCAACATCAGCATAGCTAACAGTCTTTCTCAAGGTTTCAAGTCACTAATCCTGCCAATAATATATAATTGTAACATGAAATACATCTGCAGAATTGCAAGGTCTCAGCTAAAAGTCACACCACTAGATTGGAACATTTAGAGGCAATGCTTAAGCTTTCAAGAAGAACATCTCATATAGATTGACTAATGAGTGGCTGAGTTAGACTGTCAATCCATTTGTATTTTGTTATCTGATTTCAAAACAGTATAACTGTTAACGCTTTACGATGTAACTTCACCTATCCGTAGGGAGTGTGTACGCTCTATCCAGAGAGTATATCTTCTGTCTGATAGGTCTTACTGGCCGGTAATAAAGACTGCTTTGTTCAAAGCACAAGAGGTATTCGACTCAGTAATTTTACTGAACCAGATTGAAGTAAAAGAATCCAGGAATTAACAAACATATTCTAACTTCCTCTTTAGTAGTTTTAATGATAATCCTGATTCTATGCTAATGTCTGACATCAGGTTATGGATGAGGTAGAATTTCTACCAGAATTGTCAAAACTAAAGTCTTCTTGTTCAGTCTGTCAAAAACTCCAGCCCAAAATTCAGGACTTAACCCCCTTCCTAGATCCCATCCCAAGCTCAACCCGATTGTATGAAAATATCCTGCTCCACTCTAATTTGAGTTTCAAACTCCACTATCTCCGGTCAATTTCTAAAACAAGTCTCCACATTACCATAATCCAATTTCCACTGAAACTCTCATCCGTGCTTTTATTATTTCTAGACTAAAGCTTCCCATCACTTTACTTGCTGGCCTTGCAAACTTCACCTTACATTAACTGCAACTCATGAGAACCCCGCTGACCACATCATTACCCTCACATTTTTCTGATCATCGATCACCCCAATCATTGCCAATCTTCATTGGCTTCCTGGTCCTCAGTGCATTGAATTTAAAATCTTTGCCCTGGTCTTTAAATCTCTCCATAGCCTTGCCCTCTTCTATCTCCGCAACCTCCTTCAGTTCCTGCCTACACTCCGCTCTTCTAACTCTGGTCCACTGCACAGCACCCCTCTCTTTGCTTTACCAGTGGTGTCATCTTGTCCCAGACTCTGGAAATCCCTCCCTACAACATTTTATTATGTCTCTCCGCATCTTCAGAACCTTCTTAAAACCTACCTATTGGCATTTTCCACCAGCTCCCCAAATCTCCCCCTCCCGCTTGGTTCTGGCGCTCAACTGTGAAGTGCCTTGAAACTTTCAACTATGTTAAAGGTGCTCTATAAATGAAAGTTGCTGTTATTGTTACTCATATTGAATTGAAACATTCCCCTACAACAATCCTAACTGGCAGTGCATTCTGTATTTACAAAGCAAAGTAGCTCACTGTTGCATCTACGGAAAAGAAAGTGATGTGGAGTGTAAAACAGGCTGATGATTCGCTATCGGCCATATTGTGCTACAGCCCCAGACAAATTTCACCCCCTTGATGTCTCCCATTGTACAGAATGATGTACAATGTTATTTTAAACGCCTAGCCCAGTTTAGCTGAGATCTTTGAGAGAACGAGACAACACTTTCCATTCTTTAGGCTGGCTCTGTTCTGGTGAAACCTACAGTTTTGGAAGTACTCACTGCTCTTAGCTGTTCGATGAGTGCACGGTATGGCATTTTGGCAATGTCTCGCCTCCAGGCAAGAGAAAGTTATGCCAAGACATGTTAGGCCACTGTTTAAATGCAACAGCCATACAATAATACAGGGTGATAACAGGCAGGTGTATCAGTAACTCCACACCCAGCGGAACACCCAGGTGGGCTGAGGACCAACCAGTCAGTTGTGTTTGTTTTTACGGTTTCATTTTGATTTCTTATGCAATAAAGAGATGGTCTGTTTATCTTGTCCTTCTGTCAGCGTTTTCATGGCCTGGCACCTGGAGGTAAATAGATGGTAACCGCTCGATAGGTTATTCTTGTTGTTATTATCAGGTTTGGTCGTGAGCTAAATTTTATTTTCACTCAAAGATGTGGCGTGCAAGACAATTGTGATTGATTAACTGGGATTGTTTACATTCTTTTTCTTGACGAACAGAAGAGGTGGAAGCAATCTGACTCCAGTTAACTTGGCCCGTTTAAGCTGCACTTCAGCTATCACAGATCAACCTTATAACATGCCTCTCAAAAATGCTCCACCTCCAGCTATGTGGTTTTCTGAAATGTCAGTTTCACTGCTACAAAGTGCAGACTTGAGATTAAGGATAATGACCAGTTTTGGTGTTATCGCAGTGTTCATTTAAATATTTTGGCCATGTGATACAGTTAAGAGAACAAAATGCAACAGATGTTTATTCTTTAATATTTTAACTTTCTACTGCTATATTTATTCATGTATAAGATGAAATCATGTTCCCCACTCTGTTTAGAATAATGTAAATCTCTCATTTCAAAAGTAATGGGTATACAAATTCGTTAGCAAAATGAGTTCCATTGACATTTTTGGACACAACTTTTATGTGGTTATAATACGGAGTAATGTCATTTGGGGGTCATGGATAGGGATGTCAGTTGGAGAAGTTCAACCCTTCTGCCACTTTGGGGGTGAAATTCAACTTCGGTAAAAGTCATTCAGCAGGAAAATCGGAATGGCAGCTGATCCGTTACTGCCCGTTTTGTGACCGCTCTTTATGCTTAGTCTCAATATAAAGGATTCCCAGGACAGGCGCAGCATAGTCGGATGCAGAGCAAAGCTCTCTCTGCTCTGCTTCAACAACATATCTGAGATACAGCCTCAAAAGAGAACCCATTACAGTACCAGGATGACACTTTCCGTTCCTGCATTATAACAGTAACTACACTTCAAAAATGACTACATTGGCTGTAAAACGCTTTGTCATGAGGTCATGAAAGGCACCATATAAATGCAAGTTCTTTCTTTCTGTTTTTTATATAATATTTTTTATGATAACTCTGATTCCGATTACCAGATTAATACCAATTTGATGGCAGCTTTGTACAGTGAGGCCATATCCACTAGGAACTGGGGGGACCCAACCCATTTTATGCAGCCAGGTCTAAGAGGTTAAAATACCCACAGTTGCAGAAAGTCCTTCAGATTGTACTTCTTTTATTTTTACAATGTTCATTAAACTCAGAGGATGCACATCTCTGCCCTTTGTTCAATATGGATCGTGTCTCAATTTACATATTCCACTTCCTATATGGGATTGCAAATTCATGACTGACATCATCAGTTTTTGGGTCCAAAGGACAGAAATAATTGTCGATTAGTGCTAACCTGCTTAGATGCAGACGGAAATTAGGTGCAGCTTTGCTGTCATTTAAGCAGTGACTAACTAAACTAATCAGTTGTGAAGATGACGCACGTGAGATTATCATACACACCCCTCATTAGCAATTATTGTATTATACAGAATGAATGGGCTGCTCATTTTCATTTACTTTCCTACAATAGCCTGGACAAAGGGCTGAAAGGGAACAAGGTCAGAGTAAGAGAGGGTCTGGGCAACTCGCTCCTCATGGTGAACAGACGCCAGCTGATGCGACTCAATGGGATGGGTATGGAGGTGCACCTGACTGTCCCCTGAACCATACATGTCCTCCTGCTGACTCTAAAACTCCTGTGGGATCAGCGCTGGCAGGTAACCAAGATCATGGCTCGAGGATTTTCAAGGTAAAATATTTAATATGGGCATGAATATTTGGCATGTATTTCTTATGTATGTTCCATCACCAGGTCCAAGCTAATTTTTAAAATTTATTCTCATGATGTGGGCTTCGCTGGCAAGGCCGGTATTTATTACCCATCCATTGAGAAGGTGTGGTGGACCTCCTTCTTGAACTGCTGCAGTCCATATAGTGAAGGTACTCCCACAATGCTGGAGGGAGTTCTGGATTTTGATCCAGCGATGATGAAGGAATGGCGCTATATTGCCAAGTCAGCCTGGTGTGCGACTTGGAGGGGAATTTAGCAGTGATGGTATTCGCACGCCCCTGCTGGACTTGTCCTTCTAGGTGGTAGAGTTCGCGGGTTTGGGAGATGCTGCCAAAGAAGCCTTGGCGAGTTTCTGCAGTGCATCCTGTAGATAGGACGCACTGAAGCCATGGAATGCCAGAAGGGACACCCTCAAAGCCTCCCTGATAAAGTGCGACATCCCCACTGACACATGGGGGTCCCTGGCCAAAGACTGCCCTAAGTGGAGAAAGTGCATCCGGGAGGGCGCTGAGCAACTCGAGTCTCAATGCCGAGAGCGTGCAGAATTCAAGCGCCGGCAGTGGAAGGAGCGTGTGGCAAACTAGTCCCACCCACCCCTTCCCTCAACGACTATCTGTCCCACCTGTGACAGAGTCTGTGGCTCTCGTATTGGACTGTTCAGCCACCAAAGAACTCACTTCAGGAGTGGAAGCAAGTCTTCCTCAATTCCGAAGGACTGACTATGATGATGATGATGATGAGGTAGGCCGATGGTGGAGGTAATCATTTCTACAAATTCCAGAAGAGTATCGAACACTGAAGCACATTTGGCTACACATCTCGGAAATTTCTTGGAGTTTCTCCCTATCCGCCTGTCTTACATTGCCGGATGTGCAGCGGAAATTCACTTATGCATAAACAGGGTTTCCGCCACACTTCATTTAAAAAAGATTTCTGCCGAAATACCGCCAGCAGAACGGGAGCAGGTCCAAGGAATTTCCCGGCTGTAATTCCTGATTAGATTTTGAAAATGCATTGACAGTACTGAGGAAAGATTCTATGACCTGTAAAAGGTTCAGAGACTTGTGCCGCACAATTGAGAACAGCATGAGGGATATTGATAGATCTATCATGGGGATAAGGGTAACACAACATCGACAGTAAGACCATGGATAAGCATCCTTAGTAGTCACGACATGGCACTTGTATAGATTTTGAATCACTTCTTTCAATTTACTCCACTTCGTGTCTTCATTATGAGGCATCCGTGTAATTATTATTTCTTAAATTTTGGCCCAAGGGAGTTTACCACAGATTGTTGAAACTACCCTCAAAGCTGTTCCATGATCTTTGATTCCCATAATTACGGGAACCTTCCTTAACAAGTTACACACCTCCATTTTGGTTGCAGGACAACTTCTGCCTTCTCCAAGGCAGTGAGTATTCTTGTATTGCTCATACCACACAAACAGCAATGTTATTGGAAAAAGTAAAATCTGTTTTCATTTGCATCCTGGTACAGAGATAGGTGGCTGCTCTCAATTGTAGGGTTTCACACTACAAGCAAAATCAAGAAAAACAGCAATTCATGTATAATGTAAACAACAACTAGAGTCACCCTCACTTTCTGCTGGGAGCCATGAGAATATACACACCCCCATGAAGCAAACATCAAATACCAGTCAGATTTGTCATCAGTCTTTATTAAGTAATCACAAAATCAATGGCAAACAAGTATGCAAGAGCTGACTCCATTCTCTGTCTTACTTTTTAAAACCTGTATGCTTTTCCTGAAAGTTCATTTGGGTGTGCTCTGTGTGAGCTGTCCACTGCATTTGCAAAGTCCTGACTGCACCAACACTGAAAAGGTGGAGATTCAGAGTAGATTTTCATAATGGTGATCGCATGGTTTGATTTGCCTCCGTGATAATCATGAGGCCAGACTTGATTACATTTTAAAGACTGTTTCACTGACTGTACTGAATATTTTTACAGGTCCAGTAATCCTGTTCAAAATTCGTCTAATGACCAAATTGGTAAGAAATCCAGTAAAATCCACCTCCAAGGAGATAAGGTTACCCTGACCGTGGAAATGTCAGTTTCATTCCCCTGCCGTAAGAACAGATGTGCACTAACAAGAATGGCCTTGTTTCTCAATAGTACTATGAGGAATTGAAAGAAGAACCGTTACCATGACCCCTCGAAAAAGTGCACCTGGAATTGTTGCATTTGCGGTCAGTAGCATATGTGGAGAATGAAGAGTTGACCCCATCAGATTCAGCAAGGTTAACTCGCTTTAATAATTACCACATGCACCTTGCATGTTTTCCACAAGTTGGGGAAAAGCTTTTGCTAAAAGTAATGGTGGATGAGATGAGCAGCAGCTCTTAAAGTGATGTTCAGTCGTCTGTTCCCATGCAGATTGCTGGTCATCGAGAAACCATAGCTGGAGGATACATGGATGAGGTGTCTGCCTCAGGGGACTGAGGATGAGGCAGGTAGGTACCAGATGTAGACAGCTAGCCAGCACAGTGGGGGGGGCGAAGTATTGGCGGGACTTGCAAGGCCATCTCATAAAGCAGCATGAAGAAGTGGCACTTAGAAACAGCATAGGACTTGGTAGATGATGACTCATGCCATATACTCTTACCAAGAGCAAGCACTGGGGAAGTAAACAGTGAGAGACAGATTTTCAACTGCTGTTTAGATATATAACCGGGGTAGTATATTGGCCACCCGATATAAAATGAAAATGAAAGTTAGGTGGTCTCTGAAATGGGCAGTGTAATGTATGTGCTTCATGGGTTCTTTGCTTAAGGATTCATAGCAATACATTGCTGTGAAGAACTAGTTGGGTTATTAACAAAGGTTTAACAATCACACTACACATTACCAGTTCATCCACTAGACTTACAGCTACATACCTCAACATGGGTGACCGAGACCCAACTGACTGGGGTTTTATTGAGTCTTGTGAACATCACATGACTGGCTAAACCACTTACAGTGTAAACCTGTGAGCATACTCACAAGTGCATACATTACAGGTGGCTGATCTGCAAAGCCAATTTTACATTTGAGTCAAGTTGAAAATCTATCCTGAAGAATGCATACACTGAATTGTATTAAGGAAATAAAATTGTAGAAGGTAATGCATATACTTATTCTCAGAAGGAATAGGTTAATCCAGAAGGGAGTACAATATAGGTAGGCACGGCAGTGGTGATTAGGCAGAGCATATTGTTTACGGGATCAGTGTATTATGATGAACTCCATAGGACTGCTTATGCAGAAACACTTTTACAGATTTAAGTAAAGTCCTGTCAATCAATGATTGATTTACCAGCCTTCCTGGATTGATTTACCAGCCTTCCTGCATCCTCGCCCATTACTTCTTCAGGTCCTCCTCCTTTGCCAAGGATTCAGGCTACTCCTCATGTTGAAGGTGCCCCCGCTCTGGATAACAAGACAATGCATTAATTTTTGACACTTTATCAGGCCCATGTCTGTCCAGGATGATAATTTATGTTCAACCAGAAGCTAGGTATAGGCACAAGCTTCACTGTGTTTCCATTCAGCCTCTGTTCGTCAGTTCTCCAATGGTGTCAATAACCAGGGCTCCAGGGGGTAACCAGTCTGCCTACTCCTTCAACTACTGATAGCACAATGGACCATGACCTTTTTTTCACTCCACCATTGGCGGTTGTGCTTTCAGCTACCTAGGCCCTTAGCTCTGGAATTCCCTCCTTAAACCTCTCCGCCTCGCTACTTCTCTCTCCTCCTTGAAGATATTCCTTAAAACCTACTTCTTTGACCAAGCTTTTGGTCACTAGTCCTAATACGTAAACTGTCAACCTGAGGCAGGTGATCCATGGCCATTGCTCCAGCTGATTACTGGACAGCATCGAATGTACAGTAAAAGCTGCCACCTGACAGCTGATCACTTTCCTCAGGCAAAAGCTGTTGTTCAGTCCATTTCCAGCACAGATTCTGCAGGCTGCAAGTCTTTTCAGCAAAGTTTCCATCCAGTGTCATCTCATTGGAAGAACCCTCACTCTCACCATTGACAGAACGCTTCTGTCATCTCTACTTTACTTGTCAGCTATTCCATCAGCATGGGTGCCCAACACCATCAGCACCAGGCACACCAGCAGCAACACCAATCTTCTCCACAATCACCTGATGCTGCACAGAACATCATCAGCTGAGCACATTGCTGCCCAGGAGGCCAGGGATGGCCTCATCATGGCCAGATTTAGTTAACTTTATGCTGGCCACCCATATGGCTGCCACAGAATGCGTCAGGTTGGCACTCTATCACACCAACACCATAAAGCATCCCTACAATGGTCAAGCCATTCCTTTTACACTCATTACCATTGAGAGGAGTACTGTTATGTCTCACCATTCACTAGAACTCACTAACCTACTTCAAAAGATGCAAACAAATCGGTCCAAGGCCAGAAAGTTGAAAATAAAGACTTTATGTTTGACAGTACATTAACAGAAACTTTACATAAATATTGGGAGTGAATGTTTAAGGTGGCGGATGGGGTGGCGATCAATTGGGCTGCTTTGTCCCAGATGGTGTTGAGCTTCTTGAGTGGTGCTGCACTCCAATCAAGTGGAGAGTATTACATCACATTCCTGACTTGTGCCTTGTAGATGGTGGAAAGGCTTTGGGGAGTCAGCAGACGAGTCACTCACCACAGAATACCCAGCCTCTGACCTGCTCTTGTAGCCACATGGTCCAGTTAAATTTCTGGTCAATGGTGACCCCCAGGATATTGATGGTGGGGGATTCGATGATGGTAAAACCATTGAATGTCATGGGGAGGTGGTTAGACTCTCTCTTGTTGTAGATGGTCATTGCTTGGCACTTGTTTGGCACGAATGTAACTTACCGCTTATCAACCCAAGCCTGAATGCTGTCCAGGTCTTGCTGCATGCGGGCACAGTCTACTTCATTATCTGAGGAGTTGCAAAATGGAAAGGAACACTGTGCAATCGTCAGCGAACATTCCCACTACTGACCTTATGCTGGAGGGAAGGTCACTGATGAAGCAGCTGAAGCTGGATGGTCTAAGACACTGTTCTGAGGAATTCCTGCAGCGATTGGTCTCCAACAACCATAACCATCTTCCTCTGTGCTAGGTATGACTCCAGCCAGTGGAAGAGTCTTCCCCCTGATTCCCATTGACTTCAGTTTTACTAGGGCTCCTTAATGCCACACTCAGTTAAATGGAATGATGCCTTGATGTCAAGGGCAGTCACTCTCGCCTCACCTCTGGAATTCATCTCTTTTGTCCATGTTTGGACCAAGGTTGTAATGAGGTCTGGAGCCGAGTGGCCCTGATGGAATCAAAACTGAGCATCAATGAGAAGGTTATTGGTGCGTAATTGCCACTTGATAGCACTGTTGACAACCCCTTCCATCACTTTGCTGATGATTGAGATTAGACTGATGGGGCTCTAATTGGCCGGATTGGATTTGTCCTGATTTTTGTGGACAGAGTCTTCCTGGACAATTTTCCATTTTGTCGAGTAGATGCCAGTGTTGTAGTTGTCCTGGAACAGCTTGGCTAGAGGCCAATCATGTTATAGAATCAAAACAAATAAATCATTTTTTTTTAATTACTTGAATGTAGCATTACCCACATAGTTTTTTTTCTCTATGGAAGGTGGGGTCGGCATTGGGCAAAGGACTTCAGAAACTCTCTTCACAGTACGACCTACCAGTTAAAGCCCACAACTACATCATTACAGGAAATTATTTACAAACAAGGTTTAATCTAAGTTTTACAGATGCAGTGTTAATGTTAAAATTTCACATAAAGAGGTGACAAAAAAAATCATAGCTACAGAAAGTTGTACAGGAAGAACATGCATACATTTTTGTTAAATAATCTATAATTATTTAAAATTAAATAATTTTAATATACTGGTCAATATATTAAAAAATTGGCTTTTTCAATCGGCATTATTTTATAATAAATGGTGCTTAAATGACAGCAATCAGGAAATACATGCTTAAGTTTTACCTTGGAATAAAATTCTGCTGCACTGGGCCATGCCAGCAGATCAAATCTCAATACACCTGTGCTCTTGTGTCTATTAAAGCTGGAAATAACAAGCGAGGAGTGCATAATTTGAAGATATGTTCTCGTGGTACAGGAATATCTTTAGCCTATTGTTGTACATTTCAACAAAGCACATTTTACAATCTAAAAAGGAATTCAACTTTTATAAAAAATAAGTATCTAATTTTCGATGCTTTCCAAACAAAAACATTTCTGAAAGCTTCTATGAAAGGTAATTGCTATGTTGAGAGTATTGTATCTTGTTTTACTATGCTGATTTTTTAAAGTACACAAGAGTGAAGAATCCCTCTGCTCACAATGGGCCCAAGTTTCCACATGATTTGCGCCTGATTTTTAGGAGCAACTGGTGGAGAACGGACTATCTTAGAAATCGCAATTCTCCACATTTTTTTTCTGCAGTTCTAGTCAGGTAGAACAGTTCCACTTTGGAACAGAATTTTTTCTTCAAAAGGGGGCGTGTCCAGCCACTGACGCCTGATTTGAAAGTTTCCACAGTGAAAACGTACTCCAAACTAAGTTAGAATGGAGCAAGTGAAGATTTTTGTAGAACTGAAAAAACCTGTTCTACACATTAAAAAATCAGGCGCAGGTTACAAATTAGGCGTCCAGAACGAGGTGGGGGGGGGGAGGGAAGTCATTAAATTCTATAATAAATCCTTATTTATACTTATACAAATATTATACAAATAAATCCAACCTGAATAAACATTTATAAGCAAAGAAAAGATTAAATAAACCATCTTCCTACCTGTGTGAAAGTGCTTCAGCCAGGGAGAATTCTGCAGCCGTTCGTTCCCACGGGGGGGGGGGAGGGAGGAAGCCGTTCGTTCCCGCGGGGGGGGGGGGGGGAGGAAGCCGTCCGTTCCCGCGGGGGGGGGGGGAGGGAGGAAGCCGTTCGTTCCCGCGGGGAGGGGGGGGGAGGAAGCCGTTCGTTCCCGTGGGGGGGGGGGGGGCAGCCGTTCGTTCCCGCGGGGGGGGGGGGAGGAGGAAGCCGTCCGTTCCCACGGGGGGGGGGGGAGGAGGAAGCCGTTCGTTCCCGCGGGGGGGGGGGGGGGGAGGAGGAAGCCGTTCGTTCCCACGGGGGGGGGGGGAGGGAGGAAGCCGTTCGTTCCCACGGGGGGGGGGAGGGAGGAAGCCGTTCGTTCCCGCGGGGGGGGGGGGGGAGGAAGCCGTTCGTTCCCGCGGGGGGGGGGGGGGGAGGAGGAAGCCGTTCGTTCCCACGGGGGGGGGGGGGGAGGAAGCCGTTCGTTCCCACGGGGGGGGGGGGGGAGGAAGCCGTTCCCGATGGCGGGCGGGGGGGGGGGAGGAGACAGTGAGAAGGCTGCAGGAAGCCTCACAAGTTCAGCAGCCATTCCCGACGGCAGGGGGGGGGGGGAGGGAAACGACTGCCTGAACTTTCTGAGGCTTCCTGCGGCCTTCTCACTGCTGCAGGAAGCCTCAGTGCTGATGTGCTGATGGCAATGTGCTTTTATTAAAAAATGTTCAAAAATTAAACAGCTACAAAGAACTACAAAAATGGCCGAGTGCCAATGTTTCCTTCACACTGCGCGTGCGCGAATGCTCCAACGCGCACGCGCAAGGTTGCCGGCAGGAAAAAAACTAATTTAAATGGTACCCGCCCCCTCCCACTTACAAAATCGGTGCGAGTGTAGGCTCCGCCCCCCTGGGCACCGCGCCAAGCAGACATGGAGCTGCAGGGCGCTCCAGAATCGCGAGTTTTTTTCCGGCGCCGATTTCGGCGCGAAAAACGGGCGCCCAGCTCGGAGGGGCGCCCGTTTTTTATCGTGTGGAAACTTGGGGCCTATGTGAAGTGATACTGTAAATGCATTTCCTCTGTCTGTTGGAAGCATAGAATCTTACAGCACAGAAGAAGGGCTTTCAGCCCATTGTGTCTGTGCTGGCTCTTTGAAAGAGCTATCCAATTAGTCCAACTCTCCATTGCCCTGCATTATTTTCCTTTTCAAACATATATCTAATTCAATTATTGTTAACAGCACTTTTTTTACAACCTGCTTACAATTTTGCTAGAAGTAAGTAAAAAAAAAAGGCAACACCTATGTGACTGCATATAGTGAATATAAGAATTGGTCCTCGCCCACTCCTCCCCTGCAACCCCCCCCACCCCCGCCCACCACCCCCACTCCTCCCCACCCCATGACAGAAGAAGAACAAGGGTGCAGTATGGGACAAATGTAGAAAGGTCAGATGTCGCACAAATTTGACCTTGGAGATGGCTTGGAAAGAACTGTTGAAGTTGTGAGGTGGGTACAATGGAGACAAGTCACATATTTCCCCATGCATAATACAACATTAAAGAAAAAAAGAACTTGCATTTATATAGCGTCTTTCACAACCTCAGGATATCCCAAAACACTTTATTGCCAAAAAAGTACTTTTGAAGTGTAGTTGCTGTTGTAATGTAGGAAACGCAACAGCCAATTTGTGCATAGCAAGCTCCCACAAACAGCAACAACAACAACTTATATTTACATAGCGCCTTTAACATGTCCCAATCCACTTCACAGGAGCATTATGAAACAAAATTTGAAACCGAGTCACAGAAGGCAATATTAGGACAGATGACCAACAGCTTGATCAGAGAGATACATTTTAAGGAGTGTCTTAAAGGAGGAAAGAGTGATAAAGAGGTTTAGGGAGGGGATTTCAGTGCTTAGGGCCTTGGCAGCTGAAGGCATGGCCACCATTGGTGGTGAGATTAAAATTGGGGATACTCAAGAGGCCAGAATTAGAGGAGCGCAGACATCTCAGAAGATTGTGGGGCTGAAGGAGTTTACAGATATAGGGAGGGGCGAGGCCAAGGAGGGATTTGGAAACAAGGATGAAAATTTTAAAATCGAGATGTTGCTTAACCAGGAGCCAATGTGATAATGACCAGATAATCTATATTTTGTTGTGGGTTGAGGGATAAATGTTGGCCAGGAGACTCCCCTGCTTTTCTTTGAAATAGTGCCGTAGAATCCTTTAGCTCCACCTCAGAGGGCAGACGTGGCCTCAGTTTAATGCATTACCTGAAAGTGTGGTGGAATCAGATACGAAGATAAGTTTCAAAGGGCAATTGGATATGTACTTAAAGAGGAATAATTTGTAGGATTATGTAGGAAAAGCTGAGGAGTGAAACTAATGGCCGGCACTGGCATAACGGGCTGGAAGGCCTTCTCCTGTGCTGTAAGATTCTATGATTCTATGATTCTAATGTCTTATTCGAAAGATGGCACCTCCGACAGGTCAGTACTCTCTCAGTACTGCACTGGAGTATCAGGTAAAGTAAAAAGGGGAGCGAGGAGATCGACCTCGACTCAGCTTTCCGAACACCCTAGCACCAATATAAAAATTATTTTGAATAGAAGGGGTTGGAAACATGCACCTCATCTCTCCCATAGGCTGAACTGGGAGTCATTTTAACTGAATTAGCTGGATGGGAAACACAGGGGATTGGGTGGACCACTGGTTTTACACTTCACCCAATATCACAATGGGAGAATAAAATCAGATAGGGCGTAAAACCACTGTCACTTTCCCGATGGGTGGATTCGGTTAAACTGGCCACCAAGGTTTCGGTACAAAGCCAAGCATCCAAGGAGCATGCGCCAAATCAAAGCAGAGCTGAAGGAAATGCTAAACAGGTGAAGTTGAATCTAAAAGGTACGAACATTCTATTTGTGTACTCATGTGCCTCTCTGCAATCTTTATCTTCACTGCTAGTTGGAGATTGACACCAGGGCAACTTTGGGTCGGCATATGTGTTCTTAGGGAACAAAATTGCCCCTTTGTCAGAGGCCCATTAGCGCCTCTGGGAGATGCCAACACCTTTCGCCCAGGGGGTGGGGAGGGAACGCTACTGGCTCCCGGGAAATTGCCCGGAATAGTGCCCCAGGCCACCGCACAACCATTGATTACATCGCTGCTGAGCACAGCGGCCCTCAGCGCCGCGCGTCGACCCCTTTCCGCCCCGCAGGGGAAATTGTCCTATTTGTGAAAGGCCCGCGAGGCTGTCACGAGTGGGTGTCAACACAAGCTTTGAAGGTCGCGAAGCTGGCCGACACCCGTTCGCGGGGCGGAAGTTAAAAGGGAGGTCACCATCACCCTACGCCGCCATCTTTACCGTTCTGCCGACTCTCAGGTTGGCTTCAGGTCATCCCTCTGAGCATGGTCTGGGCCGCCATCGTGCAGTTCGGCACTCCATTTTGGGTGCTGGGCTGCAGCCCCGAAACCAGGCGGCGCTGGTAGTCTAGTTGAGGCCATCAGAGGCCGTGTAGAGTGCACAGTGACTCTCCCCTTTAAGCGAAGGGGAGGGGCATTGAAGCACTTCAGCGCAATGCGGAGCGATCGCGTAGCGCTGCACTACTCGCCCCATTAACGTCACTGGTCCCGCCCCTAAAGGAAGTGGAGCACACGAGATTGCACCCCTCTTTCTTTGAGGGGTGGTAAACACAATTCAGCAGCCGGGGCGGGATTTCTGTGCTGGGCTCAGGAATTCCCGGCCCCAGTAGGTTCTGGCCCCAATCTGGGCGCAGGGCAATTTCGCTCCCTTACTAACTGAAAAGCAATTCCAGAGAAAATGAAAGAAGACACTTGGGAAATTAGGGTTATCTACCCTACATTACAACAGTGACTATACTTCAAAAGTACTTCATTGGCTGTAAAGCACTTTCGGACGTCCCTGTGGTTGTGAAAGCCACTATATAAATGCAAGTGAATTGGGTCTGTGATGGATCTGTTGGTAAGGATCACGGCTTGCATGTCATCGTGGAGCAGGTAGAGTATGGTGACGTACTTTTGGGGGCATCTGAAACAGAGGAGGACGCTCCATAGACCCTTGCGGTTGAATTCATGTCCGGACCGGGGTCAAGCAGGGCTGCATCAATGCCCCAACCCTCTTCTCAATCTTCCTCGCTGCCATGCTCCACCTCACAGTTGATAAGCTCCCCGCTGGAGTGGAGCTAAACTACAGAACCAGTGGGAAGCTGTTCAACCTTCATCATCTCCAGGCCAGGTCCAAGACCACTCCAACCTCTGTCGCGTGCTACAATACGCAGACGATGCCTGAGTCTGTGCACAAACAGAGGCTGAACTCCAGGACATAGTCGACGTATTTACCGAGGTGTATGAAAGCATGGGCCTTACGCTAAACATTAGTAAGACAAAGGTCCTCCACCAGACTGTCCTCGCCGCACAGCACTGCCCCCCAAAACATCAAGATCCACGCCGTGGCCCTGGACAACGTGGACCACTTCCCCTATCTCAGGAGCCTCCTATCAACAAGAGCAGGCATTGATGATGAGATCCAACACTGCCTCCAGTGCGCCAGTGCAGCCTTCGGCCGCCTGAGGAAAAGTGTGTTTGAAGATCAGTCCCTCAAAACTGTCACCAAGCTCATGGTCTACAGCGCCATAGTAATACCCGCCCTCCTGTATGGATCAGAAACGTGGACCATGTACAGTAGACACCTCAAGTCGCTGGAGAAATAACATTAGCGATGTCTCCGCAAGATCTTGCAAATCCCCTGGAACACACAAACATTAGCGTCCTCGTCCAGGCCAACATCCCCAGCATTGAAGCACTGACCACACTTGATCAGCTCCACTGGGCAGACCACATAGTCGGCATGCCAGACACGAGACTCCCAAAGCAAGCGCTCTACTTGAAACTCGTCCACAGCAAACGAGTCAAAGGCGGGCAGAGGAAACGTTACAAGGACACCCTCAAAGCCTCCCTGATAAAGTGCGACATCCCCACTGACACCCGGGAATCCTTGGCCATAGACCGCCCTAAGTGGAGGGCACTGACCTCCTCAAAGTATCGTCGCCGAGAGCATGCAGAAATCAAGCGCGGACAGCGGAAGGAGCGTGTGGCAAACCAGGCTCCCTGCCCACCCTTTCCCTCAACGACTATCTGTCCGACCTGTGACAGAGACTGTGGTTCTCTTATTGGACTGTACAGATACCTAAGAACTCAAGCTAAAAGTGGAAACAAGTCTTCCTCGATTCCGAGGGACTGCCTATAACGATGATAAATGCAAGTCTTTCTTTCTTTTACCCGGTGGCATAAAAAAACAGGATAAAGACCAAACTGCTCTAAATATCAGGTGATCCAAAATAAAATGTGAAAGAGAAAAATATACACTGAATTAAGCAGAGCTGGCGGTGAGGGGGAGGAGGGGACCTTCCAAACTCTTTGCCAAAGTAAATGAGTCATCCTGTTACTTCAAGGCCCCTTTCTGTGGTAGCCCCTTGGGCATGTAACTGGAAAATTATAACCTTTCTGCGACACACAGATAGGCAGTAGATAGTTTTGAGATTGACCCCTTCTCTGTATTAACTTCAGCAAACACTGAATCTAGTATCAACCTTCAGTGTGCCTCTAGATTGCAGAGGCAGAAAACATGCTGTGTGTGTTTATAATATAGGTCAGCTTGTAGGATTAAATAAAAATGTTTGCAAATTGATTTCTTTTTTAAAATAAAGCTCATAATAGATAAACAGTATTGCAATGTGATTCATGGCATAACATCAAAATTATATTCTGAGCTGTTCCATTAATCAGGTATCTGGTTTAAATTTTGAGAACAAGTTTTATAAACACTGACAGAAAACTCCCCTGATTCTGCTGCTGGGATAGGACTAAACTCAACAGACCAAAGGGTCTCGGATTCTGTCGTGCTCCGTGCTGAGTTTCCAGAGTGTTAAACTCGGAAAGTAATTGACAAATGCCAGCCAGGGTTCCTCCAGTTGATTGCTGTTCGACGATTCTCGCTGGAAACTGTATGTGTATAAACACAAGTTCCGCTGCAGTGCCCGCCATAATTATATAGTCTGTGAACACTCACCTTCCTAAGCTAATGCATGAGGAATGGCAACTTGGGCAAGGTACCAAGGCTGCAGATGTCTGTGGAATTGCACCCTGCCTGGAGTCAAAACCGTGGCAAGCATTTAAAAGTGGTGATAAATGAAATACATTATTTCTATACGAAAGGAGTTCTCATTACAGGGTAACAGTGCTTGGAGAGGCTAGTGCACAAGGTTGCATCATCGACTGTATAAAGTGAGCACCGATGGGTTTCTCTCATCTTTCTTTCCGTATACTTATAAACAAAAAATTTAGATATACAGCCCATGACATAAATTCACAGCTGTTTGAAGAACACATCAGAGATTGTGAAAATTAGCAATTATTTCTGGTGATATCTGCTGCCAAACGCTTAACGAGGTAGAAATTCATTATGGGTAGTAACATTAATGGGTGATATTGCTTCAGCCGCTTGTTTTATGCCCCATTTAACATTCAATTTTATTACAGCAGTGTCAGCAGTGTCTCAGTGGGTAGCACCCTCGCCTCTGAATCAAAGTGTTGTGGGTGCAAGTCCCACTCCAGAGACTTGATCACAAAAATCTAGGCTGACACTCCAGTGCAGTACTGAGGGAGTGCTGCACTGTCGGAGGTGCTGTCTTTAGGATGAAACATTAAACCGAGGCCCTGTCTGCTCTCTCAGGTGGACGTAAAAGATCCCATGGTATTATTTCGAGGAAGAGCAGACGAGTTCTCCTCATTGTCCCTGCCAATATTTATCCCTCAATCAACATTATTAAAACAAATTATCTGGTCATTATCACGTTGCTGTTTGTGGGAACTTGATGTGCGCAACTTGGCTGCTGCGGTTCCTACATTATAACAGTGACTACACTTCAAAAAGTATTGCATTGGCTGTTTCTGTGCTGTGGACTCTGCAAATCCTGAACCCACAACCTTCTGATTTCAGAGAAATTAAATAATATTCTCAATTTCATGCCATCGATGGAATATATATATATTTATACAGGTTGAATCTCCCCTATCCGGAACCTTTATATACCATTCGGGCATATGTGTGTAACTAGGCCCGTGCAGCGGAGCTTGGTCTCCAGTAGTCTTGAATAACCCTTGCCACTGGACCAAGACCGTGTGCTGCCAAGCCCGTGTGGTGGCTGGTGTGCACTGGTGTGCAACGGCCACCCCACATTAAAAAAATTAACATACAGGCATCTTCCACCCTTCAAGATATAGTTCGTGACCTGGAATATTAGGTCCCTCATAGAAACACTTGAGAATTCTTTTTTATTTTGGTGTGGAAGCGGGTCATCTCGAGACGAGAGACTGCCTAATACTACTATACGTTGGCTGTAAAGTGCTTTGAGACATCCGGTGGTCGTGAAAGACGCTATATAAATGCAAGTCTTTCTTTCTTTTCAACGGAACTGAATATTGGGTGGTGAGTGTAACGGGCGGCCAATCCGATACCCCACCCTTTTGCGCTACCATCCAGACGAATTTCTACCCCACTGTATTCCTAAAGGATTCTGTTGCCCGCTACTTTAAAGGATGTATTAACCAGTTTTAAATGAAAGGGATTAAAAGAGCAGACAAAGTATTGCCATACAAATGTGTTGAACATTTGCCTGTGGAAATCGTCACCAATAATCTCCAGCTTATCATGCAGAAATAATATCGACACACTTTAAGTCTAAAGTTCAGACTTTGATGAAGGAAAAAATCTACCACCTAAACCTACTCAAAATTTATTCACAAAGTATTCCAAGAACACGAAAGCTGGCAAGAATGGAACCATATGCAATAAAGTTAACTCTGTGTGTTTTTAGTAATCATGGTTATTATTCCCAGTTACTCTACATTTTAAGGTCGGAGAGATTCCAACGTTACAGTACATTGATGCCCTACTTCAGGCACCAGGGTTGGGAAATGCTACAGCACAAGAGATTCCAAAGTTATTTTGGTGTACTATATCAGACCCCTGGGATGACAGACTTTCAACGCTTGTATCTTTGTTGCCTTTCTCCAATTGCTCATCTTATTTCATCGCTCTGAATTTATTGTATGTTCTATAAAAATGATGATTTTCATAACCACCATCACAATGAGCTGTAGCTATTGAAAAACTCTTTTGTTTGAAAAGAGCAGAGCCAGGAGAGGAATTATAGTGCAGCAAAAGCCTTTTACAATTAAAATACAGTCTTTCCCTTAATGTCCGGCGTACAGGATTTAATCTTTGGCCTTGAATTTTTGCTTTGGGCAGGAATCTGGAGCAAGGTATACAGCCAGAGTTGAGATTCTGTTAAACAGTGTAATGGTGGTTCTCAGCAGACCTTCTCGTTGGCAATAGGGAGCTAATGAATAAGAGGGAGGTTTGTGGAACTACTAGAACTATGTAGAACTACATGGAACATGCAGCAGAAAAACAGGCCATTCGGCCCGACTAGTAGTAGCAGTAGCAGGCATTTGGAAAAGCAAAATTCGGTCATGCAGAGTCAGCATGGATTTATGAAGGAGAAGTCATGTTTGACAAATTTGCTGGAGTTCTTTGAGGATGTAACGAACAGGGTGGATAAAGGGGAACCAGTGGATGTAGCATATTTGGACTTCCAGAAGGCATTTGACAAGGTGCCACATAAAAGGTTACTGCACAAGATAAAATTTCACGGGGTTGGGGGTAATATATTAGCATAGATAGAGGATTGGCTAACGAACAGAGAACAGAGAGTCAGGATAAATGGTTCATTCTCTGGTTGGTAACCAGTAACTAGTGGGGTGCCACAGGGATCAATGCTGGAACCCCAACTATTTACAATCTATATTAACGACTTGGAAGAAGGGACCGAGTGTAATGTAGCCAAGTATGCTGACGATACAAAGATGGGAGGAAAGGCAATGTGTGAGGAGGGCACAAAAAATCTGCAAAAGGACATAGACAGGTTAAGTGAGTGGGCAAAAATTTGGCAGATGGAGTATAATGTTGGAAAGTGTGAGGTCATGCACTTTGGCAGAAAAATATCAAAGAGCAGGCTATTATTTAAATGGAGAAAGATTGCAAAGTGCTGCAGTACAGCGGGACCTGGGAGTGCTTGTGCATAAAACACAAAAGGATAGTATGCAGGTACAGCAAGTGATCAGGAAGGCCAATGGAATCTTGGCCTTTATTGCAAAGGGGATGGAGTATAAAAGCAGGGAAGTCTTGTTACAGCTGTACAGGGTATTGGTGAAGCCACACTTGGAATACTGCGTGCAGTTTTGGTTTCCATATTTACAAAAGGATATACTTGCTTTGGAGGCAGTTCAGATAAGGTTCTCTAGGTTGATTCCGGGAATGAGGGGTTTGACTTATGAGGAAAAGTTGAGTAGGTTGGGCCTCTACTCATTGGAATTCAGAAGAATTAGAGGTATAAGATTATGAGGGGGCTTGACAAGGTGGATGCAGAGAGATTTTTACACTGATGGGGGAAACTAGAACTAGAGGGCATGATCTTAGAATAAGGGGCCGCCCATTTAAAACTGAGATGAGGAGAAATTTCTTCTCTCAGAGGGTTGTAAATCTGTGGAATTCGCTGCCTCAGAGAACTGTGGAAGCTGGGACATTGAATAACTTTAAGACAGAAATAGACAGTTTCTTAAATGATACAGAGTTATGGGGAGCAGGCAGGGAATTGGAGCTGAGTCCATGATCAGATCAGCCATGATCTTATTGAATGGCGGAGCTGGCTCGAGGGGCTGTATGGCCTACTCCTGTTCCTATTTCTTATGTTCTTATGTAATCTGTGCTGGAGGCTGGAGTTTATATTCCACACAATTCTCCTGCTATTCCATTTGCTTCATCTCAGTCTTTTAGCATATCTTCCGATTCCCTTTTCTCTCGTGTACTCGTCTAGTTTCCTTTTGAACGCATCTAAGCTATTTGCCTCAACAACTTTCTGTGGTAGCGAGTTCTGCATTCTAACCACTCCCTGAGTAAAGACATTTCTCCTTATTTCCCTATTCGATTTATTAGTAACTATTTTGTATTATGGCCCCTAGATTTGGATTCTCCCACATGTGGAAACATTGGGCCCAAGTTTCGGGCCGCGCCTAGAACGGCGCGGCCCCGACCTGGACGCCCGTTTTTCGCGCCACAAAGTGCGCCTAAAAAAAACTTACAAATTCTCCGGCTCCCTGCTGGTCCTCTGGAGTCGGGCGCGGCGCAGCACGAGCTGTAGGGGGCGGAGCCAGGTCCCTGCGCTGAAAACAGTGCCGGGACCTCTGCACATGCGCGCTACAGTGGGCGCGCATGTGCAGTAGCTCCAGGCACCCAAAACTGTGTGGGAGGGGTCCGAAGCACGCAGCCCCTAGCCCTGGCCCAATGGCCTCACTGGGGCTGCGTGCATAAGGCTGCCTCCCACGCCTAGCTCCTGCTTCCTCCCGACCTGACTCGACTCCCGCTAACCCCCCCCCCCCCCGCCCGCCCCCGGACCGGACCCGACCCCGACATCAACCCGACTCCCGCTTCTCCCCCCCATCCCCGAACCGACCTCCCTCCCACCAGCCCCCCCCCCGACCCAACCCGCGCTCCCGACCCCGTCCACCGACCGGACCCGACCCGACCTCCCTCCACCCCCCCCCGACCCGACCCGTGCTCCCCCCGACCCGACACGCGCTCCCGACCCCGGACCCCGGACCCGACCTAATGCCACCTACCTGTAAATCTGGTGCTGGGGACGGGCAGTGCCCGAAGTCTTCCCTTCTCCTTCCCCCCTCTTCTCCTATCCCCCTCCCTTCTCCTTCCCCCCTCTTCTCCTTTCCTCCCTTCTCCTTTTCCCCCCTTCTCCTTTCCCCCTTCCCCCTTCCCCCTTCTCCCCCCTTCCCCCTTTCCCCTTCTCCTCTCCCCCTTCCCCTTCTCCTCTCCCCCCTTTCCCCTTCTCCTCTCCCCCCTTTCCCCTTCTCCTCTCCCACCCTTTCCCCTTCTCTCCCCCCCTTTCCCCTTCTCTCCCCCCTTTCCCCTTCTCCTCTCCCCCTTCCCCTTCTCCTCTCCCCCCTTTCCCCTTCTCCTTTCCCCCCTTTCCCCTTCTCCTCTCCCCCTTTCCCCTTCTCCTCTCCCCCTTTCCCCTTCTCCTCTCCCCTTCTCCTCCCCCCTTCTCTCCCCCTTCTCCCCCATCCCTCCCCCTCCCCCCATCCCTCCCCCTCCCCCTACATCCCTCCCTCCCATCCCTCCTCCCTCCTTCCTCCCCCCTCCTTCCTCCCCCCTCCCCCCTCCTTTCTCACCCCCTCCCTCCCCTTCCCCTGCCCCCCCTCCTCCCCCTCCCCTTGCTGTCAGAAACACAGACACTGACAGACAGACAGTGAGAGACACACACAGACAGACAGAGAGATAGAGACACTGACAGAGACACATAGGGGGTGGGGGGCCGGTGCATCCCAGCACGCTGTTGGCGGACTCCCGGTGCTGCAGTCGGTAAGTAGAAAATGTTTTATTTATTGATTTAAAAAAAAATTATTTCTTATTCATTTTTTTTGATTGATTTATTGATTGATTTATTGATGTTTTTATCATTTATTATTGATGATGGCTCTTTATTTGTAAAACTGAAGTGTTTAATGTTTGTAAACTTCCCTTTAAACCCACCCCTCCCCCCCCCCCACATTCCCTACGCCTGATTTTCTAAAGTGTAGATAAGGTTTTTTCGAGCGTACAAAAATCTTCACTTACTCCATTCTAAGTTAGTTTGGAGTAAGTTTTCACTGCCGAAACTTTGAAAACAGGCGTAAGTGGCCGAACACGCCCCCTTTTGAAAAATAAATTCTGTTCCAAAATGAAACTGTTCTAACTGACTAGAACTGGAGCAAACTAAATGCCGAGAATTTGAATTTCTAAGATACTCCGTTCTACACCAGTTGCTCCAAAAAATCAGGAGCAACTGAGGCCGAAATTTGGGCCCATTTTCTCTACATCTAACTAATTCAACTCATTCATAATATTATAGACCTCTATCAGATCACCTCGAAGTCATTATCACATTGCTGTTTTTGGAAGCTTGCTGTGCGCAAATTGGCTGCTACATTTCCTACGTTACAACAGTGACGACACTTCAGAAGTACTGCATTGGCTGAGGTTGTGTAAGTCGCTATATAAATGTAAGTCTGTCTTTCTTTCTCTTTTCTAAAGAAAACAGACCCATCTGTTCAATCTTCCCCGATAGCTGTAATCTCTGTAACCATCCTTGAAAATCTTTTTTGCACTTTCTCCAGTGCATCTACATCTTTTTTATAGTGAGGAGACCAGAATTGTGCACAGTACTTATGTGCGGCCTGAGCAGAGTCCTATACAAGTTCAGCTTTTATTTTCAGCGAACTCTGTGCATACAACACATCCTGGTCAGTAAGGCTCAGTACTACGTCGTCATATGCACTTCTCATTGTGTCATTTGAGGAGCTCCTTGAGTCTTTTTAAGATAAACATTTCAATCTGAAAATGCCTTGTGAATGTTAAATGTTGTTTACTATTCACAGATCCCTGCTGCTCAGTAATACCATGCATGCACATGCACAGGCTCAATGGTGTGGAGAGATTCATGGTGTGCCTGTGCCAGGAAGGAGGCTGCATTCACAAAACGTGCGAGTAAAATAGGATTGTCATCCGTTCAGTTTGGAGTGGGCAGTCTGTAAGTTATAAGAAATATCAAAAGGAAATTGGATAACTACCTAAAGGGAACAAATTGAATGACTACGGGGAATGGGCAGGGGACTAATTGGTTAGCTCGTTCAAAAAGCCAGCACAGGCAAGATGGTCAGAATGACCTTCTTCTGTTCTGTTCTGATTCTATTTGTGATTTTATATAATCTGGATACCAAAGACCCAGCTTTCCATAAAAGCTTCACCAGTAAGGAACTTCACCCACTGATGATACATATCAAGGAATCATAGGTCTGCTCCCCATTCATTTTCCATCCATTTACTTGTGGAATGGGCAAGGCTCTCCAATGACACTGCACATTCAAAAAAATTGTCCCTCAAAAGTCTAAATAATAAAAATAAGTCTGTCTAATGATTCAGAAGCATTAATTATTACATTAATTATTATGTTTATTAAGGTCCAAAATTAATTTTCATCGGCAGCAAACAGCAGAGCACATGACTCCACAATTCCACTCTCATCTGTGCCCCTAACCTGTTCCTCCATTTTGCATGTGACAGAAGGCAGCAAGGCCTATGTTAATACCATCAGTTGCTGATGTGTAAATCTGGTAGGTGTCAGCTGTGGCTCAGTGGCAGCACACTTTCCTGTGAGACCTCAAGATTGTGGGTTCAACTGCCACTCCAGAGACCTGAACATATAATCAAGCCTGACACTGCAGTGCAGAGGGAGTGCTGTGCTGTCGGAGGTGCTATCTTTTGGATGAGATGTTAAACTGAGGCTCCAGCTGCACAATCAGGTGGATGTAAAATATGACATGGCACTATTCGAAGAGGAAGGGGAGCTCTTCTGGTGTCCTGGACAATATTTATCTCTCAACCAACACCTAAAACAGGGGTGATCTGGCCATTTATCAGATTGCTATTTGCGGGAGCTTGTTGTGCGCAAATCAGCTTCTGCATTTCCTACATTACAACAGTGACTACACTTCCAAGTTCATAACAAGTCATTCATTGGCTGTATAACGCTTTGGAATATCCTGAGGTCGTGAAAGTCTCTATGAAGATGTAAGTCCTTTTTTTGGTGAGAAATAAATTAGTCATTGATTTTATACTGGGTTAACTGTGAATCAGTGGTGCCAGCAGACTGAGACCTGAACTAACCCAGCTCTTAACCCAATAAAAGAGCAGTTTAAGAATTCAAACACACTGAGCCCATAGTTAGCATGTGGTGCATTTTGCTCAATAAGTCCAATATGTTTACCATTTATGAATTAATTGGCAGTCTAATGCAGTGAAAATGATATGTACATGCAAACATGAGGTGGAAACAATTAGCATGAGGAAACACAACATGCTTATAACAAGTCATTCAAAAGAAATCTTCTGAATTTGCTGCCATGTGCATTTTCAAGTACATTTTCCTGAAAGTTTAGTTTGCACTTGAAGGCATTCCATTCGCCCTGGTCGTTCATTAGTTAATGTAATTCTGTAAAGTTCCTCTGTGCACTATTTTAACGCCATCATTAACCCATTCATTTTAAATGTGCTAATCGCTGCATTAAAGTAGAGCAGTAAATTATTTGATCCAGACATTTCAGCCAGTATGCCACCAACGGAAATTAATTCCTAAAATAGTTTTGTCACTGTTAAACTTAATTCCTCACAGATAGGTGAAGAACACATGGTTAAGTGCCCAGGTGCACATGTTGTAAAACTGAAAAACCCCAGTTCATGATTTGTCATCGACTAAACTTAAGCACGGCTGTAGGTGAACAATTTCAGGGATATACTTCCCACAAGTTCCTGAACACCAAAGCAGAATTTTTCTCCCAAAGTCGCCATGATATCCCAGAATATTATTCCGTGAACACAACCCAAGTGATATGTGAAAAAATAATGTACCTATCATGACCTCAGGATGTCCTAACATGCTTTACAGCCAATGAAATACTTTTGAGGTAGGAAACGTGGCAGCCAATTTGCACATGACAAGGTCCCACAAACGGCAATGTGATAGTAACCAGATAATCTTATTTTAATGATGTTGCTTGAGGGATAAATATTGGCCAGAACATCAGAGAGAACTCCACTTCCCTTCTTCAAAATAGTGCCATGGGAGCTTTTGCAGCCACCTGAGAAGGCAGCCAGGACCTCAGTTTTAATGTCTCATCAGAAAAACAGCACCTCCAACAGTGCAGCACTCCCTCAGTACTGCAATGGAATATCAACCTAAATTTTGTGCTCAAAGGATCTGGAGTGGGACTTGAACTCACAGCCACGAGTGCTAACGCTGAGCCACAGCTGACATCTGTAAACATTCAGTTAGTTGGAAGACCAGTGGCCGGGAATTTCCTCAGAGCTGCTCGCGCACCACCGCTGTAACTTCACCACAATTGCAGCAAAAATCCAGTTTATGCATGTAAAAAATTTCAAGTTCATTAATCCAGTTCTGTATTCACCAGGACAGCTTTCACAGCTTACAGGAAATGAAACCACAATGCTTAATGAAATGCAAATACCCAACAAATTTTCAGGATGGCAGTCTTTTAATGCATTTGTATTCCATCTGTGAAACAGAGTGAATTGGTCTCACACCCACTTCTTGTTTGGAGGCCCCATTCACACAGGTACACAGGCACCTAAGCTCATGGAGATTCCATTGCTGGTAATGCCCTGATGTCATGAACCAAACAAGTAGATTTTGGAGGCATTAATATGATACCAGCCAATGGAGCCAAGATTTTAGGGATTTATTGGATTTGCATTGCACTGTGTGATCTGCAGACCTGAAACCACCAGCTGCTGGATTAGACAGTGGGAACTGGAGATCACCTCTATCTACCACTGACCTTGTTTATACACCGGGGGTCATTTTGACTTTGGGCAGAAGTGTAAAATGGCTGATATTAGATTAGTCATCTGTTATACATCTCTCCCGCGTTCCATTTCTATTGAAGTCAATGGAAGTGACAATTGAGAGAGATGTTTAATGGGCAGTTGTTCCAATATTGCCCATTTTATACTATCTCCCAAAGTCAAAATGACTCCCTCACCATCTTCAGCATCCTTCTGAAGCAGCCCCGCATTCGTGTCAACGCAGAAGGTGTGCGATACAGCTTGTGCCCTTGCACAGAGTGGCTACTGAATAGGTATACCTTGTACGTTAAACAAACACAATTTAAAAAGCACTTTTCCAAGCCTTGGTTTGAATGTATGATCTGGTTCTGGACTATGCACAGGCTCATGGTTTTGCATTAATGTTTGTACCGTGACTTGGACCATGCTTGGTCCATGATGGGAATAGCAGGGCTTTTCTGTGCACACTGGAATCCCTGAGATATCTGGCAGCCTTGTGAGAGTCCCTAAATGTTCCGCTGAAGGATGCAACACTTAATTAAATAGTTGTAGACAGTCAGGCTGAGAGAAATTTTGGCTGTGGAATTAGTAGGCGTCTTTGTGCTTTAGTTGAGTGATAGCACACCATGTCATAAAAGAAAAAACCTTCAGTTGCTTCACCCCTCCCCCTCCTCCAATTTCAGGAACTTGGACTTGAATTAAAACGATGAGAAGATTCCTGATTTCTGTTCAATCAATGCAAGCAAATATTGTTTATCAGTATGTAAATAGTGTAGTAACAATTTCAACTCTTATATTTCTGTTCCTGATTTAACACAAAAATGTTGGCGCACTCACTCAAATGGTTGGGAACCAGATTCCTGTTCTGCAGGCTTGGGTTCAAAACCAAGCCTGCCAACCTTGGCACATTACTAGGAATTAGATTTTATGAGCACATGAAGTGAGATGGATTACGACCCTATTTAAATGCCTAAAGATGTGTTTATTTTCAAAAGATTGAGATGTACGGGGAAAATGTAACATATGCCAGCCTCATTCGAGCCGGCAATTTATAACTCTGATTGCCATTCAAACCCTGTGGCCCATTTCATTGGAGATGCCAATAGATGAAGCATCTCATGATAGTGAGAATTCAATCTTAGGAGAAGGAAACATAGCCAGAGAACCTATCCACTCCGGCAACATATGCTTTGTTTCAATCATACAAAATGACACAGATGACATGGCTTAGGGTTGGCATTTCTTCCAGCCAAAACTCAATGTGGCAGTAGAAAGCTCACAACTGGGCATGTATATTGAGGAAAATGAGAACATATCAGTTGACCGTCTGCACTACATGAAATTACAAAAGGATTCCTGTTTTTTTATGAATGTACTTTCAATAGTGGTTTCAACCATAACTTCACAGCAGAAAATTGCTCTTATTTTTGATGACTGGGAGAAAAGAATGGAAGCTGTGCTATAGTCACAATTTGTGATTGTTTAATTGGACTCTGGGATATATTCCTTGGGGGAGGGGAATCTGAACAAACCTGCCAGTTACCAAATGTTTGCTGTAGACAAACAAAGGTTAAACAACTTTGTCAGGAAAATCAATGTTCCAGATGAGACTTGACAATCTTCCTTATATGAGACATCCTGTTGAACCAAGACACGGAAGGGGACAATGTTTCAGGCAATAGTTCAAAATGATTTACCTTCCTTGAACAATTTGTCTCTTGAACAATGCATTGTTATCCATATGTGGGAGCAGATAAATCACTCCTTATCTTGGCTACAGAGTTTCCAATAGAGGAATTCAAAGGATTCCCTTCAAGCACCCTCTAAGGAAGAGCTGATTTCAGAAAAATAGCAATTATCCTAAATTTGAAATATGAAGCTCTAGAATCAAAGGATTATGGCTCAATGTTAGAAGAAGAAAGGTGCATAGAGAGTATAAATTCACCTATTTTATGCTGAGACTGGTGAGGGTGTAAAACAGACTTCCCAGAGAGGCAGTAGAACCAGAGAGTGTGGAATAAATGAAGGGGAAATTAGATAGATCTTTGTGGGCGTGGCGATTAAGCGATATGAATTTTGAGACTGGCAAGATGGACTACCGCAGCCCATGGACCTCCCAATATCAGTAATAATTTCAAGTCTCTAAAGTTCACAATACCTGCGCTATGCAAAGTCAGAATCACATTTGCACCCGATTTGTTCAAATATCGTAATTATAAAATGGACATCACAATTCAATGGGTGGGCAAAATATGAGGAAAGCAGATAGCAAATTTCCAATGAAAATTTACAAAGGGCTTATATAAATAATGCTGAACATACCAATTAATTAAAGGAGGTGAACTCATCAAACCTCCTCAAAATACTTTGTTGAAAAAATGTGGCTGCCCTTTTTTTTCAAAAGAACTGAAATTTCAACTGTCAAGTAAGAATTGTAACATATTAAAGACATAAAAAATATTTAATTCACAAGGAATTAACCCAAAAAATTGTCCTTTGTGTCTTTGAGTACCTTCAGTAATATTTATCAGTAGGAGGCCTGATCATCTTTCGAAAATCTTTGATTGGAGTTGATATTCTTTTGAGAGCTTGCGTTCTGTCAGCTGTTGAGATTTAACAATGACACCTATACATACCTTTCCCAGAATGCTGCAGTATGGTCATGTCACCACTTATTGACCCCTATTTTGCCTAGCACTGGGCGTTGATTTTTTCCGGCGCACACCAATCTTTCTGGTGTTGAAGGTCAGTTAAAAGTTTCCCCAATGTTGGGGCACCAGCGCCGACCACCAGCGCCAGAATGTTTGCCACCATATATTCTGGTGCTGGTGTATGCTAAAAAGCAGGTTACACGCCCTTTTTGGCCATTAAGGCCACTTTCCTCAACGACATTTTTTTTATCGCTTCTCGGCCTTTTGGCTAAGATCATGCGTAACTGACCTGACAGGGGAGTAGCCACCATGACCTCCGGGTGGTTCTCCCTGGATCAGGAAGGTATATGCTTGCTTTTTTGCAAACAGGAGGTGGGTGGGGTGGCTTGACCCATCCACCTCCACGGAGGTGTGTGGGGGACCTGACCCATCCACCTCCATGGCACGAACCTGGTATTGCAGTACTTCCAGGAACGGTGCAGTGGCTCTAGGCCTTTTGGCTAAGAGCATTGGCGCAGAGTGATCCTTGGCGTGTGCAAGGTGACCTCTGGCGTTTGTGATTTGACAAAGAATTGGAACGATTGGCTACGAATTTAAAAAAAAAACGACATTTTTTTTTGAAACCTCACCCAGACACATGGAATACCGTTGGAAATATCCTTACTTATACTTACAGAAATCAGCGCTGGCCCGCTCCTATCACTGGCCAAAGGTCCTCCATTTGCAAATCTTCGTGAGATGGAGAGTAATTTGCTTTCAGAAAGACAGACACATGCATATCTACTATCCCATATACTTGGGTTAGATCGTGGTGCTATGCTCAGAGGAAGAGTTGTCTAAACACTACGAAAGGAAATGAAAAACTGATTTTTTTTCCCCCATGTGTTTTGGGCATGATGTAAATTGCAGCCTTTGAAGGCAGTGTTATAACGATTCTGATAGTAAAAATCTAAAGTCAGAATGACGAATCAGATATAGTGCATATGACACAACAGGCAGTACCTAATAGCTTTGAACTCGTTCCATTTGCAGATTCATTAATGCCCTCAACATTGGGACTGAAATTTACATTTGGGTCAAAAGCAATTATGAGCAACGCCTCGAACTCGCTTAGAAACTCGCATAAGTCACATGAAGTGTTTTCTGTTACCTGACCAGATCAATGTTTTGTAACGGGAATGGTAAGGGATTGGCTGTGCAGAGCTCCCCTGTTACAATCAATACTCCAATCCATTGAATGCAGCCTAATTTGCTTCACCTTCTGACCTACTATTTTTAAAAATGTTTCGGTGAAATCTGGCGGGTGTTAAAATGTCACGTTCAAAAGAGCTTGTCAGCTGGTTTTATATTTTCACAACAGATCTTACTTGATATGTAGAAACCATCACAATTAAGAAGGAAACAATACTTACATCTGCTCTGCTGTTGGATGAAGCCTCATATTCACGATCAGCTTTTGTATCCAAAACAGATTGTTGTTGTTTTACTATAAATATATTAGATTTTTGCATAATTTTAGTAGAGCAGAGCATTGATTACATAAACTAAGCAGAATTGATACATAGATACAAAATTGAACTTTTTAAGCAAAATCCATGCGCAGAGTTTTTTTTCTGCGTATGCATAACGGACATGCGCACTGACTGCTTCTTTTTCTTAAGCGCATGCACAGTGCACTTTAGGTGCACACTGGTAGCTCCGCCCTCCAAGATGGACTTGGGTAACACCGGCAATATATTTAGGTTTAGTTTACCAGAAACTACTGGGTTTTTTTCCGCCGCTTACGGTGTTGAAAGAAATGTGTGTACAGGTAAGTGGATGCCATCATTTTTGATTGGGAAAATAGGGGCCTTAATTCCATGCAAGTGTACTTTTTCCTCAGGCTCCAACATTAAAGATCAGTTTGTTTTTTCCAAATGATTTCAAAACAAGGTGCAACATGAATTTTCGAACCTTTAGGTAATCTTTCACGGGAAGCTATTTTCAAGTGGTGCTCAGAGGCAGACAGACAGGGGAGGAATGATTGCAGCACCTATGGTTTTAATTTAATGATACTGAGAATTCAAAAATAACTATTGTTTACATAAAGATTTATTTATCCAGCTTCAGTGGGTAAGGAAAACATTGATTATTTATTTTGCAGGGTACCATGTAAGAAGACACTGGCTTTACTGTGTGTGGCGAAAATTATTCCAAACATTTTTTCCTCCAAATTTCTTCAGTGTAGATGTGTAACTTCACCCTCCCGAGAACAGCATGAATGATGCAGTACACCCACTGATATATGAATAAAGTTTTGTTTCTCGTACATTTGCATTACACTCCAGACATCATGGTTTGTTACAGATGCAAACCAATCCTACACTAAAAATGAGAGAAAGAAAACCAACCATTGGCCTGATTCCTGAAGTTTACATCAATTAGAACTGCCATCTTCAATGTCAAAGTTCAGACAATTGATTTTGTCATTGGGAATTCACAATTAACCTACAATTTGAAACTCACTCCAAAGTATCCATTACCCTTTATTGCAAGATCTTGAGACCATATGTACATAAACTTCCTTTCATATCAAATATAAAATGCACCATTTCGATGAAATTTGACAATTGTAATAGACTCCAATTTTCAAATTTTTTTTGTATGGGTAATTCAAAATTTGCTTACTTTCCACATTCGCACATAATGTGCTTTTGATTAGGCTTCCCAATTTTCTTCAACGTTTCTATGGTTACGTATTTGTTTACTCGTTGAGTGAAACAATTCTTCTGTACAACAAACTGCAGCCATGGACACAAGATGATGTATATACCCAGGAGCCTAAGTCTCACCATATGGATATAAATGTTCAGTTACAATTTTGCTTATTAGGTGCATACATAACCGGTATGATGACTATGGGGTAAAATACAACTTGAGCATTGCAAAGCAGGCAGAATCTCATCAGTCACCAGCCAAATGCCCCACCTGATGTTCAGTTCCAATTATTAACCCTTATTAATTGTGTACCACAGAAAAATAAATAAGAAAAATCCAGGTCACATTATTATCTGACAGACATGAGAAATAGATGACTTGGTTTTCTGTTCAGAGCATAGACATAGGATATTAATGCCTTAATGCAAGATCTGATTGTTGGACATGGTTCAGTCGAGGAATGCTGCTGTTTTGACTTAGAGCTATGGACCATGGTTTGGGCTTGTGTGCTTGCAAGCCTACGATTTTGGCACATTAAAAATGAATTGGAACTCAGCAGAAAACCCTGCCCCTGGTGTTTAAATGTCTCATTTTTAATGATTCAGTGCCAAATATAATACCTATCTCCTGTGGGGAAATATACAAACAAGGATAAAAATGAGAAACTTGAGAGTTTAACGATTTTGATGTTTGTTTGGTTTCTGGGTTCAATCGAAAGACAAGCTCAGGTTGTAGCTTTCTCCATTACTCTTCCAAAATTAAGATCAGGCAGGAGGGTTTTGCTTCTCAGAAATAATAGGCAGCTCTTTAATTCTATTATAATCTAAGTTTAATAGGGAAAATCAAACCATTAGATTCTGTTTAGCAAGGGTAATTTTAGGGTTTGCACATTGCAACTTTGTTCTGATCCAGTGGGGCTGATTTTCGTCTCATTACGGCCCCGTTTAAAAAATAGCTAAAAAAAATACCAACTCACTGATTGAGGTCCACCTGTTCCGATTTTTGGGCAAACGTCAATTTAGCAGCCAACGCACTCGCCGGAAACAGACAGGGGTCTAATTCAAATATTGAAATAGGGATCAGATGATGCAGTTAAAATCCCAAAGTAATTTAGAGGTCAATCGGCGCTGCCCACAAATCATGGGCGGTACAGGTCGGGAGGCAGCCATTACTAGCGCTCCTTAAAGGGATCCTCACCTGTTCTCATTTAAAATGCTGCAAAGATTTGACAGACGTTTTGTTGGTAGTTTATAGTTGTTTTTGGCAAACTGCTCAATTTTAAATGTTTGTACTGGATGGACAATCTTCTGAGATCTTCAGGGGGGCAATGCACTTTTTTGCTACAAGAGGATCCTTCTGGGAATTTCACTGTCCAGAGGTGGAGGAGCAACAGCAACATGTGGAAGGAGCACAAGGAGCTGCAGCTGTAGTGAGAACATCTCGAAGGAGGTGAGATTGTAGGAATCCTTACCTTCACAAAAAGTCTATAGGCACAGGATACCACACCTGCACTTCGTTGCGAAGTGGTGCATAAGGACACTGTGTTCTCTAGAGAGACTGCCACAGAATTGCGTAGCCTCCTGCAACAAGTAGAGGGATCTCTTTCAATCTATCTGAATCTAATTTTAACAGGGGAAATTAAATCAATAAGCTCTGTTTAGAACAATGTGTATTACACACTGCGGCTGTTTTCTGATCCAATAGAGCTGACTTTTGTCTTGCATCTACTACCATAGCAGCCCTAAACTTCTTGGACTCAGGTTGCCATTGGGGAAACAATGACACCAGTCAGTCTGCAGTGCCAACCGTGGAGTCTATCTCCTGTGGGGAAATATACAAAAAATGATAGAAATGAGAAACTTGATAGTCTAACGACTTTGATGTTTGTTGGGTTTCTGGATTCAATCGACAGATAAGTTCTGGTTTGTTTTTTTGTCCATCTGTAGCTTTCTCCATTACCCTTCCAAAATTAAGATACCATAGAGCAAACACTTTGTTTACTTTTCCCCATGGACAATGAGGAACAGCAGGATAGGGCTCCAAGGTGTGCCAGGATTGTAGACTTACAACAAGTCCTGGAGCTCATTCATGTTACGCACGTATCCCACGAGTTTCTTCTCATGATTCCATTGCCTTTGTGAATCACAAAGACTTCCAATCCATTAACTTACAATTGGTGTGCGATCACAAGCCATTACGCTTTTATGTCCATGTGATACAGCCCTCTTAGTGCTACTGCTAAGATGAATTTCTACTGTGGTGGGTTTCAGAATACAGCATTGAAAGTGCAAATGGTTACATGTTGAGTGAGGGCAGGATCTCTCTCAGCTATGATTCCCACCTCAGTCAAACAGCTAGAGCTTACATTCATTATCAAGACTGACATGCAAAGAATGGCCGGCGGGCCAGAGATCCTAGCACCCATACCCAAATATGAGAGCCAGCGCCTCAGGGAAAGCAAAGGTGCAAAAGTGAGACAATTGGGTGCAAAAGGTCATTTTGGGATTGATAATCAGGACATTCTGATAACCAAAAGTATTTCATTAACTTTAAGGCACTGTGGGACTTCCTGAAGTCATGAAAGGTGCTATATAAATGCAAGTCTTTCTTTTATACTCATTAAGCTTGATGAGCTTTTGTAGCGGATCTCATAGTGGGGAGTGCTATTATGATTACTGCTCATGTCTTACCTTGCTCTTAATACATCATATAATGAAAACCCAGTCTGTGGAAGGATGTCAAGGTTGGATGAGGATGACACATTTCTCATATGTGTCTATTAAATTAAAACAGAGGTTTGAACCAAAATCAACCATGGAAGAAGAATTAAAAACAGAAAATTTGGAAATACTCAGTAGGTCAGTCAGCCTCTATGGAAAGAGAGATAAAATTAGCATTTCAGGTCGATGAAGAAGAATTAGCAGTCTTGGAGGACAGATTTAAGAACTAATTTTCCAAAAACTACAGAGTGACAAATGATTTATTTTGCTCCATTGCAGGATAACTGTTGCAAATTATCAAAATACATTTTTATTCTTAAATTAATAAAATAGGTTCATTATTAATAACTAATAATAACTTTAATTTATATAGCGCCTTTAACATAGTAAAACATCCCACGGTTGTATTAAAACATGCTCTTCAACAAGGATGGCAATTACATGTGACTCCTCAGACACTAAAGATAACGCAACAGCTTCTGACCCTCAATAAATGATGGTGTAGAAGTAAGCCAGGCTATTTGGCTCACATGTAGGAGAAGAACTAGAGGCCTCAAGCAAGACTGTAAATTAGAGAAAACCTTCCCTCCACCCCAGCCAAAGAGTAGTGGATATATATGAAAGAGACACCCAGCAGAAACAATTAATGTTGGTTAGATTAACTCCATCAGCAAAGAGCTAGATAAATATCTGGCTGAAAATAGAGCTGAAGTTTACACTGGTCGGCATAGACTGAGATGATCTAATAGTATGATGGTTCCTGCATCTAAAAATAGGGTGAGGGCAGCCCTTCTAAATTTCAAAACATAGTTACGAGACATCTGGGAACTCTTAACAAATGGGTGAATGAGAATTCCACAGTGTTCGGGATACCACTTGCATAGATAATTTATGGCAGTTATAAATTATACCAGTTACAAATTTAGCAAATCAACATGCCTTGTATTGATGGATCACACCATGCACCATATTGAAATTGAAGTGTGTCAATTATTCGATACCCTCAAGGTGATTTGGTCCTACCCTCAATGAGAATTAACCCAGATTTTAATAGTTTTCCTCTGCATTTACAGATTCAATAAAGCTATAGAATCATTGGGGCTAATTTTAACTTTCATTATTAGGTGAAAAACAGGTGATAGCAAATTGGCAGCCCGTTTTACGCCCGATTTCCCTAAAAAGCGGACAAGCTGTAAACGAGGCTGCCAATTTGCTAACAGCCGTTTTTTGCCCAGTGATAAGAGCTAAAATTAGCCCCATAAAATTTTACAGCAAAGAACAAGGCCATTCAGCTCATCACGCCTGTGCTGATTCGCTCAAAATCTCTCCCAAATATCCTTTTATTTATCCATTAAAAGCCATTATGGATTCTGTTTCTACTGGTGATTCTGGTAGGGCATTCCATCTTCCAACAACTCTCTGCCCAAAAATATTTCTTCTAATTTTTCCAATCTCTCCCTTTAGTCTTTTAGTGATGGGTCTTAAATTTATGCCCCCGATTAACTGATCAGCGGAATTAGTTTTCCCTTATTTACTTATCAATATCCCTCATTATTTTGAACACCTCTATCAGATTTGCTGTTAATCTCCTCTGTTTTAATAGATAAATCCCAGTTATACTCAAGAGCTTCTCTGTTCTGAGACCCAATAACACAGGCTTGTGAATATGTATCCCTATTCTTGAATTTAAAAAAAAAATATTCGTTTACGAGGTGTGGGTGCTGCTGCCATGGCCGGTATTTATTGCCCATCCCCAATTGCTCTTGAGAAGGTAGTGGTGAGCCGTCGTCTTGAACCACTGCAGTCCGCTTGGTGAAGGTACTCCCACAGTGCTGGTTTTGTTGTAGCGGTGTGGTACAATTGAATGGCTTGCTGAGCCATTTCAGAGGGCAGTGAAGAGTCAAGCACATTGCTGTGGGTCTGGAGTCACATAATATGCCAGACAGAGTAAGGATGGCCGATTTCCTTCCCTAAAGGACATTAGTGAACCAGATGGGTTTTTATGACAATCCGATAGTTTCATGGTCAAAATTACTGATACTAGCTTTTTTATTCCAGATTTATTTAATTAACTGAACTTAAATCCCTTCCAGCTGCCATGGTGGGAGTTGAACTCATGTCTCTGGATTATTAGTCCTGGGCTCTGGATCACTAGTCCAGTAACAAAACCACTATGCTACCATACCCCAGGTGATATATAGAATACGTGATACCATGTGAAAATTACAGGGCTCTACAAGGATCCTAATTATTGCTGATTGGGATTCATCAGTTCTCTCTCACATATGAACGTTGAATATTTTTTCTGTACAGTGCAGCATGCCTATGCATTTTAAGCTTTCATCACCCCTTTCTAGGTCACTGTGGATTCTTGGACAACAATATAGCTGGAGAACAGAACATTATGTACAGTATTTTCTGTCATTTAAACATTCGGTGTTCTTGGAAATTTGGAACCCCTTCCTGTAATATAGCAATGAACCTATATTGACAAAAGCAAGGACAAGGCCCCAAATAAAGAGAGAGCGTGACCAAATAGAGCACGGGGACTAGAACATGGCAATGGTGATTTTCATTTTATTCATTATACTATTTTACTTTGCCCAGTCAAAATAACTTTGCACAGTCAGCTATAGGCAGGCCTCAAAGATCGGAGGCTGCCAAGTCTCTTGTTTTGAATGGTCTGTCCCTGAGGGTGTTCTGTTCTAACAATGGGTGGTGTGCCGTTGCATTTTCACTGCCTTGTTGCTTTACTAAGTGCCTCATTCATTTGCTGCACTGTTCCGGGGGAGGGAAGCACTAACCATCAAAGTTTACAGATTGATAGACAGCGAGAGTAAATAGAGACGATCCATCAATCTCAGGCATCGACCACCTAGAAACCAATTCGAAACTTATGAGTTACCATTTTGAGCATAGTACATTCTTGCTTCTAAATTTTAACTCATATTTATATGTCTGAACCATTTAAAAAAATCTATACACTGTAGTAACTGCTTTTGGTTCTGCTAACTGGAAAGATGTTTCCAAATTTTATTTTTGTTCTTAAATACAGGAAACAAGCTCAAAAAGAGAAAAAAAAGGCTAAAAGTTACATTTGTAAAGAGTTCAAAAGAATGTTATTGAGCATCACTGATGTTATCATACACAATATTCAATTAAAAAAAATAAGATGCTCCTTTCAACTCTTTTACAATAAGAAGACCCTTTCCCAATATCTTCACATTGCTGATGGTTTAGTGAGTTTATCTGGTGAGTAGCCGAATCCTATGGACTGGCAATGTCCACTTCAATCCCTGGCCTGTGCAGTTATTTACTCTCAGCCAGAGCTCAGCACCTTGACAAGGGTTCCCATTCCTGCTCATTATCCTGCTGAGAATGTCAAGAGGTCAGGGCAGGGGGGATTGTTCTATGAGGAGAGATTGAGTAGATTAGGCCTATATTCTCTAGAGTTTAGAAGAATGAGAGATGATCTCATTGAAACATACAAAATTCTTACAGAGCTAGATGCAGGGAGGATGTTTCCCCTGGCTGGGGAGTTTCGAACCAGGGGCCACAGTCTCAGAATAAGGGGTCGGCCATTTAGGACTGAGATGAGGAAAAACTTCTTCACTCAAAGGGTGGTGAATCTTTGGAATTCTCTACCCCAGAGGGCTGTGAAGTCTCAGTCGTTGAGTATATCCAAGGCAGAGATCGATAGAATTTTGAATATTAAGGGAATCATGGGATATGGGGATAGTGCAGGAAACTGGAGTTGAGGTAGAAGATCAACCATGATCTTATTTAATGGCGGAGCAGGCTCGAGGGGCCAAATGGCCTAATCCTGCTCCTAATTCTTATGTTCTTATGTAGGTCCAGGCGCAGCTGTGGTATCTGCTCATGGGCAGGTCGACTGTTGACCATCACTGTAGAGACACACAGGAACCAGAGAGAAACTATTGCTTATGCAACCATACCCTAGTGACACCTTCAGCAAGGAGCAAAGAAAAAACATTAATTCGCAAGAAATTTAAAAATATATACTTCATACCACAGTTAAATAAATCCGCATCGCGCTGTTTAAAACAATCGTTTTCTCATAGAAGCAGCAGGAATTTCAATCTTTGCTTTCAATAAAAATTTGAATTCCTAGTGCTGGGGCCCCAAAATGGGGCTAAACTTTGCCAATACTCTTACAAAACAACAGATTTAGTTGTATGGTTTTTTTTGTGCATTTTGCATATGTTGTACCACGTCAGATAATTTTTCCAGTCTGACTGAATCATTTTTAATATGAGCTTGTGAGAACAGCCAACATTCTATCACTTGTTTCATATTAAAACATGTTCAGGCATGTTTCAGGCACTTCACACTTGAATAGGCTTACAGTTCTGAATTTCTGTTGTTGTTAACCATTCATTGCTCTGTAATCACTTCAACTATTTATTTGGGGTGGTCAACGTTTTTTACAGTTTACAAAAATCAGCGGGTTCTGATTTTTTTAAAGTGATGAAAGTTTGTCGCTGTTCCAATGTAGTTATCACTGGACCTCACGTTACCTGTAATTGCCTCTGCAGTGGTTTATTTTCAGTGACCATGCACTAGTTCTGGAAAGTGCTTGACTTCTTTGCAAATCATAGAATCATACAGCACAAATGGAGGTGATACTGCTCATCGTGACTCCTGTGCCCTCTCTGAAAGAGCTACCAATTAGTTCCGCTCTCCTGTTCTTTCCCCATAGCCCTGCACATATTTCCCCTTCAAGTAGTTATCCAATTCCCCTTTGAAAGATACAACTGATGCTGCTTCCGTCACCCTTTAAGCCAATGCATTCCAGATCATAACAGCTCTCTGCGTAAACAAAGTTTTCCTCATGTCTCCTCTGATTCTTCTGCCAATTCTTTTAAATCAGTATCCTCTGGTTACCGACTCTCCTGCCAGTGGAAACAGTTTCTCCTAATCTACTTGCCCTGAGTATTTTTGTAGTCCCGCTCACCCATCAGCCCCTGTGCACACTGACCCACATTGGTTCCCGGTTAAGCAACAATGCGATTTCAAAATTCGCATCCTTCTTTTGAAATCCCTCCATGCCCTCACCCCCTACCTATCTCTGTAACCCCCTCCAGCTCTACAACACCCCCCCCCCACCCACCCCAAGATATCTTCACTTCTCTAATTCTGGCCTCTTATCATCCCCGATTTCCATCGCTCCACCATTGGCAGCTGTGTCTTCAGCTGCCTAGGCCCTAAACTCTGGAATACTCTGCCTAAACCTCTCCGCCTCTCTTTACTCCTTCGGGACACTCCTTAAAACCTACCTCTTTGACCAAGCTTTTGGTCATCTGCCCAAATGTCTCCTCATATGGCTCGATGTCAAATTTTGTTTAATAATCGCTCCTGTGAAGCGCCTTGAGATGTTTTGCTACGTTAAAGGCGCTATATAAATGCAAGTTGTTGTTGTACTCTATCAAAACCCCTCATAATTTTTAACTCATAAAGGACATCTCCCCTTAATTTTTTCTACTCTAAGAAAAACAATCCCAGCTTCTCTTGTCTCTCCATGTAACTGAAAGCTCTCATCCCTGGTACCATCCCAGTAAATCTCGTCTGTACATTCTCCAAGGCCTTGATGTCCTTTCTAAAGTGGTGGTTCTCAGAGTTGGACATCATACCTCAGCTGAGGACTACGTGACAGGATAATTCCACAAATGGCCCCTGGATGAGCCTTCCATATAATCCGCTTTATTCATTGTTAGCCTTCTAAACTCTGTACACCGCAGGTTGACAGTGCGGAAAAAAGAGGTTAACATTGTAAACACTTTAACTGGGGACATGATGATATCTTTCAGTGTAAAGTTTGTTTTTTCTTTCCAATTGATGTGCCAATTCCTACGGCAAGTCAGTACAGACATAGAAAAAAAATATTGGCACAATGCAGTCTGTTACTTTTAAAAAATAATGTTAGTTCAGGATTTTACTTATTATACCATCACCCCTCCCACCGCCCCCACCTTGGCAGTGATCCCTTCATCCCAATTTAGAAGAAAATAAGACCAGATATCTCGAGAATCTAATGAGGAAAGAATGGTAGACATGGTTACATCAGACTGGTATTTGTTGATTTACGCAGTGCTGCCCAGAGTTCAAAATAAAGCAAATCTTCCAAAATCTATAAATCAATGAGGACTTCATCAGAAGTGTTAATTTTATAAAATAACTATTATTCCAACGCTATCCTTCACGGTGGTAAATGTGTAGAGAAGCCTACTGTAATGTATTTGCTTCAGAATTCATAGCAACATATTGCTATTAAGAACAGGTGTTTTTTTTGCAAAGGTTTAACAATCACATTACACATTACAATTCATCTACCAGGTTCACAACCACCTGCCTCATCGTGGATCCCCTGAACCCAACTGGCTGGGGTTTTATTCAGTATTGTGAACATCACGTGATTGGCTAAGCCACTCACAACTCAACAGCTCCACAAACCTGTGAGCATACTCATCAGGCACATACATTACTTCTACCTACTCGTAACATATTGCAATTGTCCACACTTAACACCACTGGCAAAAGAGAATCATGCTACTCTTGTATGTTTTAGTTTTTTTTTCGCTTTGTATTAAAACTCAGATGTCAATCCTACGAGCCTGCAAGGTGTTGAATGGATTTTGTTCAGGCCAGCACTTAGCCTGTGCATGAGTGGTAGGGTTTTAAAAGTCCTGATATTGGGCCTCAGACCTCATTCTGTTATCAACGACGCTGCTGGAGGAGGCCATGCTGGCAAGAGTTGCTGCTGTCACTGCAGCGACCCACTGGCGAGTGTTCATGGAGCCAGGTGGGAACTGCATCTGTGACCTGGGGGGAGCAATTGGTGGCCTGGGATCAAGCAGGGTGTGGGGAGGCAGAAAGAAAGAGTATGGAAGTCAACTGCATAGAATTACATCATAAAATCAGGCCATTCGGCTCAACAGGTCTTTACCTGGTGTTTATGCTCCACATGAGCCTCCTCCCACCACACTTTGTCTCACCCTATCAGCATAGCCTTCTATTCCTTGCTCCCTCATGGACTTATCTAGCTTCCCATTAAATGAATCTCTGCTGTTCACCTTAACCACTCCAAGTCCCACTTACTCACCACTCTCTGGGTAAAAAACGTTTCTCCTGAATTCCTTATTGGACTTATTAGTGCCTATCAATGTTTCACCCTAATTTTTTGGGGGGTGCATGGCCCCTTTAAGGGGCTGCGCAACCCATTCGCAGTTTCATAAGAACATAAGAAATCGGAGCAGGAGGAAGCCATTTGGCCCCTCGAACCTACTCCGCCATTCAATAAGATCATGGCTAACCTGATCCTGGCCTCAACTCCACTTCCCCACCCTCTCCCCATAACCCTTGACTCACGCCTGCACGAAATTTAACATTGGAAAAACCTGTCCCGGGCTGCACAGGACTGGCAGACAGTTGCGTGGCCGCACAGCTGAGAGGGAACATTGGTGCCCATCTTACAATTATGGCCCCTAGTTTTGGGCTCCCCAAAAGTGGAAACATCTTCTCGATATCTACCCTTTTCAAATGCCGTCAAAATTTTGATTGATCTCTATCATGTCACCTCAGTCTTCTATTTTCTGAGGAAAAGAACCCCAGCCTGTTCAATCTTTCCTGATAGTTGTACCCTCTCAATGTTAATATCATGCTTGTAAATCCTTTATGCACTTTCTTTATCATTTTTGGAATATGGAGACAAGAGCTGTGCACAGTACTCCAAGAGTGGTCTAAGCAAAGTTCTATATAACTTTAAAATAACTTTTCTGCTGACCTGAAAATAACCTCAGTGGTTTGTTGTCACTTTTTATGGCCTTGTTAACCTGCGTTGCTACTTTTGATGATTTGTGAATCTATATCCCCAGATCACTTTGTGCCACTACCCCATTTAGACTTATTTTCCAAGGAGTAGGTGGCCACCTTATCCCTCCTACCAACATGCACCATCTCACACTCATCTGAAATTAATTTGCCATTTACATGCCCATTATGCAAAAATTCCTGCTTTTGCTTGCTACATAGTGGGAGCAGGATCGGGTTCGACTGTGATACCCCCAGTCTCCCAGAGGTGAATATGTCTGCCGGTACTCCCCAGGCCCCCGGATGAAGAATGGACAATTGAATAAGGTGTCAAGAGTGCACCCTGCATCCATGGAGCGATCCCCCTTGAGTTGGTGCCTTAAGGACAAGAGGGAAGAACGTTGCAGGAATAAAGGAAATATTTATTACAGTTATTTCCTCTGAGCTTATGCAACAAAGTAAATGTTTATCATTGATTCGAGCATAAAGGTGACCAATGTTTCTGAAGGTGAACGCAAGTACCAAAGTACATAAAACCTAGATTACCCTCACTGCCTCTCCTCTCATTTTATACACTAGTGAGTCTGTGTATATGTCACAATCAAAATAACTTACAATACTGGAGCTGCGATGTGCTTTGGGATCCTATGACATAAGGTTCTTCAACAGTGTCAGATCACTGAAATACAATCAGTTCATGTTGCAGACTGTTTCACCGACAGTGCAAAATAAACCAAAATTGCATGAGGTAAGAAAATAAGGTTCACAGGAAAAGTTCAATGTTATATATAATTTGATATCACTCTATACATTTCGGACAGTAATCCAATCTCACAGCAAAGCTGGTGAACACAAACGGTGCAACTTTTGCTCTTCAGTTTTATGACGTCATCTAACTTGCAATATTAAATTACTGGCTGTTAGATAAATAGACAGGGATCCGGTATCGTTGCTTTCATTGTGCACAATTTTCCCCAAGGCCGTTTTTTGGCACGTTGCAAGAGTTACGCCAGTTTTTTTTTGGCCCCGACTTACTCCAAAAAAAAACTAGCAAGTTTCCCCCTTCCATTTTTTGAAATTGGCGCCGCACAGCCTGTCTTTTAGCTTCGGGGGGTGGAGCCTAATGTCTGCGCCAAAAAAACGATGAACCCCTTCTGCGCATGGGTGAAAAAAAAGGAAATTTTTGATGTGACTGCTACAGCACCCGGTCTGCATTCGGCCATTTTTAAAGAGCCAGATGTGTATGAGAACATTAATTATCATTGGAAAAATCGGAGCTGCAATACAATGTGCAACGTGGCTCAAGGACCAAGAATTTCTTACAGGATGAAGTGGAGGCACTGGTTACTGTAATTGAGGCCAGATTGCATGAACTGGATACCAGCAGAGGTCACATAAAAGTTTCACCAAAAGAAATGAAGAAACGCTGGAACCAACTTGCAGAAGATTACTGTGCAATGATGACCACCCCGAGGTCTGGAGGTCAGTGCAAAAAGAAGTGGCAGGACCTTGGTCAAGTAGTTAGTGTAAGTAATATTTTCATTTCCTCAATGGAATTGCAATTGTAAATGTAACCATCTGTATATGTCCCACCCAGCAGAAAGACACATTCCCTAAAATGTTATATTTTCATCTTTGCAGACGAAGGTGACAACAAAAGGGAATGAACTCGAACAAGAGGAGGCCCTGCAAGTCTTGGTCTGGAAGACAGGGTCGCTGCTTTGATGGGTCCTGCCTGGAGAAAAGCAACCACCACTGCTCAAGCTGAGCCCACACTTGAGGGAGAGGGTAAGTTCTGCAAATTCCACGGTCTGGCTTTGCTAAATGTTAAGTACTGCATGGGCTAGCCATGCTTCAGTTCATGAGGTTGTCTCCATCAGCCACGCTTGGGTTGATGCAATGTGCAATCATTCATCGTTGTCCTTCAAATGAGCCTGCTGCCTGCGCTGTGTGTGCCTCCTCATGCCACCCTGCCCCCTCCTCTGCTGTCTGTTCTGTTATATTTTGCAGAAATTGTGCCAACCCTAACGAGACTGAAGCTGATGGAGAAGAAGATTCAGACGCGGACGAGCCTGATGAGGAGAACATCTTCCAATCCCATCTTCCAGACCAAGAGCATGGGGATGAGGGGCAAGGGGAGCGATGCATGATGCCCACACTCTTGTAGTCACTCTGGAGGAGGTGCAGGTGATGCATATAAACGTAGTGGAAGCCTTTCCTGTTCCTGGGCATCTCGGAATCCTCCAAAGGTGCTCGCAAGGCAATGTGGGTACAATCAATGCAGCCCTGTACCTTTGGGAAGCTAGCAATCCTGGAGAAGCCCACAGCCCTATTACGCATTGCCTGGGCGGTCACGAGGAACTTTATGTAGACGTTCCTCCGGGCATATAGTGCAGCAGTCACCTGCCGAATGCAGATATGTGTTGCATGTTGAGAAATGGTGCACACATCCCCCGTTGTGGCCTGGAATGATCCAGATGCATAGAATGAAAGTGCAGCTGTAACCTTCACTTCAACTGACAAAGCAGTCCTCCTGACACTTCTAGGTTGCAGGTCTGCTTTTACTAACTCACAGATCTCGGTTACAACTTCTTTGCGGAAACACAGCCTTCTCACACAGTCTGCATCACTCAGGTGCAGGTATGAACGCCTGTTTCAATATACCCGACATGGGTAAGTCCTTCTGCCCATCATCCTACGTGCTCTGAGGTTCCGTATGTGATGACATTGAATCAATCGTCTCCTCCGCAGCACCATCATGCAGAAGGCTTACACGTGGTATGGCATTGTCAGTATTGCCCCCATGATTAAATTGTACCTTTGCAAGAAGCTCAAAACAGCAGGACAAGGAGTTAAAGCTTCTTTGGTCTCTCTCTCTCCCCAAGGTTAACGCCCGAGTATGGACCACACCCAAGTCTGCGCATGCGCAATTGGCTTGCTTAGAACAGGAAGCTCGGCATTCAAATGAGGACATTTGGAGCAATGAAGTCGAATGCAATTCTTTAATTTTAGATTTTTTTCAAAGTACCACTCCACCACCGACCGAACATCTCCTCATCGGGCTCGAGGGTCAGCCGGCAGAATCGCTTCCTCGCCCGGACACAGGGGCTCGGCAAACACCTCCACCCTCCGCCCTGGGCTTCTTTTCATGCTGCTGCATAGTGTAAGGGTTCTCATCCTTTCAGTTCGGCTTCCACACCCCCCACCACCCGGGCTTCTTTTGAAGCCGAGCCCCGAGCCCCTATATCCGGGTGAGGGACCAATTCTGCTGGCCAATTCTCTGACCCTCGAGCCCAATTTGGAGACGTTCGGTGGTGGTGTGGCACTTTGAAAAAAATCCAAAATTAAAGAATTGCATTAGACTTCCATTTTCTGCATTTTAAGTTTGAAAAAATTAAGCTTGATGATGTGTTCTTGACTCCCTCCAAAACTGGGCCTAAAAACAATGGCGTCTTTCTGCGCCGATTTTTTAATGTGCGCTGGTTTTTCTTAAGTGCCCAGAAGGTTTATTGGGAATGGTCACATACACCGTCCTAGGAAAAATGTAAGTTGGCCAAACTTACTTAAATGTGAAAAACTGGCACAGACATCAGGTTACGCCCCCTATAACGCATAAAAAAAAAACGAAGCTAAAAAAATCGTAACTAACTGAGTTACACTGGCGCACAAACTTTGGGGAAACTTGGATATTTTAATTTAGACCAAAAAAAGCCGCACGCGCCAACAAAACGGCGCAGATAACTGGGGAAAATTGAGCTCATAGGCTTTAGGTTATGGGTCCTTGTCAGCTTTGCCTTTGCAGTATTTTCTCTTTTTTTCGTAGTGCAAGTATATTGGGAATATCTCTCAGGTCTCTCGTTTTAATTCTCGCCTCCTGACTTTAAACAGTGCTGCTGAAAGAGGCAGCAGAAGAGTGTAAAAATCTCAAGCTGGCAGCATTTGATCAAGTGTACAGAAAACTGCAAGTTTTCCCCAGTGATCAGCTGAATAAAATCCGTTCAACACATTGTTCGCAGGTTCGACATCTGGGTTTTAATGCAAAGTGAAGGCAAGTGCTAAAATAAAGAGTCGCATGATAATACCCTTGGCATACATATATCTTCTTTAACACTGCCATTAAATACTATTCTAAAAAACACTGGAAATGGATTTAATGATTTCCACGAATACGATGTTTTTAGTTTCATAAACATATGACCATTTTACAGGGCAGTCAGGTTGGAATCATGTAGGAATGTAACAGTGGGTAAACTGTAGCATCATTGGGTGTATGTTTAAACAGGGGAGGATAGGTAACAACTGAAGATTCAGTGGGTAATATACACCAAGGCTTTTGGAATGCTGTAATGGCCATTATTCAGATTGATCTCGCTATGCTATAGAAATCATTGGGGAAAAATTGATTACAGCCCATTTTGAGGCGCTAACACCGACAGGCGATATTTTGCGCCAGCGATCGCAATATTCATTTTTCGCCGAAGCAGGGAGTAGAGCGATAAAAGCAGCGGTGCACGCTTCTCTTAGTGCGATATCGGGGTGCTAACTTCAGAGGGGTAGTCATGTTTGGGTGAAGGTTTACAAATGCATAAAAATCATGTAGATGGCATGGGATAGAGCCCTGGGAGATGCTTTAGAGGTCAGAACGCCAGCTTCCTGTGGCGTTATTAGCACCAGGCGTTAACTCTGGTGAACTAAACGAGTTTTGCTTCCGTGGCGCTACCGGGGCATTGCACACACATTGACGTCACCGTTTCAGTGGTGCTACAGGGCCAGGCGCTAAGTTAGCACTGTTACTAAAACCATACTAAGGTTCGCGGCCAGTGCTACAATCGCTGCACCCGGTCAAGAAGGCATTAGCGGTCGTATGCCCCAATTGAATTTCCAGTCCAAATTCATTAACAAAAAAAAACTTTCTCATCATAATCCCATATCACCTATCAGTGTAATATTTTATTATTTCCATGTCTAGGGGAATAGAAATTCAACTCGGTATGGAGACGCAAAATGGGCAGCATCAGATCAGACGCCTGTTACAAGCTGCACCTGATAGTCAGCTCCATTATAGTCAATGCAACCCAATATCATGCTCTGCGTATAACAGGTATAACAGGTGGCTGATCCGATAACCCGGGTTTTGCTCCACTGCCCGAGACGAATTTCTAGACAAGGATTTTTTTCGATGGGGCAGAAATTGGTTCCTGTCGCACCTGATTTCTCGGCAAAAATCGGAGTTGGAGGACCAATTACCGGCCGTGATCCCCTGCGACCAAATCCCTCCCGAAAGCGATTTCAGAGTGCTCAAAGCACCTGCCTAAAACAGCCGTTACTTTTCTTGAATGCGCTAATCATTGGCCTGTTTCAGGACCCTGAGCCCAACCTCAGCAAAAACTGCCCGTGTTTTGCTTCATTTTCCTGGGTCTACCATGTCCTGATCAACCATTCGTAAAGGTATTGCTGTAGGCCGCCAACAAACAGGAACGTTTTTATTGTTCCTTAAAGCAGAAGTGCTCCTGCTGGCTCCACAACAGTCCCACAAGCCGCTGCAGGCCAACAGTCATCTCTATCTTCCATTCAACGCCCCCCCCCAACCCCCCCCCGCCTCATCACCAGCACTTATCTGCAGATCACTTTGCTGTCTGAGCTGACCAATTTTGAGAAGACCCCGGCTAATGAGTTACATCGAGGCTCTCAATTGAGGCTTCATTTCCAGTGAGGCTTCACCTTCCGGCGTGTCGCCCAAATCACACATCAGCCTAATTTCCCGGCTTATGTGTCAAAATGTTCTTCACGTGCAAAAATATATGCTGAATATATTGCTCAAATTTATGTTTAAAAACTTATCTTCGAGCATTCCCGAGCCAGATATAGCATAGTTAGATGAAACATAGAAACATAGAAAATAGGTGTAGGCCATTCGGCTCTTCGAGCCTGCACCACCATTCAATAAGATCATGGCTGATCATTCCCTCAGTGCCCCTTTCCTGCTTTCTCTCCATATCCCTTGATCCCTTTAGCCGTAAGGGCCATATCTAACTCCCTCTTGAATATATCCAATGAACTGGCATCAACTCTCTGCGACAGGGAATTCCACAGGTTAACAACTCTCTGAGTGAAGAAGTTTCTCCTCATCTCAGTCCTAAATGGCCTACCCCTTATCCTAAGACTGGTTCTGGACTTCCCCAACATCAGGAACATTCTTCCAGCATCTAACCTGTCCAGTCCCGTCAGAATTTTATATGTTTCTATGAGATCCCCTCTCATCCTTCTAAGCTCCAGTGAATACAGGCCCAGTCAATCCAGTCTCTCCTCATATGTCAGTCCTGCCATCCCGGGAATCAGTCTGGCGAACCGTCGCTGCAATCCCTCAATAGCAAGAACGTCTTTCCTCAGATTAGGAGACCAAAACTGAACACAATATTCCAGGTGAGGCCTCACGAAGGCCCTGTACAACTGCAATAAGACCTCCTTGCTCCTATACTCAAATCCCCTAGCTATAAAGGCCAACATACCATTTGCCTTCTTCACCACCTGCTGTACCTGCATGCCAACTTTCAATGACTGATGAACCATGACACCCAGGTCTCGTTGCACCTCCCCTTTTCCTAATCTGCTGCCATTCAGATAATACTCTGCCTTCATGTTTTTGCCCCCAAAGTGGATAACCACACATTTATCCACATTATACTGCATCTGTCATGCATTTGCCCACTCACCTAACCTGTCCAAATCACCCTGCAGCCTCTTAGCGTCCTCCTCACAGCTCACACCACCACTCAGTTTAGTGTCATCTGCAAACTTGGAGATATTACATGCAATTCCTTCATCTAAATCATTAATGTATATTGTAAAGAGCTGGGGTCCCAGCATTGAGCCCTGCGGTACTCCACTAGTCATTGTCTGCCAGTCTGAAAAGGACCCGTTTATTCCGACTCTCTGCTTCCTGTCTGCCAACCAGTGCTCTAAGCATGTCAGCACATTACCACCAATACCATGTGCTTTGATTTTGCACCCCAATTTCTTGTGTGGGACCTTGTCAAAAGCCTCTTGAAAGTCCAAATACACCACATCCACTGGTTCTCCCTTGCCCGCACTACTAGTTAAGTGGAGCTCTTTCAATGTTGCTACAGCAATGTGGACTGGGCACTACCTCAGAAGAGCACCATCTCATACACCAGTGTGACATTTTGTATATTCTATACCTGCCATCCATCTGACCCTCTGAGTGAGATTACCAATTTTAGTGCTCAATTACATCCGAACAAAATCATATGAACATACAGAATTGACGGGCACAAAAAGATCAGCTGAACTATCAATCTTGCCCCACACCATGATGCCGGTGCATCATGACTAAGTGCTTCCTACCTCACCCTCTCCTCTCACATGCAGTCATTTAATCTCATGGGAACAATTTTATCGATGCCCGTTTGCAACTGGGTTGAGATGATCCAATATCATTTCATACAGGACTCTTACAGCTAACAGAGTTAGGAAACATTCAACATTTCAGTCTGGGTTGGAATCAAATCCAGGTTCCAGAGTTTAAAAAAGCCATATTATCTAACCACTAAATCACCCATTCTGCCTTTTTCTTTTTCATTTTATATTGGTCCGGATTTTGCGGTCAGCGGTGAATGAACGGTGCCAGCCGTTCAGTATACTTACACTTGCCCACAGAATTTCTATGGGGCTTAGAACTGGAACTTGCTGTGATTTGAAATCCAATCCAGTTCTAAGCTCTCTAATGGGGATTTGGGGCCTGTGTAAGCAGGGCAAGTAACTGTGCATCTCTTTAACCAATCAGACTGAAGAATCCTTACTGGGGCACGTAGGATCTGAACCAGAAAGTGTAAGTTTGAATAATTAATTCAAATCATGTACAGAAAGCAAAATAAAGAGATGGAATAAAAGATGGGATGAAGAAACAAGAAAAAAAAAGAAAGACTTGTATTTATATAGCACCTTTCATGACCAGCGGATGTCTCAAAGCACTTTACAGCCAATGAAGTACTTTTGGAATGGTGTCACTGTTGTAATGTGCGAAACGTGGCAGCCAATTTGTGCACATCAAACTCCCACAAAATAGCAATGTGATAATGGCCAGATAATCTGTTTTTGTTATGTTGATTGAGGGATAAATATTGGCCAGGACACCGGGGAGAACTCATCTATTCTTCTTTGACATAGTGCCATGGGATCTTTTATGTCCACCTGAGAGGTTTAACTTCCCATCTGAAAGATGGCACCTCTGACAGTGCAGCGCTCCCTCAGCACTGGACTGGAGTGTCAGCCTAGATTTATGTGCTCAAGTTCCTGGATTGGGTCTTGAACCCACAACCTTCAGACTCAGAGGCGAGGATGCTTCTATTGGAACCTATTGGAGCCTATTGGCGAGATACCGGTACAGTGAGGCTTCTAAAGGAGCAGGGCAGCGTGGACAGCAACTTCCTGATTTCTGTGTTTAACTGCGCATGTGCGGTCGCTGAAAGTTGCTGACCAATTTATACCTTAATAACGGAGACACTGATAGCCTCTCTGTTATTTTTACCGTAAAATCCAGCCCAATAGCAAGAAGCAGTGTCTGCATGATAGCAGTTTGAGCATAAGAATTTAGAGATGTTCTTTTAATATCAGCAGACTATATCAATATTGTATTAAAATTAATGCTAGTTTCAGACTCAAGGGCCGGAGTCTTCCAAGTCCTGCGAGTGCGGGTTTGGAGGCAAAATGGCCCTGATTGGCAGCGGGGTGGGATCTTGCTCCAAACTTGCCTCCATGTCAGTTTCTGAACTGGCAAGTCTGCATGCGGATCGCAGACCCGACACCAAGTGGCGGGCCAGTCAATTAAAATGCTTAAGAGGAAATTTTAAGGTATTTAAAAGGATTTTACCCAGGCACTTACCATTTTAGCAAGTTTTCAATGAGTTTGCTATTCCTCGTAAGTGTGTCAGGTTCTCAGTGACTCTCCATTGCTTTGGCTAGTTGACAGTTGCAGAAGTGGTAAAAAAGCTACCATTTCACAGCTGTTCACTTTCCAATGTCAGAAGCTGAAGTCTTCATGATTTGGAAGGGACTTTTGAGCTGTATGCAGTTTGGAAGTGTTTGCAGTGAACTCTCTATTCACTGTCACCTCCTTGGAGCAACCTCTCTCACAATTGACAGAACGCTTCTGTCATCTCAACCTCACCTGCCATCTATTCCAGCAGCATCGGTGCCCTTGTAAAAATCTCACCTTGGTCCTCAGAATCCTACCACGATCAGCCCCAATACCAACATCACTAAAAACACCGGCAACAACAACAACAAAACCAACCTTATCCGTAATCACCTGATGCTGCACAGGACACAGGGCATCAGCACCCGAGCACATTGCTACCTGGGAGGCCAGTGATGGTCTCACCATGGCCACATTCTCTTCACTTGACCCTGGCTGCCACATGATGCACCAGGTTGGCACCACCCCACACCAGCACCATAAAGCATCCCTGCAATTCCCAAGCCATTCCTCTCACACTCATCACCATTGTGCAGGGTACCCTTATGTCTGACCATTCACTACAGCTCACTAAGCCACTTCCAAAGTTGCACACAAATCTGCCCAAGAACACAAAGGGCTAAAAATTCATTATAGCCCGGTTTGTGGCTTGGTCACTAACTTTGGCGATGTTTACCGCCTCCAACCGAGATATTGATTTTTAGCGCCCCAAGAGGGGTATGGAAGCATTCTACACTCATCTGCGGGCGGTAACCCTGATTCTTGGGGCACTATTGCGGGAGCACAAATGAAGTTGTGGCGCTTGTAAGCCGGCATCCTAGCGCCTAAAGGGGATGTCAGCTGGACCACCTGAAAACTGAATAAAAATGGAAGGCAGCTACTGTTTACATTAGCAACTAGTGTTCAGCAGCTAAGAGAGTTACATGAATATAAATAAAGTGCATTCTTCAAAACCGACCTGTACACACATTGAAATATCACCCCAGGATATTCTTCGGGATGCTTGCTTTCCCTGTCAGGATTAGCGCCAGGCGCTACAGCAGGTGAAAATATTGAAGTTAGCAATCGTGGCGCTAACAGGGAGTTGCACACTCTTGATGTCACCAAGTGGGTAGCGCTAGAGTGCGCGGTGCTAACGGTTAGCGCCTCTGCGAAACCGCCACTGAAGTTTGCGGGAGGAACTGACAGCACGGGTGGTAAGCGCTTAGCAGTCCATTAGTGCCCCTCTCGGGCGCTAACAGGTGACGCTAAGCAAATTAATTTTTCGCCCAATGTGTTCAAAATAAAGAATTCAACGTTTAATAACCCATTAGCAGAAACTCTACATAAACATTGGCTAAAACACCCAAGTGCCTACCCTTGCGTGTTGTTAGTTGGTATGATTGAACAAGGATGAGGTTGAGTGTGAGGGGTAGCTCGTGAGATAGGGAAGTGATAATGTAGATAGAGAGAGAGGGATGGATGAAGCTGCAAGGTGTGAGTAAGGATGTGCAGAAGTCGGGTAGGGAAGGCAAAATGATGGGGATGTGATAAGTGGCACAGCAGGACAAGGTTGAGTGTGGCTTTGCAGTAATGTTTCATGATCTGCTGCAGCCAGGTCCTTCTGATGACATCCTTGTGATGTATGTAGCACTCAAATCACTGACTCCACACAGTCTGGCGTTGTTGTAACTGCTGTGGCCTTGGTCCTTTATTATGTAACTCTAGAGTGCCTCTCAGGTGTGGTGGGCAGCCTTTTATACTCTGTCTTGCAGGTACTTCCAGGTCTCCCACCACAGTGCCCTCTGTGGTGCACCATTGTAACCATATATTTAATGTACCTGGAAAATACATAACATCTTACTTCCCCGCCCCAGTTCCAAAAACCATTGCCGGTAACCTCGGCCTTGTTCGTCCTGGTTGATTTGTGAGTGTGAGTCCATGACCATCCACTGTGACCTTTTTTCCTCCATGTAGAGATTATGCTTGCGATCTGGTGCAAGCATGTGGTATTTGAAGTCCTTACATGGGTGATGAAGTACACGAGCATAACCTCCATTAGAAAGCAGGTATATATAGACAGTGCATTTGTATGGTACATATAGATGCATTGAAGAATTATAACAAAAGCTTGCAGGTACACTGAACAGTTATTTAATCCCAGCTCTGCTGGGTGAGGTACGGTGGCGGCATACAGCCCCTTTTTGCCCGAGGTAATGGGCTGCGCTGAGACAGGGTATCGCAACTGGTGCGTTGCCTCTGTTCTCAGAAAGTAGTCGTCTTTGTGGCTCATCTGCCACTGCTGAACCATTGCATGAATCACATAAATTCGGAAAGCGCTTTAGACCATTAGTCATGTTAGTCACAGGTCCATTAACCCTTTTACTTGTACCTCGTGGTATTAACTCTTTTCGCAAATCACCCATCATTTTAAACACAGTAATCATTTCAGCATCAAAATATTAACTCCTGTCTTAAATCATGTCATCATACAAATTACATTACTCATTTAGACTCGCTCTTGCCTTACAAAAGTCTCTTTGTGGGGACTGCCAACGTTGTAAGGCCCTTTTAAGACTCCCGGGCACAATTCCCTTTGAAGACGCCATCTTGTTGTTTCCATGAGGCTTCCACAGGGCGCCGCTATTTTAGTTGCTCTGCTTACCTTTCTCCACAGACTTCTGCTGCCACGAGGCTCGCCACCATCTTGAGCTCGCTGTGCCTCTTTACTTTGAAACAACTCCGCCAACAGTTGCAGCCGATTACAGAAAGAGACGTAGCATACCTGGAGAGTACTTCTTCCAGGGCCTGCTTGTCTGTGTCGAGATTTAGACCGCCGATGAAGAGCTTTCCTTCTCCGGACCCTTTTGCGAGGTTGGTTTCCCTGCTGTACTCTAGCCTGCTGCTGCCTACCAGTTCGCTCTCGACTCTCTCTCGGGACCCACCACACTTCGACCGCACCCGGGAGCCACAATGCACCAGCCCCTGCATCGCCGCATCCTCTGGAGCCGGCCTCTGCCTGCGGGCCGACGGTGCCTGCTGGAGCAGCCCTTCAAAGCCCTTCTTTCTCCTCCAGCTCAGTCGGCACTGCTCTTTGGGAACCCGGGGGAAAGCGGTCTGTGGAGGAATGAAGTCTTCCCAGCTCCCACGGACCTTCCCCATCCACCTCCTGCCGAGTAGCGTCGGCCCATCGCCTGCGATGATCCACAAAGGTAAACCGTGCGTCTCGCCCCCGTGAGATACCTGCACATCTGCTCTGCCAAGAACAGGTATCAGTTCCTTGGTGTAGGTGCGCAGCTTCGCCGTGACCGGGACCAGCTTAGGTCATGCAGCTGGGTTGATCCACAGTTTATCAAAAGTTTCCTGACTCATCAGCAACTGACCCGATCCAGTGTCCATTTCCATATTCACTGAGGCTCTGTTAATCTTGACTTCCAAAATCACTGGGGCCGAATCGTCGGTACAAGTATACAGTCGAAACGCCTCAACTTCTTCTACCTGGATGGTGGATCATCTACCATCTCCTCAGCCACACGGTGAGTCAGGTTTCTTTTGCACATATGCTGAAGGTGGCCTTTCGTGTGGCAGGTAATGCACGTATACGCCGCAAACCTGCACCGGTGAGCCCCATGGCTTCCTCTGCAGCGCCAGCATGGTGCTACTCGATTAGGCCCCATCGGCGGACTCTGAGTTCCCAGACCCCAAGGTCCCTGCTTTCTGCCCTGGGCAGAGCCACATTCTGCAGTTTTGTCCGTGACGGGCGCTATCCTGTGGACAGTGCCTGCCGGGTTCGAGACTGTGTGGGGGATCATCTGCTTGATGCTGCAAGTCAGGTCATAAATGCTCGGCTGATGGTGATGGCTTGCTTCAGGGTGACTGTAGGCTCAGTGGATAGCAGCTTGTGAAGGAGACCCTCATGGCCAACCCCCATAACAAAATCGTCTCGCAACGCTTCGTCAAGGTGTGTGCCAAAATCACAAGGCGCCGTGAGTCTCCTGATGTCCGCAGCATATTTGGTGACATCCTGGCCCTCAGGTCTGCAGTGGTGGTAGAATTTGTGCCTGGCCGTGAGGATGCTCTCCTTCGGTTTCAGTTGGTCACAAATGAGTTCAATCAGCTCCTCATATGACTTGTCCTTGGCACTCGTGGGTGCCAGCAAATCCCTGACGAGACAGTAAACCTCATCGCCACAACTGGACAGCAATATCGCCTTACGCTTCTCTCTCAGTTCATTCGTGTCCTCCATCAGGTCGTTTGCTACAAAGTAGTACTCGAGCCTTTCCGTAAAGGCCTCCAATCATTACCCACTGTAAAATCCTTTAGCGAGCCCAGAGTAGCCATGGTTATGTGAAGCTGGTCCATGTCCTTGTCGCCAATGTGATGTATGTAGCACTCAAATCACTGACTCCACACAGTCTGGTATAGTAGTAATTGCTGAGGCCTTTGTCCTTTATTGTGTAACTCCAGAGTGCCTCTCAGGTGTGGTGGGCAGCCTTTTATACTCTGTCTTGCAGGTACTTCCAGGTCTCCCACCACAGCGCCCTCTGTGGTGCACCATTGTAACCATACATTTAATGTACTTGGACAATACATAACAATCCTTGCTTGTGCCCTCCTGTGCATTGTGCAACCAGGCTGCGTTGGTGTCCTGGGGAGGTCTCTTCCATCCATTGGAAGGGAAGAGAACCACCCTGCATGCTGTGATTCCCTCCATAAACTGGAGGGAGTTGTGAGAGAGTCTGGGTGCAGCCGTGCACCTTTGTGCAGTGTTTGTCAGTGTTTGCAGCACCTCAATCCTGTGGAACACTGACAGCACAACTGTCAAGAAAAAGCTTGCGATGGCCCCTTTAAGAAAACCGGTTGATGACACGTCATCAAATTATGTCAGATGACATCAGACCGCCTTCCTGTTAATTTGCCGGGAACCTCGCAGGACGGTCTTAACAAGCCCCATCAATGAAATATTGTGTTGAGAGGGCAGGATGGAGTTGGGAGTGCATTCCCCACACGTCACCAATGCTGGCCGCACTGGTCTCATCACTGTTGCTGAAATCATGGCCAAGAAGTAAGTCAGTCTTAAATGAGTTTGTAAGCTAATAGTGAGATCCTGAATTCTGTTTTATATGACCATAATCAATCTATTTTTTTCTTTATAATTCAGTGCTGGATTATTAGGAATTCTGATGACAAGTAACATAAAAGCAGCACAAATGGCCCTAATTTTAACTCCGGTGGATTTACCATTCAGGCCTGAGTTAAAATTATAGTCGGGTCTCAATGATATCATCGAATGCAACATGCATATGTCAAGAAGGACCCTGTTGGCTCCGGGTGTGTGTCCTTGTTGCCTGCTCAGGATAGCAGGTTAAAATTTCAGATGTTGCGATCACGGTGGCTTTTGGGCATGTAAGAGCCAGGGCGATTTTAACTGCCCATCCACCAGGTTTCTGCTGAGCGAGTAGGGTTAAAATAGCCCCCATTAGTGTCCGAAGTGCTGAATGAGAATCGGAAAGTGAATGTTAAATTAAAGAATAACAATATGTAACTGTAAAAGGCATGCAGTAAAACTAATGGTCTTAGAATAGATATTGCAACTTCCACCCATTCTTCAAGTGACTGGAAATCTTGCAGAAACTTCGAAAATTTGAAACATTGATTGGAAGTATATTTAGCAACTATCAGAGCAAATGTAAAAAGCAAGACAAAAGCATCCATTTTCTTACAGGTTACTGTGAAAGAAGCTCAATTTATAATAATTTCAACTGAAAAGAAAAGGGGAATCTGGTACTGGATGTAGCAATGAATTAATCTGAGAAATACTATAACCTTAAATAAAACGTGACTTATGAAAGATCAATTCAGTAGATGCATTCAGAAAATGGAGGAAACTTTATCAGCATGTAAATAAGAACATGGGAACAGGAGTAGGGCATCCATCCCATGTAGCTGGCTCTGCCTTTCTATTAGACCATAGCTGATCTGCACCACAACTCCACTTTCCCACCTTAGCTCCATATCGCTTGATACCCTTAAGATCCAATTGTCCCAGTACCCACAACCTTTTGGGGAGAGAACTACGTCGAGCTCACAGTAAAAGCTGTACAGTTGTTGATTCGATGGAACAACTATTAAAAGATAGAGTAATTTGTATAGTACCAGATAATCTTTCGAGAGAAAAGGTGTCGGGGGAGAGAGCTCGGAGTTAGGCTACAGAGAAATGGGATGGCAGAAGCAATAAAACACTAAGCCAAAATGTTGCACACTTAGAAAACTGGAACCAGTGAGGCAGTAGTTAAGAATGGAATGAAGATGTCATCAAATGATAAATTTGAAAATCATTCAAATTTGAAGGAAAGGACGAAGAAATAAAAATAATTGTGCAGACAGTGTAGACTCAATACTTCCCAATATGTTTTTTGGAAAGTATGCATGAAACGGCAAAAAAAACCACTGCAAAAAGCATTGGGCAAAATCATGAATGTTGTGAGGGAAAAATAGCTTTCAAGGAATTTTATGTGGATGTCATAACTGCAAATCAAGCAATTTATAGAGTTTGGATTCTGCCATCAATAGAGTATGACACAGCCATATTATACATAAAATAAGAATATAAGAACATAAGAAACAGGAGCAGGATTAGGTCATTCGGCCCATCGAGCCTGCTCCACTATTCAATAAGATCATGGCTGATCTGATTATGGACTCAGCTCCACTTCCCAGCCTGCTCCCTATATCCATTTATTCACTTATCGCTCAAAAATCTGTCTATTTCCGCCTTAAATATATTCAACGACCCAGCCTCCACAGCTCTCTGGGGCAGAGAATTCCATAGATTTACAACCCTCTGAGAAGAAATTCCTCCTCATCTCAGTTTTAAATGGGCGGTCCCTTATTCTGAGACTATGTCCCCTAGTTTTAGTTTCCCCAATGAGTGGAAATATCCTTGTCAAGCCCCCTCATTATGTTATATGTTTCGATAAGATCACCTCTCATTCTTCTGAACTCATAAGTCAACACCCTCATCTCCAAAATCAACCTAATGAACCTTCTTCGAACAGCCTCCAATGCAAGTATATCCTTCCTTAAATACAGAGACCAAAACTGTATGCAGTACTCCAGGTGTGGCCTCACCAATACCCTGTACAGTTGTAGCAGGACTTAATCTGCTGTCATACTCTATCCCCCTTGCATTTGCCTTCCTGATTATTGCTCTAGCTGCATATTAACTTTTTGTGTTTCATGCATAAGAACCCCCAGGTCCCTCTGTACTGCAGCACTTTGCAATTGTTCTCCATTTAAATTATAATTTGCTTTTCTATTTTTTTTGCCAAAGTGAATAACCTCACATTTTCCCACATTATACTCCATCTGCCAAATGTTTGTCAACTCACTTAGCCTGTCTGTATCCCTTTGCATATTTTTTGTGTCCTCCTCACAATTTGCTTTCCCACCCATCTATGTATCATCAGCAAACTTGGCTCTGTTACACTCGGTCCCTTCATCCAAGTCATTAATAACAATTGTAAATAGTTAGAACCCAGCACCGATCTCTGCGGCACCCCACTAGTTACTGTTTGCCAACCAGAAAATGACCCATTTATTCCGACTCACTGTTTTCTGTTAGTTAGCCAATTCTCTATCCATGCTAAAATGTTACCCCTAACCCCGTGAAATTTTACCTTGTGCAGTAACCTTTTATTTGGCACCTTATCGAATCCCCCTTATCCAGCCTACTCGTTACATCCTCAAAGAACTCCAGCAAATTTGTCAAACATGATTTCCCTTTCATAAAACCATGTTGACTCTGCTTGATTGAATTATGCTTTTTGAAATGTCCTGCTACTGCTTCCTTAATAGTGGACTCTAGCATTTTCCCAACAACAGATTTTAGGCTAACTGCTCTATAATTTCCTGCTTTTTGTCTGTCTCCTTTTTTAAATAGGGGCGTTACATTTGTGGTTTTCCAATCCGCTGGGACCGCCCCAGATTCCAAGGAATTTTGGTAGATTACAAACAATGCATCAGCTGTCTCTGCAGCCATCTCTTTTAAGACCCTAGGATATAAGCCATTAGGTCCAGGGGACTTGTCCGCCTTTAGTCCCATTATTTTACCGAGTTCTACTTCATTAGGGATAGTGATTGTATCAAGTAGATACAGGAACATAAGTGAATGTCATTTATGAGAAAGAATACAAGGTATCACAAAGGAGAGCTAAATTGCAGAAGACTAAAATAAAAATGTCAGCTTATTGTAACACAGATATCTGAGTGAAAGAAAGGTGTGCTATCAGCACCTGATGAGAAGATGAAGTTAGTCAGAACTGAGAAATAAACAATGATTGGTGGATGACAACAAGTAAAACAAGACTGCTCCCCATGCATTCACGTTTAATGGAACCCTAAAGAAGGGTTAACGAGCAACAGTGTATAAATAGAATAAGATTGCAATACCAAAAAGCTTACAAAAAGAGATGCTGCAGAAGATTCATTAGGGACATCTGGGAACGTAGGAATGTACAGGACAAGAAACAGCATTGCAGTCCATCTGGCTGGTGTCCGACAGCTGACCTTGAGGGACATACGGGCATCAAGAAATGTAAAAAACAGACATATTGTCCAAAATAAATCAGGACATTGCTCATGTGGTCGAAAATTGTTCTTCTGCCTTAAAAAATAGAGCAAGGCAATCAGCAGAGCCACTGAAAACTCACCCAGTACCACCATGCCAGAAGACAGGTGTGGACTTGTTCACAGGCAAGCAAAGTATTCAAAACTTTTCAAGAAAATTACAGAGAATGGGGAAACAAGATTTGTTTGTGATTTTTGGGTGTAGAAGAATGAATACCACCGTACTAAAAGATACTCTTGACATTTGAATGAAGCAATCCATGCCCGCATGCAGCAAGACCTGGACAACATTCAGGCTTCGACTGATAAGTGGCAAGCAACATTCGCGCCACACAAGTGTCGGTCAATGACTATCTCCAACAAGAGAGAGTCTAACCACTGCCCCTCGTCATTCAATGGCATTACCATCGCCGAATCCCGCACCATCAACATCCTAAGGGTCATCATTGACCAGAAACTTAACTGGACCAGCCACATAAATAATACAGCCACAAGAACAGGTCAGAGGCTGGATATTCTGCGGTGAGTGTTTCACCTCCTGACTCCCCAAAGCCTTTCCACCATCTACAAGGCACAAGTCAGGAGTGTGATGGAATACTCTCCACTTGCCTGGATGTCTGCAGCTCCAAAAAAACTCAAGAAGCTCAACACCATTCAGGACAAAGTAGCTCACTTAATTGGCACCTCATCCACCATCTTAAACATTCACTCCCTGCAGCATCGGTGCTCCATGGCTGCAGTGTGTTCCATCTACACAATGCACTGCAGCAACTCAACAAGGCTTCTTTGACAGTATCTCCCATATTGCGACCTCTACCTCCTAGAATGACAATGGCAGCAGACGCATGGGAACATCATCACCTGCAAGTTCTCCTCCAAGTTACAAATGATCCTGACTTTGAAATATATGGGCATTCCTTCAATGTTGCTGGGTCAAAATCCTGGAACTCCCTCCCTAATAGCATTGTGGGAGTAGCTTCACCACACAAACTGCAGCAGTTCAAGAAGACAGCTCACCACCACTTTCTCAAGGGCAGTTAGGGATGGGCAATAAATGCTGGCTTTGCCGGTGATGCCCACATCTTATGAACTTATAAAAAAAAAATGTTAGTAAGATATTAGTGCCATAGTATATGAGCTTCAAACCTTACCAGGCTAAAGGGATTGGAATTTCTATGGATGTGCAAAAAGTATAAGGGCTAAAATTAATATTAGAGGAGACACATCAAGCGATTATTAGTCAGCAGTTTAGCAGTTACATCTTGAGCACCCTGCTTGGTGTTAGTTGCACACCTTCCATATTTTGCCATAGATCCCAGATGCATTAATATACATTCCAAATACTAAGCAATAAAATATAGACTGCATCCACATATCTTGCTCTGCACTCATACAAACAACTTGTAAGAAACTTGTTTTAGAAAAGGTTGTTTGTAAGCAAGGGAGCTTTAAACAACGAATAGTGTTTCAAAATACGATAATGTTACAATGAAGAACTTCCATATTACCTTTTCTTTACTTTATACATTTAAAACTTTGCAAGAATGCACGCAGTTTAAACACATTGGGGCCAAGTTTCGGCCTGAGATGCTCCTGAATTTTTGGAGCAACTGGTTTAGAATGGAGTATCTTAGAAATTTGAATTCTCGGCATTTAGTTTGCTCCAGTTCGAGTCAGTTAGAACAGTTTCACTTTGGAACAGAATTTTTTTTTCAAAAGGGGGCGTGTCCAGCCACTTACGCCTGTTTTCAAAGTTTAGGCAGTGAAAACTTACTCCAAACTAACTTAGAATGAAGTAAGTGAAGATTTTTGTACGTTCGAAAAAACCTTGTCTACACTTTAGAAAATCAGGCGTAGGTTACAAATTAGGCGTAGGGAATGGGGGTGGGGGGGTTTAAAGGAATGTTTACAAACATTAAAAACTTCAGTTTTACAAATAAAGAGCCATCATCAATAACAAATGATAAATACATCAATAAATCAACCAATAAATCGATCAAAAAAGATTAATTTAAAAAAAATTTTAATTGAAAAAATCAATGAATAAAACATTTTCTACTTACCGACTGCAGCACCTGGAGTCCTCCAACAGTGTGCTGGGACTGCCCCCCCAGTGTGTCTCTGTCAGTATCTCTATCTCTCTGTCTGTCTGTGTGTGTGTCTCACTCTCTGTCTGTCAGTGTCTGTGCTTCTAACAGCGAGGGGAGGGGGAGAAGGGGGGTGGGAGGGGGAGAAGGGGGGTGGGAGGGGGAGAAGGAGGTGGGGGGGAGGTGGAGAAGGGGGGTGGGGGTGGGGAGGAGGTGGGGGGTGAGGGGGTGAGGTGGGGGGGTGAGAAGGGGGGGTGGGGAAGAGGAGGGGGGGAGGAGGAGGGGGTGGGGGGGGGAGAAGGAGGGGGGTGGGGGAGGTGGGAGGAGGAGAAGGGGGGAGGAGAAGGAGAGGAGAAGGGGAGGAGAAGGGGGGAGAGGAGGAGAAGGGGGGGAGAGGAGGAGGAGGGGGGGAGAGGGAGAGAAGGGGGGGAGAGGGGGAGAAGGGAGAGAGGATGGAGGGATGGAGGGATGGAGGGATGGAGGGAGGGAGGGAGGGAAGGAAGGGAGAGAAGGGAGAGAAGGAGGCTGAACGGCTGGGCTCAAGACTTCGGGCTGGATTTACAGGTAGGTGGCGTTGGGTCTCGGGGGTGGGGGGTGTCGCGGAGGTCCGGGGGGGGGGGGAAGAGTCACGGAGGTCTGGGGGAAGAATTGTGGAGGTCCGGGGGGGAGTCGCGGAGGTCGGGGTGGGAGAGTCGTGGGGGTGGGGGGCGGTGGTGAAGGGAGAGAGTCGTGGGGGGGGGGGGCGCAGAGGTTGGGTCGGGTCGCGGGGGGGAGCGGAGGTCGGGTCACCGGGGGGGGGGGCGGGGGGAAGCAGAGGTCGAGTCGGGTCCGGTCGGGTGGGAGGAGCCTTATCCACGCAGCCCCATTGAGGCCATTCGGCCAGGGCTCGGGGCTGCGTGCTTCGGGCCCCTCCCACAGTTTTGGGTGCATGGAGCTACTGCACATGCGCGCCCACTGTAGTGCGCATGTGCAGAGGTCCTGGCACTGTTTTCAGCGCAGGGAACTGGCTCCACCCCCTACAGCTCGTGCTGCGCTGCGCCCAGCTCCAGAGGGCCTGCAGTGAGCCGGAGAATAGGTAAGTTTTTTTTAGGCGCACTTTGTGGCGCGAAAACGGGTGTCCAGGTCTGGGCTGTGCCGTTTTAGGCGCGGCCCGAAACTTGGGCCCTTAGTCTCTGCCAATAGTGCAAAATCATAACAAATCGGCAGCCAATGAGGTGGAAAATGGGCCATGGTGTAAAACGTATTGGCAATTCGCTGTGAGCCAGTTTCCTGCAACAGCCAGAGATCAATTTCACCCCCTGTATCTCAAGCTATTATTTAAAACTTCCTGGTGAGCAAGTAAAATAATATAAAAACAAGTTATTCACTTGAATAGCAATTGTTTGTAGCTTTAAAGTTACTTCTTTGTATGTCAGATCATGGTTTGAGAAGAGTTAATATTCCATGACTTATATTTTAATCTTCTGTTTTATGTTTATTTTAACTTCTGATACAGGCATGAACAGCTTGTACTGTGGAAGAGTGAGATCTGAGATTTCTTGGACCAGAGATGGGGTTACTTTGAAATAAGGGGCCTCACAATTGATGCACTAAGGATAGCGATTTGCCAAAAATTGAAGTAGCATATGGTGCTGCAAATGGCCAGTGGTGAGTATAAGTTTGGACAGATGTGAGCTGGAGGAGGAGGATGCCTCATCTTAGTAAGGCTGTTTGCTCCTGACGACCAATCAGCACAGTCGGACCCTTACAGCACCCCCAACCCTTGGGGAAGGGTCCCTGAGGCACTTTTGGCTGTTACTGCACAAATCCTGTGCTTTATCCGCGGCACACAAATCCCAAGTTGCACCGCTTCTGATCCTGACTGATTTTTCCTGCCAACAATGGGTCCATCTTTCAGTGCTCGTCCGTTGTTTTAACTAGTCAGACCACCAATTGTAAAACTGCACCAGCTTGCTGCTCACTGCTACTATTCCCACTTTGCAAACCTTTCAGTTCACTTGGCAAAAGTATAGCGGAATTTCAGTCAAGCTAGCCACGGGACTGCTAATTACAGAAGATGCACTCGGGACGCTCTATCTCAGAGCTCCAACAGCTCTGCTTGCGTCATATCAATGAGAAACGGCTGTAATTTATAAGGTGGAAGATGTGCTTTTAAAGATGCTGCAACAATGCTGCTAAAAATTAATTGCATTTTCTGGTTGTACCGCAACAAATCAGTTACAATTAAGTGAGGCAAATTAACCCTTTGTCTTCACTAGAAAAAGAAAAGCTTCCATTAAAATGATTCTTTTTAAACAGCATAAGCCTTAACTTCTGATAATAAAAATGCTGTCATTTTACACAGTAGCATGTGTCCTTTGTATATGATTACAAATGGAAGATTATAATCACATCTAGGACGAAAGAAAAAAGGACACCGAGTCCAAGTTTGAATGGCACCAAAAACACTTGGAAAAATATACATTTTTTTTGTGCTATTTACAACAGCCCCTAAAAATATAGGACCGGATTTTGCGGTGGTAGTGATGTAGAACATTTAACATGCACCGTCATTGCCCCTCTGAAGCTGACTGTAACTTCAGGATTTAGCGCATGTACAGCTAAACATGGAAATCCTGAAGTTGCGGTCAATTGTTCCCTGCTCAAGCACAGACTGCACTGTGGGTCCCCCCCCACAACCCCCTCCCCCCACCTCCCCCCCCACTCCAGATAGGTGGTTGTCAGTGAAATCAGTTGAACTGCCGAAAACGTAAACTTTTCTGATCTAATTGTGCTGTTAAATCCCCATAAAAAGCTATGTCTTGTTGGAATAGGTGTAACTAGGGTTTTACTGGCATAGTGAGTGATAATCAACTGTTCTGGCCCTGAAAAACTAATTTTATATTTGTGGATGGACAAATTCCTCCATTATGATAAAAATTACGAGATTTTTCTAAATAATAAAAAATATATATTTTTAAGTTTGTTTATGATATTTCAGCTTCTATCTTAATGTATGTATGCTCTAATGTTTATTTCGCTCTCTGTAAAAAAATGTAAACATGTAGTCAGTGCTTTTTATTTCCTGGTTTGCTGTCTGTGAGAATTCTTCAATATAATTGGCTGCTTAGACATCTTGATGACATCACTGCTGCTCTACACTATGCATCCTCTTTTGACAGCACTACAATCAATTTAATGTCGAGAAAGCTCAGGTTGTCACTACAGATATCGCAAGATATTTGTGGGCAGTTTTCTTCGAGATCAGCGACCACTGAAAGAAAATTCAGGGCTATAATCTAACAAACCATGATATTTGATGAAAAGGGTCTTATGACTATGCTTCCTGTAATGCTGTGTCTGCTAATTCAACAACAACTGCCATAAGCAAATGGACCAAAAGGTGACCAAATTGTTAAAAATGAATGGCTACAAATGTCTGAGTTTGGAAAACCCGAACTGCAGAAATCACCAAACATGACAGGAAAAGGCCTGGGGTTGAAGGAAGGACTAAAAAGCCCTCACCTGTAGAAAATGATGCGGAGAGAAAACATTATATTGCCTAAATCTATGGGTCTAAAATACAACAACAACAATTTGCATTTATACAGCTCCTTTAATGCAATAAAATGTCCCAAGGCGCTTCACAGGAGTGTTATCAAACAACATTTGACACCGAGCCACATAACGAGATATTAGGACAGGTGACCAAAAGCTTGGTCAAAGAGTTACGTTTTAAGGAGCGTCTGAAAGGAGTGGAGAAAGGTAGAGAGGCAGAGAGGTTTTGGAGGGGATTCCAGAACTTTCCAGAGTACAAATACCTGAGGGATACATTACAAACTATTATGGGAGGAATTGCTTGGGTAGCTGTATACAGCAATATCATAAATGCCTTCACAAAGATTCCCGCTGGTTGGTATACCTACCAACTCATAAATAAAATCTCGGTATTGATTTAAACAAAAATTGAATTTTAGTGAAACAAGAATGAGGAGCAATACCTACAGGTTTTGTAATATTACTGTTGGCCATTATGAATGCCAAAAGGGTCTTATAAAATATTACTGTCCAATTTATTGGCTTGATATTGGTTGGACCCACAAGATTCAATTCAAATAAAAGAACCATAGGAAACTGGTTCTCATTGTTTGATATTTCCAGATTTTTTTTAAACTGAATTTTTAAATTCTCAAACTGCCATGCTAGGATTCTGAACTCATGTTCTCTGGATTATTAGTCCAGGTCTCTGGGTTAAGTATTTCATGATGACATCGCCTGTGATTTGTGGCCAGTGGGCAATATCCCTTCTTGACCTTCTCAACCTCTCCACATCATTAAACATGAGTGACCATGCCATTCTCCCCCACTGTCACTTTTCTGTTGTCCAGCTCCATGAGCCTGCCTTTGCATGGTCCACTCCTGCCTATCTAGTACATGCTAGCGTATCTCCAGCAAATCCTTCATCTCCTTCCCCATCACTATACATTCAATTTCTCTCAAGGATGTATCATTGGCCCTTATTCTTCCTTACCTATAATTTGCTTGTCAGCTGTGGCTCAGTGGGTAGCACTCCTGTCTTTGAGTCAGAAGGTTGTGGGTTCAAGTCTTCCTCCAGGGACTTACGCACAAAAATCTAGGCTCGCAGTACTCAGGGAGTGCTGCACTGTCAGAGGTGCTGTATTTTGGATGAGATGTTAAACCGAGACCCCGTCAGCCCTCTCAGTTGGCCATAGAATATCCCGTGGCATTATTTCAAAGAAGAGCAGGGGAGTTAACCCCAGTGTCCTGGCCAATATTTATCCCTCAATTAACATAACAAAACAGATTATCTGGTCATTATCACATTGCTGTTTGTGGGAGCTTGCTGTGTCAAATTAGCTGATGTATTTCTTTTATTACAACAGTGACTATACTTCAAAAGTATTTCATTGGCTGTAAAGTGTTTTTGAGACATCCGGTGGTCATGATAGTCTTTCTTTTTAACAGGATTATTCACAGGCATGGAGTAGGCTTTGAAATGAAAACACTAAGCTCCATCCAGCCATGACTTCTCTTGACCCATAATCAGCTTGGATGAGTCACACCTTCCTTCTACTGAACATTATTTTACAAGGAAGGAAAACAGACTGAATCAACTAACCCATTAGCAGAACCCTCTTTACAAAAGATCACAGACTGTGCAATGACACAATGTTGTGTGTAGCCAACATCATGCCACCTTCTAAATGCAGTTGGTACAATAGCATTACTATACCAACATTTTCAGGAAACATAGTGGTCGAGTTTAAGTTGCAGAATTAAGGTTACTTTTCCTTCCTCACCTGGGGATAAGCATCACACCAAGATTAGACAGACTGCAATGAGAAGAAGCACACCCATCTCATTGATATCCGCATGCAAATACCTGCTTTCTTCACAGCAGTTTAAGGCACTCTTTACATGCAGCACTTTTATATTAAGAGTATTATAATTTAGATGACCACCCACCAGCGCTGCCTCCGCAAGATCCTGCAAATCCACTGGGAGGATAGATGCACCAACGTCAGTGTTCTCACTCAGGCCAACATCCCCAGCATCGAAGCACTGACCACATTTGACCAGCTCCGTCGGGAGGGCCACATCGTCCGCATGCCCGACACGAGACTCCCTAAGCACGCGCTCTACTCGGAACTCCTACATGGCAAGCGATCCCCAGGTGGGCAAAAGAAACGTTTCAAGGACACCCTCAAAGCCTCATTGATAAAGTGCAAAATCCCCACCGGCACCTGGGAATCCCTGACCCAAGACCGCCCAAAGAGGAGGAAGAGCATCCGGTAGGGCGCTGAGCACCTCGAGTTTCGTCGCCAAGAGCATACGCAGACAGTGGAAGGAGGGTGCGGCAAACCAGGCTCCCCCACCCACCCTTTCCTTCAACCACTGTCTGCCCACCTGTGACAGAGACTGTAATTCCCGCATTGGACTGTACAGCCACCTATGAACTCACTTTTAGAGTGGAAGCAAGTATTCCTCGATTTCGAGGGACTGCCTATGATGATGATGACTAATCTATTTAATAAGGCTTCAACCAAAAAGGTTTGAGAACTACTGCTCTACCTCATGCTGAGCTGGACTAGCCTATCTTCAAAAGGGATTTAGCATACACTTGCCTCCAATGAAGTAACAAAGGGAGTCTGTTAAAGTTGTGTGAGGCAAACAATAATTGGGAAACAACTTATGGGGCTTTGCAAAGGATAAGTTAAAATGTGAAAATATCAATTTTAACTTTGGCAACTGTGTTTTATATCTAGAAAATCTGTATGGTTGTCAGTATATTATATGACCCTACTTTCCTTACTTTGCTATTTTTAGTGAAGTAGAAGAAGCGAGTAAAACATAGTTTCAGTGTTAATGGAATTCCCATCTATGTTTAGCGCTGACTTCTATCACTCCATAAATGGATTAATAAACATTTGTGAAAATTGAGTAAAAACTTTATTTTTCTCTGCTTGCTGAGATCATTTAACAACTGAAAAGTCAAATCTAAAAGTATTTTAATCCAGATCAATAGAGACAAACTAATAGCCAAGAATTAGATTTTAGCACTTCTATCGCAACTGATGAATTAATTAATGCCTTGTGTATTGGCCAGACCCTCAGCAGAAATTAACGCCAGTCACCCATCGGATTCTTATGTTTTCTTAAATGCTGAGGTTATTCTTGTAGCATATCAGAACACCTTCCACGAACTCTAACTCGCTATGCTAAGTGGAAAGGATCTTAATAAGTGTTTAAACTAATCAAAATATAGATGCTGAAATGTCGGTAAACGCAGGACTGACCTGTAAATTGTGAATGGAACTCATTTTCAGAAAGAGGGTTTTGAAGTAACTTTGTTGATTAAAGGAATTTATAGACATTCAAAGAAGTAGCTGTGAGAAAATCCACCGGAAAGGATAATCTAACATAACATTTTAATGGCCTAATCTAAATCCAAAACTCTTACTTCTCCTTGAGGTGCTCACTGAGACCTGGCTAAGTGCTTGAAATAATATCTATACAAAAACCACAGGCCCATCTTGGTTATATGGAGCTTGCAAATGTTTAGCAATTAGAAATGAAAAGAATGTTGAAGGCAAAGTTGGAATCGTTTTGTCATGTGAAGAGAGCAAGGAGGTACCATACAACACAGAAGGAGGCCATTTGCCCCATTGGCTCTTTGAAAATGCTGTCCAATCAGCCTCACTCCCCTACTCTTCCTCATTGCCCTGCAAATGTTTCCTTGATGGTATGATTGAAGGGACAAGTAAAGGGTCACGCAAGGAGAAGATGGAAAAATGGATCACTGCAAGCTTGACTTAATGTACATCATGGATTCAATGCAATGACCTTTGGAAAAAGAATGATCTAAAAGGTATGTGAAAGGGTCTCTAGTCCCCTCTCCAAGAGAGAACCACAGCAACAATAATTATAGTAGATGCAAGAATTGTGTGCTCACTGCTAACCAATGCCATTGCTTTTGCACCCCGCTTTTCAATTAAGAATAAAGGGTAGAGCTGCCTCAGGTCCTCATCTTTTGCCCTTTTGGGACTGGCTAGTTCCACCATCCTGCTTCCATAGCTTAGTGATGGAATAGATTTGGTTGTCTATTGATCAGTGCCATCTTTTCCTCCTCTTCCATCTAGGGAGAGCTAATAAGTGAGGCTGCCCCCTTATCTCCATCCCCATTCTCACTTTGGAATGAGTCACCTTCACTGACAATGAAAGAGAAGAACTGTTTTACAAAATGAAAGCCTGCTGAAGCTTAATTGAGCTTGTTCACTATTTTGAACAGTGACATAGGACAAACTGGACTTGCAAACAGTGGATACTCAAACAGGATAACTTGGAATTGTGCCTACAACAGCCAGCTGCTTTATACAATGAGAACACTATAATTGGGTGCACTCCAAATCCCAAGGGCCACGGAACCTTTTCATTATGTTTTTAGCAGTATGACAGAAGTGATGCCCATTGATAATATAGCCTAAAATTATACCAATGCTTGATACAATAATAACAAATTTCTCCTTTCACTATTTTAATGGAGCCATTACCATTTCTAATCTTGCCCACAGTAATTCTCAAGCTTATAAATACCTGTAGTCGCAGTTAATTTTTTATCTGTATTTTAAATGACTGACAAAATTTCAGAGTTTTACAAATGTATAATCTCTAATTAAACATGCATTATTTATGACACATAAAATATTCTTATTATAGTGTAACCATTGCTGTAATATATATTTAAAAACAGCTTTCACAGACAGTTGTATGGAGACTGCCCACTGTATGTGAAACTCATTATTATCAATTCATGGGGACCAGGGAAGTAGTTAAATTCATTGTCAAGTGGTTTAAATTCCTCAGCAAATGATAATGAATCTTCAACCGAGACTGAGGAAAAACTAATTGACAGATTCTAATAACATAAGGTTCTATCCTAAGCATATGTATAAATAAAACAGCACCCCATAACTGAGAAAATATTTTTACTATTGTCCACTAAATGCTATTAGCAAACAATAGCCTTTCATGTATGATAACAGGACTTAATAGATTGGAGTCTATTTGCCACTAATTTTGCAAATAGAACGATAGGCTTCCCAAAATGGATGATAATTCATTTTGATGCCAATATTTAATATTTAAAAATAGATTTTGATTGCGGTTTTTCAAGCTACATGCTACCTTATTCTCATCGCCTGCAGTTGTTTCAGTGTACATCGTCAGAATTGTGTGTGTCACTCTTCATTCTGGCGTTTGTCATTTTATGAAAAAGATTATGTTTCTATTGGCAGTGTTGAGTATTGTTTATAGCAGGGGTGGCCAACTAGCGGCTCTCGAGTCACATGCGGCTCTTCAGAAGTCAATATGCGGCTCCTGAAATCTTTGAACGAGGATAGGCTGTACGTGACTTGCATAGCCGTTGGCCAAGTCCCGCCTGTGACATCATGTGACTGCTCGCAGCGAGCAAATGGCGTCTGGGCTTGGAGTCTAGCTCGGCACTAAGTCTGGACTCGAAAGTGGGACTGTAAACACTGTTTGTGCGGCTGTGGACATTTAATAAAACATTTTCTTACCCCATCTAACAATGGAAGGCAAGTGCAAACGGAAACAAAAATATACCGAAGAAAATCGTGGTTTCCAAAAGGAGTGGGAGAATAAGCACTTTTTTCTGGAACGTAATGGTAAGGCCATGTGTCTTCTTTGCCAGATGTGTATCTCTCAGTACAAATCTTCAAACTTGCAGCGGCATTTCGCTTCAAGCCATACACATTTGGATCAAGAATTACCACAAGGTTCAGAACTCCGCACTTTAAAACGAAAAACTTTGAAACAGCAAACAGATGTACAAGCCCAGGTCCTCACCAGATTTGCCAACCAATCTCAGACTGTAACATTAGCCTCCTATTATGTGGCCTGGCACATAGCCCGTGCGACAAAGTCCTGCGAGTTCACAAGAAGGTGCTTCACTGTTGTGATTTCAATCCTGTCACCAGAGAATGAAAATCTACAGAAGAACATTTCTGGCCTGCAGCTCTCACACTACACAATAGAACGCAGAATCTCTGACCTGAACAATGACATTGAATTGCAACTGCACTCACAACTTCAGCAGTATGAGTATTTCAGCATCGCTTTGGGTGAGTCCTGTGATGTACAAGATAAACCTCAGTTATCAGTATTTGTTCGCACCGTGTCTGACAACTGTGTTGTTAGGGAAGAACTCCTCGATATCGTGTCACTAAAGGACAGAACTCGTGGATGAGATCTACAAGATAGCTGCAAAAACCAACTTGCCTTTACAGAAGCTCACTGCCAATTGCAACGGACGGAGCTCAGTCCAGGAGGTGATCTGTGAATGGATTAGTAGGGCTTTGTAAGTCTGATGAGAGCTTTCCTGAATTTTAGACATTTCACTGTATTATTCATCATGAGCAACCGGTGTCTAAAAATCTCATATTAGATCACGTCATGAAACCTGTCTTAAACATTGTGAATTTCATTCGCACAAATGCATTCAATCACAGACAATTTCAAAATCTAATTAAAGAACTGGATGAAGACAATCCTTGTGTCGATTTGTCACTTCACTGCTTAGTTTGATGGCTCTCGAGAGGTAAAGTTATTTCCCATGTTTTCGAGCTGCTGGAACCAGTGAAATTGCTTATGGAAGAGAAGCACAGAATACACACCGAGCTTACAGATCCAGGGTGGGTTCTAGATTTGGCATTTCTTGAAGACATGCTGTTGCATTTGGATAAACTAAACATGGAAATACAGGGGAAATTCAAGTTGCTGTGTGATCCAGTGCAAAGCGTATTGGTGTTCATAAACAAACTGCAATTGTTTCACAGACAAATACTGAAGGGAGAGTTATCACACTTTCCCTCAATGTCACAACTTCAAGCCAGATCAAAAGGTGAAGCAGAGCCCCTAAAACGGAGCACAACTAGATATGCAAGCTTGCTTAAAGATCTTTAAGACAATTTTGAGGAAAGATTCCAAGATTTGCTGTGAAAAATACCTCAAATCAGATTTCTGATTGACCATTTTAGTGCTGAAGTCGATTGTCTGATGCCCCTTTTAGTCACTGATGCGGCAACGTCCCAGTTGGAAATAATGAAACTTTTGGAAGATGACAGATTGAAATCTGTTCAGAAGACAGAGGGGACTATTACTTTCTGGAAATCTGTACCAAAGGATAAATACCTCAACATCAGAGGTGCAGCAATAAAATTCATCTTGCTGTTTGCCCCACCCTATCTTTGTGAGTCTGTTTTTTTGACACTCAAACTTGTGAAATCCAAGCACCGATCAGTTTTGATGGACAGCCACTTAGGAGAACCGCTGCGTGTGAGCATAACTGAACACAAAACACACATCAAGAGAATTGTTGCAAGCAAGGATTGCCAGAAGTCTCACTAAGTAAAACAGTAAGTTTTCATTATCATCATAGTTCATTATAACATGTATAATAATATTATTATATTATATTATAATATACATTATAAATGTATAAATATACATTATCATTATATATATATGTAGATAAATAAAATAATCATTACATATTACTGTGGCTCTTTGGCAATGTACATTTGTAAATTCTGGCTCCTTGTCAGGCTCAGGTTGGCCACCGCTGGTTTATAAACGATTCACTTTTTGAGTTGGATTTTCGTTGGACTAGTGCCCCTATTGACGCCCCGGAGGGATGGTAATAGGGATGCAAATGATTCCTGGCCGGGCAGCAACTTCCAGCGCCCCGCTGGGAGATTTGCTGTCGGTTTTGTGGGGGCGTTGAGCCGTACCGACCGGGAGCGTTGAGCCGGTGTGCGAAGGCCCCTGGTTGCGACAGTGTGGTGAAATTTGTTTTGAGCAGGACCCGTAGCGCCCCGGAGTGTGCCAAAGTGGGACTGCCTGAGAAAGCGGGCGGTCCGAGCTGTTCCAGCAGTGGTGAGGGAAAGAATGGCTATATGAGGCAAGTGTGATTGCTTTTTTTGTTTTATTTTTGCAAGTTATCTTTATGTGGGGTGAGCAAGGTATTGGGAATGTATTTTTTGGCAATTTTTTTTTCCAGGGAAGCCTCTCTTATGGCGTTCCAAGGCCATCTCTTTGGCAATGGATTTTCAGTTGCTCAGCCGGCCTTGTGCCCTAAGACAGGTGTGGAAAGCCTCCCTTAGCACTCCGTTCCACACTCAGGCTGAACTTTGTGGATGCAGACGCAAACCATTTCCTGGTGCAAACGTTACAGCCCCACCACTATTATCGCCCGAAAAAGCCGCCAACTGAAAATCCACTGTATTAAAGTGGAAGACCTCAAGTTGTATAGGCTACACTAATGGATATTTGCAAGGTCATAATGTACACATGTACCTAGTATATAATGCCTGTGCTGTGATTTTTCTCTTTTGTTCATATTTTCTCTCTCATCTTCTGCTAAAGTGATAGATGTTTGTTGGAATATGGGTGCCAGCCCTCCCATACCTCATTGAAAGAGCTAGCCTTCATCTGTGTTTGACGAGACAGTGGGCACTGGGAGGGGGTTTGACCATGGAAGGTAACACAACCAACGTGATCCTATCCTTACATATGTCCACACACATGGGGCCCGAAATTAGTCGCCATACCACCCACTACAGCCCGCGTACCGCCCAAAAATGCGATTTTGCTCAAAAAACACCAACATACTGTCGACATACCGCTCAGCGGAATATTCATCATTGACATACCGCCAAGCGGTATGCACACCGTCCGCCATGCAGGACCGCCCGCAGACCACTCAAAAAGTCCGATTTTCATCGCATACCGCCAACATACCACCAGAGCTGCATACCGTCCTGGAAAAGGTGGTTTTATGTGTTAAGTGGGCGGGAATGGCCGGAGTGCACAGAGCCACCATTTTGGAAATCAGGAACAGTCAGCTAAAGCAGCACCTCTGTATTTCAGAGGTGAACAGTGACTTTACAGTGCAATTTAGAGTGGAAAAGGTGTTTTTATTGCTACTGAGTAACTTAAGATTTTAAGACATCTTAGGTTTTTTTTCATTGAAAAATATTGTGGAGATTTAAAAAGAATGAAGCCTGTACTATCTCAGCCTGTATTGCTGATTACCTGTCTAATGGAGGAACCAGATGTGAGAAGGTTTATAAATGAATGCTTTGCTTAAATATGGAGAGCTGCGTTTTGGGACCCTGATGACTGTTACCCCAAAAGTTTGACACTGTAAAGAGAGCTTAAATTCAATTCAAACGTTTATGTAAAAATGTAAAAAACATATAATAATTTTAAAACTTTGTAAATCTTATAACTATAAAACAACTGTAATAATGTTAACAACTTTGATAACAACTTTAACAAAATTTTTACAACTTTAATAAACTTTTACAAATCAAACTTCAATTATTCAATGAACAGGTACAAAAAAGACCCTTTACTGTTCTCGACCACGACCTCAACCCCATCCTCGACTGCGTGCTACACAATCCTTGGGACTATTCCTCCCTTTCTAACTCCCGCCCTTCCCTTTCCCACTGCCCCTTGAGCCCGGATCTCCCCGTGGTGGTACCAAGCCGGTGTGCAGCACCACACCCAGAGTGCTGTTGCTGTCGTTGGGGGTCAGACATTGCAGGCGCAGTAAATGGGGCCTCAGGAGAAGCTTGTGATGTGGAAGGCACGACTTCAGGACTGGAAGATGATGTCAGCTCCCCACCCTCAGCTACTATGGCCCAGGGGTGTTCTGCGACATGTTCCAAACCCGTCGATTGCCACATGACTTAGACGGTGTCGGCGGTCTGCTCCATCGTGGTGATCATACGCGACATATCCTCTGACTGCCGTTCTGATAGAGCCACGATGTTTACGGCTATCGTAGTCATAGTCATGAGCAGCTCTCGACCTATGTCGACGCTGGCCTGTGACAGGCGTACCATGTCCTGGTACGTGCCTAATGAAGCAACTGACCTTATCTCCACCAATCTCCGTCGCTGCGGCAAAGGCGCTGCAACACTGGGGGTGCCTTGCTGTGCACTGCTTAGTCCCGCAGAATCATGGGGGAATCTCCTGAATACAGATTCCGTGGCGGAGGATGTTCCAGCTGGCCCACATGGAGCTGGTGTATCCTCCTCCATCTCCACCCCCACCTCCACTAGCTACAGGATCAGCGGCTCTTCCTCTTCCTCTTCATCTTCATCTTCATCTTCATCTTCATCTTCATCTTCCTCATCTCTGCCAATGGTGAAGTGGGGGGAGGGCTGGGTACCGCCAGAGGTGGGGGCAGTGGGTCTGTCATCTGGTCTCTCTGTATCGGTGTGCTCTGAATCCTCCAAGTCTGGAAGTACAAAACAACATTTAAAAATGCTTGACACCAAGGGAGGAGTCAGGGTGACATGAATACATAGTACAGTGACTTACTTAAATGTCCACCACTGCTCCAATACTGCATTACATATCACAGACAGACAACACATATATGCATTGCATTACATGCCCCCAACATTGCAGTCATCATCATCATCATAGGCAGTCCCTCGGAATCGAGGAAGATTTGCTTCCACTCCTAGAATGAGTCCTTAGGTGGCTGAACAGTCTAATACGAGAGCCACAGTCCCTGCCACAGGTGGGACAGACAGTCGTTGAGGGTAAGGGAGGGTGGGACAGGTTTGCTGCGCGTTCCTTCCGCTACCTGTGCTTGTTTACTGCATGCACTCGGCTGAGACTCGAGGCGCTCAGCGCCCTCCCAGATGCACTTCCTCCACTCAGGGCGGTCTTTGGCCAGTGACTCCCAGATATCAGTGGGGATGCCGCACTTTATCAGGGAGACTTTGAGGGTGTCCTTGTAACGTTTCCTCTGTCCACCCTTGGCTCGGTTGCCATGAAGGAGTTCCGAGTAGAGCGCTTGCTTTGGAAGTCTCGTGTCTGGCATGTGAACAATGTGGCCTGCCAGCGGAGCTGATCAAGTGTGGTCAGTGCTTCAATGCTGGGGATGTTAGCCTGGTCGAGGATGATCATGTTGGTGCGTCTGTCCTCCCAGGGGATTTGTAGGATCTTGCGGAGGCATCGTTGGTGGTATTTCTCCAACTACTGTACAAGGTCCATGCCTCTGAGCCATACAGGATGGCGGGTATTACTACAGCCCTGTAGACCATAAGCTTGGTGGTAGATTTGAGAGCCTGGTCTTTGTACACTCTTTTCCTCAGGCAGCCAAAGGCTGCGCTGGCGCACTGGAGGCGGTGTTGAATCTCCTCATCAATGTCTGCTTTTGTTAATAAGAGGCTCCCGAGGCATGGGAAATGGTCCACGTTGTCCAGGGCTGCGCCGTGGATCTTGATGACTGGGAGTTAGTGCTGTGTGGTGAGGACAGGCTGGTGGAGGACCTTTGTCTTACAGATGTTTAGCAGAAGGCATATGCTCTCGTGTGCCTCTGTAAGTACGCCGACTATATGCTGGAGTTCAGCCTCTGAATGTCCGCAGATACAGGCGTCATCTGCATACTGTAGTTAACGACAGAGGTTGGGGTGGTCTGGGACCTGGCCTGGAGGCGGTGAAGGTTAAACAGCTTCCCACTGCTTCTTTAGTTTAGTTCCACTCCAGTGGGGAGCTTGTTGACTGTGAGGTGAGCATGGCAGTGAGGAAGATTGAGGAGAGGGTTAGAGCGATGATGCAGCCCTGTTTGACCCCGGTCCGGACATGGATTGGGTCTGTAATGTTAAGGATCACGGCCTGCAGGTCATCGTGGAGCAGGCGAAGGATGTTGACGAACTTTTGGGGGCATCCGAAATGGAGGACACTCCATAGACCCTCGTGGTCGACAGTGACGAAGGCCTTTGTAAGGTCGAAGAAGGCCATGCGCTGCTCCCTGCATTTTTCCTGCAGCTGTCACACTGCAAAGATCATGTCCGTTGTGCCCCATAGGGGACGAAATCTGCACTGTGACTCCGGGAGGAGCTCCTCGGCCACAGGGAGAAGACAGTTGAGGAGGACTCTAGCGCCGGAAACTTCCAAGAGAGCTGGCTGCCATGTTAGGAAGCTGTGTGTGCTGTGCCCTGTGAAGATATCAGATTTGGCGACGAGGATGGGATTTTTTGGATGATTTAAAGCTGAAATTTTGTTGATGAAGGATTCAGCCAGCCGACAGAAGACTTTGGAAGTTTCTGCCTTTGAAAAAAAAGCTACAAAAAATCCAAGGTAAAATATAGCACATGGTGCGAACAGCTAGAGAGTAAAATGGCAGGTGTATTGGGATATTTGGGTAAATATAGACACGACCGGGAACGTTTTAAAGCATATGTGGATCGGCTAGAAATGTATTTCATTGCAAATAACATAATCGAAGTTCCAAACAATGCAGTCCAGGACTGGGCTGTGTTGGAACGTAAGAAAGCGATCTTCTTACCGGAGGCAGGTCCGACATTATATGAAGCCCTTGTAAATCTGCTTGTGCCTGATGAGCCAAAGGACACAATGCTTAAAGAGATTTTAATGAAGCTGGAGCAGCACTATAACCCCAAACCGTTAGAAATTACTGAAAGCTATCATTTCGGGATTCGGAATCAAAAGGCTGATGAAAGTATCAGTGATTACATCATAGCATTAAAAAAGCTATCGATGCATTGTAATTTTGGAAACTTTCAAAACCAAGCATTACAGGATCGTTTGTTTGTGGGGTGAAAAATGATGCGATCTGAAGGAAGTTATTGACGACGGATTGACTTGACTTTTGAGATTGCTTGTCAGACAACGAGGTCGATGGGCATGGCCGAACAATATTCCTGAGAATTAAATAATAATTACGGTCGTCAGTCAACTGAGGTAAATCACCTGCAGGTTCAAAGTAAAAGACGGGCATGGCCGAAATTCTCAGAAACTGGAAATTCTACCAGAGCGTCTAAGTGCCTGGGACAATACATTGCTCAAAGTTGTCCATACGTGAAGGAGGAGTGTTTATTCTGCAGAAATACTGGGCATCTTGCGAAGGCATGCCGACTGAAGGGTAAACCAGTTTTCAAAGCTATGAGTCCAGCATTCAAAGCTATGAGTAGAAATCCCAAGAGGCTACATAGCATGGAAGAACAACAACAGGATGAGGAGATGTTAGAGTTACACGTCATCAGGAGCACGAGATTAACGGACAGCGTTTCGGAAAGCATCAAAATCCATATAGATGTTGCGGGATTCAAGATACCAATGGAAAGTGACACGGGTGCATCCGTGAGTTTAATACCGGAGTCGCTGTACCTCAACAAATTGCGTGATTTTCAACTGGTGAAATCCAAGATAGAGCTGCGAGGCTACTCAGGAGAGAAAATTCCTGTGGTAGGTCATATCACCGTACCAGTGAAATATAAAAATCAATTTCAGAACTTGCCTCTAATAGTAGTGAAAAGAGATAAGTCTGCCTTACTCGGAAGAAATTGTTTGAGCTCACTGAAGCTGGACTGGAGTAAGATTTTCTGTGTGGAAGCGAGATTTTCATCAATGGATGAGGTTATTAAGAAGTATCCAAATGTGTTCTGCGAAATGGGCAGGTTGATCCAAGGCTTCAAGGCGAATGTCATGGTACAGAAGGACGCTAGATCGGTTTACTACAAGCCACGTTCCGTACCATATGCACTCAAGGAGAAAGTTGAGCAAGAACTCAAAAGAGTAGAGACTGAGAACATTATTTGTAAGATAGAGCGATGTAATTGGGCTGCACCCATTGTTGTTGTACCTAAGTCCGATGGTAAGGTAAGATTGTGTGGTGATTATAAAGTAACCGTAAACCAGGTTCTAGAGGGTAATGTCCCCAATACATTGCCGAATATAGAAGATTTGTTCACAACACTGACAGGTGGTCAGATCTTCTCAAAACTGGATCTTACAGCTTGAACTAGATGAGGAGTCCAAGTCATGTTTGACTATAAATACTCAACAAGGTCTACATCAATTTAATAGGCTACTGTTTGGAGTGTCTTCCGCCCCTGCCATATTCCAAGGGGTGATGAACCAGATTTTGCAAGGTATTGAAGGGGAATATGTCATTTGGATAACATACTAATTTCAGCATCAAATAGGCAAATTCATAATAACATATTGAATGAAGTCCTCAAACAGCTAGAGAAGCACAGAGTCTGCTCGTAAGTGTGAGTTATTTAAAAACTCAGTAGAGTATTTAGGGTACAGAGTAGACAAAGATGGTTTACATCCAACCCCCATGGAAAAATTGGATACAGTTAGAAATGCACCCACTCCCAGGAATGTCATTGAATTTCGTTCATTTTTGGGTCTTTTGAACTATTATGGGAAGTTCCTACCAAATTTGGCTACCGTATTACATCACTGAATTAACTTTTGAAAAAACAGGTCCATTGGAAGTGGTCAAAAGAATGCGATACAGCATTCAAGGAGTGTAAAAGCAAATTGGTAGAGAGCACCATGTTAGTTCACTATGACATATCTAAAGAGATTAAGCTAGCATGTGATGCTTCTCCGTATGGAGTTGGAGCAGTAATCTCTCATGTATCACGTAGTGGGGAGGAGAGACCAATTGCTTTTGCTTCACGCACTCTCAGTGCCAGTGAGAGTAATTATGCGCAAATTGAAAGGGAAGCTGTGGCATGAATTTTTGGGGTCAAGAAGTTTCACAAATACTTGTATGGTCATAAGTTTACCATCGTTACGGACCATAAGCCCCTAACAGCAATCCTCCATCCAAAGTCCCCAGTTCCAACATTAGCTGAGATGGGCTTTGATTTTGTCAGCATATACATATGATATTGAATACAGATGATCAGCTGATCACAGTAATGCTGATGCAATGTCTAGATTGCCTTCCCCATCACAAGTTACACCCCTTAGGGAAGAAGTGTTTTATTTTTCATAAATTGATGAACTGCCAGTCACAGCTGAAGAGATTGGTAGATCAACTAAACGTGACCCAGTGATGTCAAAGGTGTATGGGTATATTGCAAATGGATGGCCAAACCAGGTAACAGACAAAGATACACATCCATTCTTCATTCGTAGGAATGAATTATCAGTAGATAAAGATTGTATCATGTGGGGTGCAAGAGTGGTTATACCAAAGAAATTCAGGTCCAAATTATTAGGAGACCTCCATGACCAGCACCTGGGGATGTGCTTGACCAAGAGTTTTGCACGCAGTTATCTATGGTGGCCAGGTCTTGATAAAGATGTGTGGTCCTTGCACATATTTGGTAAAGTTGTTTGAAAATGGACAGATTAGGTTTGTTCGTATTGATCATATTTTACCTACAAACATGGCAGGAGTGAAGGTGGGAATGATTCAGTTATTTCTGACTCATCAGATAGTTTTGATATACCAGTAGCAAGTACTAAATCCAATGTACTGGAAACAAATCCAGGAGAGAATCAGAATGAAAGTCTGAGTCCGAGTCAGGAAAACAAAGAGCCTAAAGTTAGAGTGAGTTCAAATGAAAATCAAGGAAATTCCGTGGAGGAAAACATTCCTCAGGATGAGCCTCGAATGAGTGGAAATCGACACCATGTTTGGAAGATTCTGTTCGAGAGCGAAGGTATCCTCTTCAAAACAGAAAATAAGTGGTAAAGTTAAATTTGTAAATATGGAAAAAAAATAATAACTTTATATCCTGTGTTATGCATAAACATGAAAGTTATGTATGATGTTTGTTATGATGGCTTCTTCATTAAGGAGGGAAAAGTGTAATGTCTGTAAGCTTGTAATGTTTGTAGCTCCACACTGTGGATGTGGACGTATTGTGTCCTGCAAGTGCAGGGTTAATAATAAACAGAACCAGGCAGATTTCCGGAGACTTCCGAGAGAGCTGCCTGCCATGTTAGGAAGCTGTGTGTGCTGTGCTCTGTGAAGATATCACACCCAGTGGCTGATAGCAGGGAGATTCCTATGTAGTTGCCGCAGTCGGACTTGTCCACTTTTTTAAAGATGGTCACAATCACTGCATCTCTGAGATCTCCCGACATGCTCTCCTCCCTCCAGATGAGAGAGATGAGGTCATGTATCTGTGCCAACAGCGCCTCTCCACCATACTTTAGAGCCTTAGCAGGGATTCCATCCGCTCCCGTAGCCTTTTTGTTCTTGAGCTCTCTTATGGCTTTTCCTACCTCGTGCAACGTTGGGGTTTCACTGAGGTGGTGGCATCTCGCATGCTGTGGGATTGAGTCGAGAACACTCGAGTCAAAGGCAAAGTCTCGATTGAGGAGATCTTCGAAGTGCGCCTTCCAGCAGGCCCTGACTGCCTCGGTATCCTTGATGAGTGTTTCCCCGTTCTTGGCCAGCAGTGGGCTGGGGCTTTGGGAGTTTGGACCGTAGGTGGCCTTGACTGCGATGAAGAATTCTCACACATCATGGCTGTTGGCCAGTTGTTGTATCTCCTGTGCTTTCTCCATTCACCACCTGTTCTTTAGGTCCCGGGTTTTTTGTTGGACCTCATCCTTATGCTGTCTGTAATGTTGCTTTGCTGTTCCAGAGTTGGGTTGTTGCTTAAGCCTCAGAAATGCTTTGCACTTGCAATCTATTAGTTCTTGGATCTCCTGATCATTCTCATCAAACCAGTCTTGGTGTTTTCTGGTTGAGTGACCAAGTGGTCACTGGTTATGGAGGCCTGGAGGGCAGACCAAGCGCTATGGGCATTCTGCATCTCAGGATCATCAAGACACACCAGGTTAGCTGTGAGGTGCTGGCTGTATAGGGCTCTCTTAACTGGGTCTTTAAGTGCCCGGCATTGACTTTTTTGTGGCACTGTTTCTGCTGTCCCTTCCGCTTTGAGGCTGTGTTGATGTCGATGATGGATCAGATTAGGCGGTGGTCCGTCCAACAGACCTGTCATGGCGCAGGTGGTGCGCACATCGTTGCAATCCCTGGCTCGAACGATGAAATAGTTGAGCAAGTGCCAGTGTTTGGAGAGAGGGTGTTGCCACGATGCCTTGTATTTGTCCCTCTGGATGAACAAGGTGTTGGTGATGAGAAGTTCATGTTCTAGGCATTTTGTCAGGAGTAGGGTACCGCTGGAGTTGGCTTTCCCTACCCCATCTCTGCCAATCACACCTCCCCAGAGGGCTGTGTCTTTGCCGACTCTGGCATTGAAGTCACCCTAGGAGGATCAGTTTGTCGCCCCCGGGGACGCGGGACAGGGATTTTGAGAAGTTGGAGTAAAATCCCTCTTTGGTCTCATCCATTGCATCGAGTGTTGGGATGTACGCACTGATGACTGTGGCGCCTTGGTTCTGGGATCGGGTGAGTCGAAGAATCATGAGGCATTCATTAACCCCACAGCGGGAGTCTTTGAGGTAGTCGACCAACTCATTTTTGATGGCGAAGCCGACTCTGTGAAGGCACCATTCTTCCTCTGGTTTCCCTTTCCAGAAGAAGCTGTAACCCTCCACCTTGTTCCTTGAGCTGGCCTTCCCCTGCCCGCTGTGTCTTGCTTAGGGGGGCGATGTCGATGTCAAAACCTCTAAGTTCCTGGGCAACTATGGCAGTGCGGCGTTCTGGCCTGTCGCTGTTGGAGTTGTCCATGAGAGTCCTGACTTTCCAGGTCCAGAACGTCATGTTAACGGAGTGGAAGATGCCTGTGCGTGAGTTCTTTTAATGTGGGGTGGCTGTTGTACACCGGCTACCACACGGGCTTAGCGGAGCAAGGTTTTGGTCCAGTGGCAAGGGGGTCCAAGACAACTGGAGACCAGGCACTGCTGTATGAGCCTAGTTGTCTACGGCGAGATGTTGGCCGCAAGCTCGGCGCCGAGTAGCACCCTTGATGGTAGGTGGTACAAGGCTTGGTTGGGGGCAGGAACTGGGTCAGTGGTCCGCTAGAGTTCCGGGTGGGAGGTCAGCAAAGAGTGGGAGAGTGGAAGAGTCACAACCATGATGCTCACCAGTTAGAAGAGGCCAGGTCACCAATGGGGGAAGGAGAGGTCCAGCCGTCAATGAGGAGGGACCTGATCGCCACTGGAGGGATGAAGGCCCGCCGCTGGAGGGATGTAGGCCCAATGCTGGAGGGACAAAGGCCCGCATCACATGAGGCCAACATTACAGTGCAATAAACTTGCATTACATAAAATCAGGCCAACATTACAGTTACATTACATGACATGAGAGGACCACAACACAGAATGGATTTTAATCAACTTACCATCTTTTGTGAGTGGGTCAGCTCCAATGCCAGTGGTGACATGGTTGTTTTCCCCAACCAGGGACAGGGCACAGATCTCGATTTCAGTCTGAGGCTTTTGGGTTGTGGGTCCTCCACCCATACGCCACTGATCGGTATCTATTACAGATGTCTTCTTCAGCAGAAAGTAAAATAAATGAAAGTAAAAATCTTTAATCCATTTAACATCGCACACACACAGGGTCACACACACACACACACACACACACAAACAAAAAAAACACTGCGTTGATCCTCTTGTCATTGCCTGAAAGCATGAATACATCGCCGTAACCTTAAAATAAATTAAATCATCCATGTGACACTGAACCTACATTTAGATAGTACATGGCACATGGGGGGGGTGCATAAATAAAATCAATACTTACTCTTGCGACCCTCACCACGTAGTTCCGCCTCTTACGGCACCTTTCCCCGGTGCGTACCATGGTACTTGTGGAGGACACAGCCTCCCCGATCTCGTCCTATATCCTGTTGTACTCCTTTGGGGTGGGGTGGGGGGGCCTTTCTATGACCACCCTTCGGTAGCTCGGAGTACCTCTCTGAGAATTCTATTCTCGAGAAGGGCAGGTAACTCCGTCTCGTTGAAGGCAGACGCCCTCAACTCCCCCTCCTTTTCGATGTTCCTGAGTTTGGATTTGTTTTTTAACATTTCCATAATATTTCTGTTGTTATGATTTTTGCTTTGTAAAATATGTCTTCTTTTTCTTCAAACTGTAGAATTATTAGTTGTTATGAATATTTTTTAACTCTGCAATGTGTTTTTAAAGTAACTGCTCGTTGACTAGCTTGCTGCTCCTTCTCACGCTCTCTCCCTCCTCTTCAACCTCACTGCGCATGCACAGATGACCCCTGACCCCCGAAATCGTGGGTAAAATGCTTCTGTAAAAAAAAAGAGGAAAAAAATCTTGCATGCGCAGTTCAGTGTTGCACCGTCCATCGAAGAGAAAGTCGATCTGGTAACATACCACCTGCTGCAGACCGCTGACATACCGCCGACATAACGCCGGAAAAAAATCGACCAATTTTGTTCTCTTCCGTCTCAGCGGTATGCCGGCGGTTTGAAACTATGCACCGCCGACATACCACCGAGAAACGGGCGGACCTTATGTATTGACCAATTTCGGGCCTATGAACTGTTCTACAATGGTTATCGGACAGCAATCAGATTGGAAATTTTGGCTAATTGTTCCACTCTTTAGTGTTAACCTTGGGTCAGTGGGTAGCAATCTCGCCTCTGAGTCAGAGAGTTGTGGTTCCAGTCCCATTCCAGGGACTTGAGCACAAAAATCTAGGCTGACACTCGAGTGCAGTACTGAGTGAGTGTTGCATTGTCGAAGGTGCTGTCTTTTGGGTGAGATGTTAAATTGAGGCTCTCTCAAGTGGACATAAAAGATCCCATGGCACTATTTTGCAGAAGAGCACAGAGTTATCCCCGGTGTCCTAGCCTATATTAATCCCTCAATCAACATAGCACAAACAGTTTATCTGGCCTTTCCCCGGTGCGTACCATGGTACTTGTGGAGGACACAGCCTCCCCAATCTTGTATGTAAAGAGAAAAAGGTTAGTAAAGACAAACGTAGGTCCCCTGCAGTCAGAATCAGGGGAAGTCATAACGGGGAACAAAGAAATGGCGGAACAATTGATCAAGTACTTTGGTTCGGTATTCACTAAGGAGGACGCTAACAACCTTCCGGATATAAAAGGGGTCAGAGGGTCTAGTAAGGGGGAGGAACTGAGGGAAATCCTTATTAGTCGGGAAATTGTGTTGGGGAAATTGATGGGATTGAAGGCCGATAAATCCCCAGGGCCTGATGGACTGCATCCCAGAGTACTTAAGGAGGTGGCCTTGGAAATAGCGGATGCATTGACAAACATTTTCCAACATTCCATTGACTCTGGATCAGTTCCTATGGAATGGAGGGTAGCCAATGTAACCCCACTTTTTAAAAAAGGAGGGAGAGAGAAAACAGGGAATTATAGACCGGTCAGCCTGACCTCAGTAGTGGGTAAAATGATGGAATCAATTATTAAGGATGTCATAGTAGCGCATTTGGAAAGAGGTGACATGATAGGTCCAAGTCAGCATGGATTTGTGAAAGGGAAATCATGCTTGACAAATCTTCTGGAATTTTTTGAGGAATGTTTTCCAGTAGAGTGGACAAGGGAGAACCAGTTGATGTGGTATATTTGGACTTTCAGAAGGCTTTCGACAAGGTCCCACACAAGAGATTAATGTGCAAAGTTAAAGCACATGGGATTGGGGGTAGTGTGCTGACATGGATTGAGAACTGGTTGTCAGACAGGAAGCAAAGAGTCGGAGTAAATGAGTACTTTTCAGAATGGCAGGCGGTGACTAGTGAGGTACCACAAGGTTCTGTGCTGGGACCCCAGCTGTTCACATTGTACATTAATGATTTGGACGAGGGGATTAAATGTAATATCTCCAAATTTGCGGATGACACTAAGTTGGGTGGCAGTGTGAGCTGTGAGGATGATGCTATGAGGCTGCAGAGTGACATGGATAGGTTAGGTGAGTGGGCAAATGCATGGCAGATGAAGTATAATGTGGATAAATGTGAGGTTATCCACTTTGGTGGTAAAAACAGAGAGACAGACTATTATCTGAATGGTGATAGATTAGGAAAAGGGGAGGTGCAACGAGACCTGGGTGTCATGGTACATCAGTCATTGAAGGTTGGCATGCAGGTACAGCAGGCGGTTAAGAAAGCAAATGGCATGTTGGCCTTCATAGCGAGAGGATTTGAGTACAGGGGCAGGGAGGTGTTGCTACAGTTGTACAGGGCCTTGGTGAGGCCACACCTGGAGTATTGTGTACAGTTTTGGTCTCCTAACCTGAGGAAGGACATTCTTGCTATTGAGGGAGTGCAGCGAAGGTTCACCAGACTGATTCCCGGGATGGCGGGACTGACCTATCAACTAGGCTTGTATTCACTGGAGTTCAGAAGAATAAGAGGGGACCTCATAGAAACGTTTAAAATTCTGATGGGTTTAGACAGGTTAGATGCAGGAAGAATGTTCCCAATGTTGGGGAAGTCCAGAACCAGGGGTCACAGTCTAAGGATAAGGGGTAAGCCATTTAGGACCGAGATGAGGAGAAACTTCTTCACCCAGAGAGTGGTGAACCTGTGGAATTCTCTACCACAGAAAGTTGTTGAGGCCAATTCACTAAATATATTCAAAAAGGAGTTAGATGTAGTCCTTACTACTAGGGGGATCAAGGGGTATGGCGAGAAAGCAGGAATGGGGTACTGAAGTTGCATGTTGAGCCATGAACTCATTGAATGGCGGTGCAGGCTAGAAGGGCCGAATGGCCTACTCCTGCACCTATTTTCTATGTTTCTGTTTCTATGTCCCATATCCTGTTGTACTCCTTTGGGGAGGGGGCGGTTTCTATGACCACCCTTCGGTAGCTCGGAGTACCTCTCTGAGAATTCTATTCTCGAGAAGGGCAGGTAACTCTGTCTCGTCGAAGGCAGTCGTGAAAGGCACTATATAAAAATCGAAGGGGTTGAAATTGCTCTGTTTTGTGACGCCTTGCAGGGTCCAAAACAATTTTCGCCCGGGATGGGTGGAGGACGGGGGGATGGGGGATGGGGGTGGTGGGGGGGGGGTGTGGGTGCTACAAGCTCCGCAAAATTGTGCAGGAGTTAGCGAAGTTGCTGCCACAGTTTCGCCGGGCCCCCGGTGATGATGTCATCGGCATGTGCTTTGACCCCTTAGCGCCACGCGCCGACTCCTTTCCACCCTGCAGTGGATATTGCCCTGCACCAGGCAGGTCCGCCGTGAGCAGTGTCAGCATGAGCTTCACATGTCATGAACCGGGCCGACATCTGCTCACAGGCGGAAGTTAAAGGGGAAGTCGGTAGCGCCCAGGGCCGCCATCTTACCTGTTTGGCCGACTCACTGGTCGGCCCAACTTCTTCTTCTTTTTGGCTGGTCCGAGCCACCATCGTGCAGCCCGGCACTTCGTTTTGGGTGCCGGGCTGCGGCTTCGGCACCATACTGCCCTGGTGGCCCAGTGGAGGCCATCATAGGCCGTCTCCTTCCTTTTAACCGAAGGGAAGAGGCGTTGCATCACGATAGCGCTATGTGGAGCAGCCATGTAGCGCTGACCAACGCACTCCAGTAGTGCCCCGGAATCCGCCCCAAGCGGAAGTGGAGCCGGCGATATTGCGCTCCACTTCCTCTGAGGGGCGGTTACCGCAATTTCGTGGCTGGGCCAGGAAGTCTCGCCCTGAATCGGTTACTGTCCCCAATCGTGGCGCTGGGGAACTTCGCTCCCCCAAGTCTTTCTTTCTTTAACCCAGGAGCATTGAGACCGATTGCATTATCCCAACTGCTGCTATGCTCAAGGTGCATTAGATTGCTACCCTTGTCTCCTGATCTTCCTTTAGTTTTGCAAACTATCTCAGCCACTGAAAACAGTAAGTTTGAATAATGTGTTACAGAGCAGGTCAAAATAACTAGCTATGTGATTTACTGGGCCTTAATTATTTGAAAAATATAAATACTCAAAAATAATATCCTGAAGTGATGCATCCATGTTACCAGCATTTAGCATAAAAGACACATACCAGCGTTGATGATATTTCTCTAATACTGCAATTGATTTGTAGAACTGGTGATGTACTAATTGTTTGACACGTTAGTAAAATGTACTGTTACAGGGGCTGGAGCTGCTCGTAGTTATTCAATCTTTAATCCCTGTTAATCGACTTTTCAAGTGGTGGATAAAATCCTCTAGAGGGAGTTGAAAGTGCTTCACATTAAAAGATAGCAGGTGTTAAAGTGTCCTCTGTGCTTATTATAGCTCCGATTATATCACAATTTGACTTGAAGATGGAATCCTATTCAAGTTTACAATAAAATTAAAATCAATCTCAAACAGAATACTCAATGGTAAAAGGGAAGTGTTAGCGGGACCAATACAACTTATTCATGACTATGCCACTCATGTCTTATTCATTGGTGAGATGAATCCCACATTCAGCAGCTTGGCAGTGCTTTTCCAAACACATCTAATTTTATATGCATGCTCATTGTATGGTCACTACTCTAAGACCCATCACAGCAGACTTTAATTGCCCATTATGTTTGAATGAATGTAATGATGCTGAGCTCATTTTAAACAGCTTTTTTTGACTTGGAATTGTGACTCAATGTTGGCCTGTTTTTGCTCCTACTCAATGCATATGAGTCCTATAAGCAATGTCACTTCACATCAACATCCATGCAACCTGAATCTGGTTTTGGGTTTGGCAGATGTACTGCTTATCTGGTTAGAGCTAAACCACCAAACTGCATCTCATTCAGCCCATGGTCCCATTCAATAAAAATATACAAACATGAAGATCGTAATCATTATTGGTCTTGCACAACATTCCCTCCTTCCTAAAATATCTCATGTCAGCCTTAATTTCTTAACTTCTATTAAAGTAAAATGCCATAAATCAAAAATGATGTCATCTATTTTAACATATAAACTGGAAAATTACCTCTATAACATTAACTTAATGTAGAACTTAATGATTCATAAGGGGAAGGTCCTGTCTGGAAAACCTCCTTGTCTTCTGTGGAGAAATTACTCTTTCCTACAATGTAGCTAATTTGGACTTTCATTAAGATTTTGTGAATGAACCAATGTGAAAAACTTCTAATCAGATGAAAAGCTACAGGAATCCTAAGCTAGAACAGGGGAGTGGATCAGAAATTGGTGAAAAAAAATAGAAAATTGATAGTAGTCATGGGAGGTATAATGTCAATACTGGAGGCAAGTGTTGACGAGAGTCCTGAAGGGATTGGTACTTGTTTCCCTTCTACACAAATGACCTGGCTATTACTACTACTGACTGCAAACCTATCAGATTTTCTTACAATATGAAACTGCGGGAGCAGTAGAGCCGGAAGGCGTAGCTAACAATTTGCAAAATAATTTATATCAGTTGGCAGGCAATTGGAAAATTAAATTTAGCTGTGATAGTCTTGCACATAGGTTGAAAAATGCAGGTCATAAGTGTACAATGAATTGATAGAATTAGCATTAGGGAGAGTTAGAACGAGACTTGGGAGCAATAGATATGTCACATTCAATGTCCGGACAAAGTGGTAAAGCCATTTAAGAAAAGCTAACATTCTAGGATATATAGCCAGAATAGTAGATTGCAAATTCAAAAGTTATGCTGAGGCTTTACACTGTTTTATTTTTTGTCACTGGTCCACAAAAGAGAAATGCATGCACTGGAAAGAGTACATAACACAATCACAAATCTAAAAGAAGATAAGCTTTACGAAAGATGGTGATTCTAAACAATACAAACTCATAGCACTGTTTCAAACTAAGGTGTAAATGTAAATTAGTGTAAATAAATTTAAAACAGGTATCAGGAAGAAAGTCTTTACTCAAAGAATTATAGATATTTACACTAACCTATCAGACAGAGTTCAAAGTCAAGAATGTTGGGGTTGTTCAAAATGCAGTTGGAAGGTGCAATAGGAGAGTTAATGTACCTTTGTTGAGGAAAATTACCGTTTCTTTCCCACTATCTTTTTTTACATTGTTATGCTTCTCTCTCTCTGGAGGGTACTCATGGAGATTCTCACCCCAAAACGTTAACTTGTTTTTGTCTCTTTTCAGCTGCTGATGGGCATGTTGGGCCTTTTGCAGAATGTTCTAATCTTATCCCTTTGTAGAATTGATTCCTACCAATAGGATAGCAAAAAGGATCTATTTGATTCTGCTTGGAAAGATTGTTTATGTTTTCAAATTAAATGGGTATCCCTCCTTTATACATCTATTCCAAAAAGTCACTCTTTAAATCAATGTTCTAAACTCTGTTCTCTTAATTAGAAATAAGAAAGTTTTATTTTTAGCAAGTGCTCACAGCGTACAATAAATTAACGTGGCAAGTTGTAAATTGTGACCTTGTTTCTTTTTACACTACCGCAGCAAGGAACAGTTAATATTCCTGGTGCTCATTATAGGCCTGGTGGATAGCTGGCTGAAATTACTGTATACCCTAGGTAGCTGAAAACCACAGCTGTCCTAAGCAACACAGCAAATGATATATGTTCTGTCATAGCCGCACTCCTCATGAGAAAGGATACATCTTCCCATAAGTAGCACATAAATAACATCACCACATTCATTATAACAAAAAGTACTAATGGAGTCATGGACAAGCAGTGCATTATTTGTGAATAATGAACACTGCGAAGATTTATGCATGAGGTCAATGGACATGCCTTCATTTAATCCTGATGTGGCGCTCATGTGCAGTTTGCACTACATCAATAATTGTTCAAGATTGATTTAGAATAAATGCATTTTTTTAAATCATTATTAATATAACAATTTACAAATGTCCACTAGGTGGTGATAGGGTATACTTTGATAAATGCTGTAAACCATACAAGCCCCTCAGCCATTTCAATTATAGAACGTTCACGATAGCATGACATAATTAGTATTGCGCAACTGTGTCCACTAAGTAGAAAACATGAAGTTCCCCATAAGCGTAAAGTATTTAAATGTTCTATACATGCATACTTCATTTCAGAATGATTCGCTTCATAGAAAGTGAACTCATTTTTTATTCCAAGGCATATTTAATATAACTGATTTTATATTAATTGTAGGTTGACTATTCCAACACACTCCTGGCTGGCCTCCCACATTCTACCCTACATAAACTTGAAGTCATCCAAAACTCGGCTGCCTGTGTCCTAACTCTCACCAAGTTCCGCTCACCCATCACCCCTGTGCTCGTTGACCTACATTGGCTCCCGGTTAAGCAATGCCTCGATTTCGAAATTCTCATCCTTGTTTTCAAATCCCTCCATGGCCTCGCTCCTCTGTATCGCTGTAATCTCCTTCAGCTACACAACCTCCCCCCTCCCCCAGAGCCATCTGCATTCCTCTAATTCAGCCCTCTTGAGCATCCCTGATAGAATCGCTCAACCATTGGTGGCTGTGCCTTCTGTTGCCTGGGCCTTAAGCTCTGAAATTCCCTGCCTAAACCACTCCACCTCTCTACCTCTCTTTTCTCCTTTAAGATGCTCCTTAAAACCTACCTCTTTCACCAAGCTTTTGGTCACCTGCCCTAATTTCTCGATAGGTGGCTCTGTGTCAATTTCTTTTATCTCATAATTCTACTGTGAAGGACCTTGGGACATTTTATTATGTTAAAGGTGATATATAAATACAAGTTGTTGTTGTTGAATTAAAATTATTTTTCTATTAATCAAATTATTATATGATAATACAGTATTAGTTACTTCTTCCTTCCAGATGGCAGTAATAAATGACTTTTGGCATCAAATGTCTTGCAGGTTCAGGACATTACTGGCTTCCAAGAAGGATAGACATAAGTAAAGAAATTGTTCTTAAGTTCGATCAATATTTTCCATCTCTCTGCTGTTATATTTCATGCACCCATTCTTTATTACAGATAAGACACTTACAAAAAATGATTTTGGAGATTACTTAAAAAGGCTTTACTGTAATTTAGTTCATCGTTCTTAAAGGTTATGGACTTGAAGTAAATGGGTTAAACCTGTTAAAATGGCAAGCAAAGGAATTTCATATGAATGTGTTAAACATTTGTGAGCTAATATTTCCACAGCAAAGTTTCAAAGCCTCTCTATATCATTGAAAATCATGTTCATTGTGACATCATTCTCAAAATGTCACACCTCAGAACATTACATTTTGCAAAGCGTCACATGTCCATAAGGTCAAAAACTGTCACTGGCTCAAATAACCGTTTATCTGTTAAGCTATCAAATATCAATTTAACTGCATGTGAACAAATGAAAAACAGCAAAAAATATTAATCAGGAATGAATGATCAGCAAAGAAAAATAAGCAATCACCTGCTTCTTTTTTTTTTTACGGCTATCGTTTATGAGCCAGCAAGTATGACAGAACTCAGCAGGTAAATTAATGACATAATTTATTCACATTGTTTTTGACTGCTGCTTTTGTTCGTCGCTCAGGTCAGTGACTATAGCTAGAAAAAAGAGGGGAAGTGTTGAGGCCTCCTGCCTGATGGAAATGAGGTAATAAAACCCCAAGAATGGTGAGGTATTACTTACCGCCCCATTCTGATCATCATTTTGGCCAAAGGAATCTCCACCTGAGCCCATCGCTGGGCAGCCGGAGTGCCTGCTTGAGCCAGGCAGTAGGCCCTCTAATATGCAAATCAGGGTCCTATGATGTACATGGGACCCTATTTGCCATTTTAGGACATTACTAGTTGATGTGTGCTCCATGCACGCTCTACCCAGAATCAGCTGGCAATCTAGCTGAAGAGGAGCCCAAAGATTAGTTGTGTTGCATTTGTTGTGGGGCCAAGAGGGGCTGGAGTGCATTTCTGGGCAACACAAATTCAGGTAGGACCACTGCGCTCCTAGTCCCCACCCTCCAGAGATCAGACTCCCTCCCCCGCCCCTCCCCATACAGAACACGTGGGGGACCACGAGTGCCCGATATTGCTGCGGCCCAGGGCTGACGGGCTGCCCTGTGGTGCTTGTTTTCTGCCCACAGCCTATTGAACAATGCCAATGAGGCCCAGAGCTCAAAATGGACCGAGCCTCCCACCTGGACTGGTGACTGGTGGCTGGTGGGCATGTTCTGCCAGCTGGTCACTCTCAGTCCAAACTGGGGCAAAATCCTTAAGATTTCCAACTTAACAAAATGATTGATTAAGCCACATATGGAATTATTTGTGGAGTATTAGACTCAACATAGGGCAGATATAGGAGCCCTGGAGAAAGCGCAATGCAGATTTACCAGCTTGATACCATGAAGGGCTGAATATGAAGAAAGACTACAGCAACCAGAACTATATTTTCTCAAACTTTAAAAATTAGGAGGGGGAAAAATATGATAGAGCTATTAAAACTAATAAAAGAAAATAAACCAGGTATAAATAAACAATTGCCATTGGCAAGTAATTCAAAGACAAGAGGTCATGATTGCAAGACATGCATTGGATATATAATGGAAGAGATTAGAAGATTTTATTTTCACAGGGCTATTGGAAGATGCAATGGTTGTCAGAGGTGTTTGGGAAGGAAACAGAAAATATGGATCAGTTTTGGAGCAAGCAGGAAAATAGAACTGTGTAAAACCAGTCTTCCAGGCCTAGATTCAGAACGGGCAAGGGGGGACAAATGGCCTTTCCTGTGCTAAAATTATTATTTTTTCTGTTTCAAACAAGCACACTAAAAGTTATACAATTCTGGAAAAGATCACTAGGCTTGCACATAAATTTAATTCACAAAAGAAATGCTTGAAAGAAGATTATTTTACTTAGGCTTACCTTTCTGAATGGATCCTGGGCCTTAATTTAAAATTTTCACTTGTGCCTTCATGCACCTGCACCAATCACGTGATGTTCACAAGACTCAATAAACTCCAGTCAGTTGGATCTAGGTCATCCACGATGCGGTATGCAGTTATGAGCTTAGTGGATGAACTGGTAATGTGTAGTTTGATTGCTAAACCTTAATTCTTTTTTAGCATTTATACCATTCAAGCCAATAAAATTACAACAGTAACTACATTTTTATTAATTTGTTCCGGGATATGGGCATCGCTGGCAAGGCCAGCAGTTATTGCCCATCCTAATTGCACTTGATAAGGTGGTGGTGAGCCGCCTTCTTGAACTACTGTGGTCCGTGTGGTGAACATCTCAGAAGTACTTCATTGGCTGTAATGCCCTTTGGGATGTTCTGAGGTCCTGAAAGGCATTATATAAATGCAATACTTTCTTTATTGCTGACCTACAGGTATTGCTTAGGATGTGTTTGATTTTCATAATGAGAATGAAAACACAAGCCCAAGCTCTGATTCTAACCTCCAATCTATCGATTCAGAGGCTGGAGCAGGGGTGATCAGAGTCCTCGTGGAGGAGATCGGAAGGTTCGAGGGAGATCGGAAAGGGCAGAGGTATCTGGTCGGGGAGGGGTGGGGGGGTTGTTCGTGAAGCAGGAAAACTGGATTCAGCAGGTAAGTGGAAAGGAAATTACCTCCTCGATCCAGCAGTCCTCATCTCCCTTTAGCCGCCGAGTTTCCCGAGGCTCGGAAAACTCAGCCAGCCAGGTTAAATTTTAAATGGTGGTTAAATATTTAAATTTCCAACCAGCCTCCTGACAGCAGGTTGGTTGCCCAACTACCCACCCCTCCCCCCCACCGTCCCGCCTCCATTAATACCAGAAATGGGTGGGTTGGGATCAGGATTTAGAGTTTTTTTAACATTTTAGCATTACACCCGACCCAAGCCCACCCATTTTTGGGGCTTAAAATTGCCCCCATAGATACTGAGCATACAATACTTATAAACAATAGAAATAGGATCAATCCACAGGAGTTTCAAATATCCTTCTTACAATCGATTTCTTACACACATGGTAAGTGACAGAACTTTTAGATGAAAGTCTTTCAAAACTCTTTACAATTCAATGTTGTTTGTGGATGAAATTTCCCAGTACACCCATGGGGTTCAAATATCCAGCTGTATCTAAAAACATGAACAAATCATACTGAGATTTATGCTATGGAGTTCTTTCATCTATAGACAATCGAAAAATTAGAGTACAACAGTATGCAAAGTGGGGTACCAATGCCTAGATATTCCTCCAACATTTCCATGATGGTTTACCAATTTTTGAAATTAAATTTGCCACATTCTGTCAATACACATAAACAGATTATTTGAAATGTCGCCTGAAACTACTTCAAACCACAACTTCGGCTCATTGGCATGAGCTGGAGTTAACTACTAAAAAGACCAACAATTTAATTAATGTTACCTCAGAGAGCTGTGGAAGCTGGGACATTGAATAAATTTAAGACAGAAATAGACAGTTTCTTAAATGATAAGGGAATAAGGGGTTATGGAGAGCAGGCGGGGAAGTGGAGCTGAGTCCATGATCGGATCAACCATGATCGTATTAAATGGCAGAGCAGGCTCGAGGGGCCGTATTGCCTACTCCTGCTCCTATTTCTTATGTTCTTATGTTCTTATGAAAGGCTAGTAGGATTTTGGTACAGGCGCCCCATATTATTTTTTGTTAAAGGATGATAACTTTCATTTTAACACGAGTTATTTTTGAAAACTGTTTGAATTAAAGATACAGATTTCTCAATATATTGCAAAATGAACATTCTGCTTTCATCTGTGACTACGATGCCTTTCTCCTAAGTTCACAACAGAAGCCTGCACTGTTCAAAAAGCAAATGACTAGTATTTAAGTCAAAGCATAAATGAGAAAAATAACAGTTCCGGACATGAAACTCATTAACTCATCAAGCCTGCTCCATCCACAGACCATGTACATTTTTCCCCATCTTGGAATTGACACATTAAGGGGGAGGAATTCCCCAGCGCTCTATTAGGGGGCGGTAACTCAGTCAGGGAGTGATTCCCTGCGCGTGGTGAAATTGGGGTTACCGCCCCTCACAGGAGGGGGAGCGTAATGTCGAGCGCTCCACTTGCTGCTGGGGCGGTATCCGGATGCTACTCAGGTGGGGTTGGCAGCGCTACACTGCTTCTCCGTATAGTGCGGACACGTTTTAACGCCCCTCCCCTTCGCTTAAAGGGAAGGATCACTGCGCACTCTGCAGGGCCGCTGATGGCCTCCACTGGGCTGGTGTGGTGCCATGGCCGTAACCTGGCACTGAGACGGAGTGCCAGGTTGCACAAATGCGGCCTGGACCATGTCATGGAACTCCAGAATGGGCCGACTGGTGCATTGGCCAAAACAACAAAGTGGCGGTGTGCTGCACAGCGCAATTCCCCAATAACTTCCATCCCAGGAGCGGAGGTTGCTTGGTCGCAACCCTCGAGGATGATGCTGACAAACGCTTGCGGCAGCCTTGTGGGGCTCTGGTCAATTTCTGCCGTGGGTTGTGCGGCGGTCCCAGGCGGTACTAGCTGGATACGGCGTTACCATGTTCGCGCCTCTGCTGACTTCCATGTAATTCAACAGGTGCCGGTAGCGCCCTCCTCAGGGCGAAAACAGATTTGCACCCCGTTGGCACCCCCCGGAGGCGCTAACGGAAGGCGCACAACAGGGGAATTTCACCCTTTCCAAGATGTGATCAGTCTGGTGATCTGTGTTTGACAAACTTGATTGAATTCTTTGATGAAATAGTGGAGAGGGTTAATGAAGGTAATGCAGTTGATGTTGTGTATATGATATTTTAAATGATGTTTGATAAATTGTTGATATGGAGTATATGGAAGATTAAGTTTCATAGTAACATGGGAAAAGCAGTAGGCCATTCATCCCCTCGAGCCTGTTCCGCCATTCAATGAGATCATAGCTGATCTATATCTTAACTCCATCCGCTTGCCTTGGCCCCATATCCTTTTATACCCATGGCTAGCAAAAATCCATTGATCTCTGAAGTCAAATTATTATTTGAGCTGGCGACCACCCTTAGCAGAGAGGTCAATAAACAGGGGGCGTAGATTGGAAGCGTGGTAGAAAGATTAGAGGGAAGTTGAGGAGAACATTTTTCACCCAGAGGGTGGAGGGGATCTGGAACTCACTGCTTGGAAGGGTGGTAGAGGCAGAAACCCTCATCACATTTAAAAAGTACTTGAAATACCATAACCTACAAGGCTACAGACCAAGAGCTGGAAAGTGCAATTAGGCTGGATAGCTCTTTTTCGGCCGGCACTGATATGATGGGCCGAATGGCCTCCTTCTGTGCAGTAAATTTCTATGATTCTTTGATTCTAGCATCTATTACTTTTTTGGGAGAGAGTTCCACACTTCTACTACCCTTTGCGTGAAGAAGTGTGTTTCCAACTTCTTCCCTGAATGGACTAGCTCTGATTTTAAGGTTATATCCCCTTGTCTTAGACCCCCCACCCGCAGAAAAAGTTTCTTTTAGTCTACCCTACCAATTTCTTTCAAATTCTAATAACTTGACTCCAAGAAATGCAAGCCTAGTTTAGGTAATCTCTCCTCATAGTCAAACATGTGGAGGTTTGGTACCATTCTGGTGAATCTATGCTGCACTCATTCCAAGGCCAATACAATATATCCTTTCAAACGTGCAGTGCCATGACCTCTACATACTACTCCAGATGTGGTCTAACCAGTGTTTTGTATAGCTGTAGCAAAACTTCCTCCCTTTATGTTCTAGCCCTCTAGTTATAATTCCCAACATTCCACTAGCCCTTCGATTATTTTTTGTGCCTGACTACTACAATTTAGTGATCGGTGTAACTGGTCCCCGAAATCTGTTTGAACTTCCACTGTTCCTAGACTTTCAGCATTTAAATAATACTTGGATCTATCCTTTTTAGGTCCAAAAAGGTCCAAAGTTTCAAATGCATACCATCGTATTGATTGCTATTGTCATGTATGTAACCTTCATGTAACAACACTGCAATACTGTATATACTTGAGAAATGCACACATTGACCACAGGGGGTGAACTTGTGGGAGACACTCCTCACCTGGTCATCCAGGTATATAAAGGGAGGTCCCACGTAGGGTCATCACTTCTTGGTCCTGTGAATAAAGGTGCAGGTCACAGAGTGATCTTGTTCATAGAATGTGCCTCGTGTGGATTTGTGGTATTGTGTAAGGACTTTACGGTGGCGACGAGAAATGGGAATCAACGACCCACGAGAATGGCCACCGGTAGCACAGAGGAACAGTACTGTGTTGGTGAGGACTGGGACGATTTCATTGAGAGGCTTCAGCAGAGCTTTGTCAGGAATGACTGGCTGGGAAATGCAGTGGCCGACAAGCGAAGGGCTCATCTACTGACCAGCTGTGGATCTAAGACTTACACGCTCATGAAAGACCTGCTAGCACCCGAGAAGCCGGCGGACAAAACCTTTGAAGAACTCAGCAAGATAATCAGTGAGCACCTCAAACCGGCGAGCAATATACACATGGCCCGACACAGATTTTATACCCACCGACATCGGGAAGGACAGAGCATACTGGACTTCGTTGCGGACCTCCGGCACTTGGCCAGCCTCTGTAAGTTCACAGACGCCTGCAGGGGGGAGATGCTAAGGGATTTCTTTATTGAGGGCATCGGTCATGCTGGGATTTTCAGAAAGTTAATCGAGACCAAGGACTTGACCTTAGAAGCGGCGGCATTGCTGGCTCAGACTTTTATTGCAGGGGAGGAGGAAACCAAGTTAATATACGTGCGCAACCCTGACTCCAACGTGGCGATGGATCAGGGGGTCAATATCATAAATGCGACTCAGAGCCCAGCAGGCAGGCAAGGGCAGTTCGACATACCCCAGACAGCAATAGACCCCAGAACAGGTTTTCAACACAGACAATGGCAGGCTGAACGGACATTTACGCCATCCCAGTGGACAATGAGTTCTGGGATGGGGCCATTGACACCCACTAACAGGGTGCTCAAGAGCAGTCAAAGGGACAATCAGCGAGGAATGCCTGGTAACAGCTCTCTTGTTCACAACAATCGGAATCTCAGTGCATGCTGGAGGTGTGGGGGCAGACATGCTGCTAGGACTTGCAGGTTTCAACAGTTCGCCTGCAGAAATTGTAACCTCACTGGCCATTTAGCCAGAATGTGCAGGAAGCCTGCGACCAGGCTAATTTACGAGGTGGATGGATCAGAAGAGGGGTCTGCAAGGCAGGATGACGTGTGGGGCAAATCAATGGACGCTGAAGTTCAGCGGGTTCATGTGGCAAACATTCACAGCTCATATACCAAAACGCCACCTATGATGATGAAGATCCTATTAAATGTATCCCGGTATGCATAGAGCTGGACACGGGGGCCAGCCAGTCACTCATGAGCGTTCAACAATTGGAAAATCTATGGCCACTCAAAGCCAGCAGACCCAAACTAGAACGCATTGAGACTCAATTACGGACGTACACCAAAGAAATCATTCCAGTGCTAGGCAGTGCAACATTAGCTGTCACACACAATGGATCAGTGAACCGGCTGCCACTCTGGATTGTCCCAGGCAATGGTCCCGCACTGTTGGGGAGGAGTTGGTTAGCTGAGATGAACTGGAAATGGGGGGATGTGCACGCAGGGTCATCTGTGGAGCGAAGTTCATGCTCACAGGTCCTACAGCAATTTGTGTCGCTATTCCAACCTGGCGTTGGGACATTCAAAGGTACCAAAGTAGTGATTCGCATCACCCCGGACACCAGACCAGTGCACCACAAAGCCAGAGCTGTGCCGTATGTGATGCAGGAGAAAATTGAAAGCGAATTGGACCATTTGCTGAGAGAGGGCATCATCTCGCCTTTTGAATTCAGCGGTTGGGCGAGCCCCATTGTTCCTGTCCTAAAAGCGGATGGCTTGGTCAGGATCTGTGGCGACTACAAGGCCGCTATCAACCGGGTGTCCCTACAAGGCCAATACCTGCTTCTGAGAGCGGAGGATCTTTTTGCCACGTTGGCAGGCAGCAAGCTGTTCACCAAGTTGGACCTCACTTCAGGCTACACGATCCAAGAACTGGCCGGCGAATCCAAACTACTGACCACAATCACCACGCACAAGGGACTGTTTGTTTACAACAGGTGCCCGTTTGGCATTCGATCAGCGGCCGCGATCTTTCAAAGAAACATGGAAAGCCTGCTCAAATCCATTCCTGGAACGATCGTATTCCAGGACGATATCCTCATCACGGGTCAGGACACCGAGGAACACCTCCACAGCCTGGAGGAGGTGCTACGCCAACTGGACCGGGTAGGCCTGCGACTCAAGAAACTAAGTGTGTGTTTTTGGCTCCCGAGGTCGCGTTTCTGGGCAGGAGGATTGCTGCAGATGGAATTCGGCCTACCGAATCCAAAACAGACGCGATTCGACGAGCGCCCAGGCCCTGCAACACAACGGAGTTGTGTTCATTTCTGGGACTCTTGAACTATTTCGGAAACTTTCTGTCGAACTTAAGCACATTGTTGGAGTTGCTACACGTGCTCCTGCCTAAGAGTTGCGATTGGTTTTGGGGGTCTGTCAAGAACGGGCTTTCAATCAGGCGCGTGACCTACTCTGTTCAAATAAGTTGTTGACCTTGTACAACCCCTGTAAGAAATTGGTTCTGACATGTGATGCATCGTCCTATGGGGTTTGGTGCGTGTTGCAGCAGTACAATGCTGAGGAGCAACTCCAACCTGTGGCTTCTGCCTCCAGGCTTCTCTCTTAAGCAGAACGTGGATATGGGATGGTTGAGAAGGAAGCACTCGCATGTGTCTATGGGATGAAAAAGATGCACCAGTACCTTTTTGGCAGGCGGTTCGAATTAGAAACGGACCACAAGCTGTTAACATCCCTGTTGTCAGACTGCAAGGCTGTCAATACCAATGCTTCAGCTCGCACAAGGCGATGGGCTCTCACGCTGGCTGCTTATGACTACACCATCCGGCACCGGCCAGGCACCGAAAATTGCGCTGACGCGCTCAGCAAGCTTCCATTGGCAACCACTGAGGGGGCAGCGGAGCAAAGCGCTGAGATGGTCATGGCCGTTGATGCCTTTGACAGTGCAGGCTCCTATCTTTGATTAAGAAATGTGTCCTGACTGGGGATTGGGCGCCCACACACGGAGCATGCCCTGAGGAGGTCAGACCGTTTCACAGGCGGATGGATGAGCTCTCCATCCAAGCCAACTGCCTACTATGGGGCAGCTGGGTAGTCATGCCCCAGAGGGGCAGGGAAGCTTTCATCAGGGAACTCCACAGCGAGCACCCAGGCATCGCGCTGATGAAGGCCATTGCCCGGTCACACATTTGGCCGGGAATAGATTCAGACCTGGAACACTGTGTCCGCAGGTGCACGACTTGTGCTCAGCTGGGAAATGCCCCCAAGGAGGCCCCGCTCAACCCGTGGCACTGGCCCATGGGGAAAATGTTTCCCATCGTGGTTGATGTGTACTCGAAATGGGTCGAGTGCATCATTTTGAACTCGTGCACGATATCCACCACTGTGGAGAGTCTACGTGCGGTCTTTACGACCCACGGTTTGCCAGACATCCTTGTTAGCGATAATGGCCCATGTTTCACTAGCTACGAATTCCGGGAGTTCATGTCGGGTAATGGCATCAACCATGTCAGGTCAGCACCGTTGAAGTCGGCCTCAAATGGCCAGGCGGAACGTGCGGTCCAAATCATAAAACAAGGCATGCTCAGGATTCAAGGTCCCTCCCTTCAATGCCGCCTATCGCGCCTGCTGGCCTATAGGTCCCGACTGCACTCGCTCATGGGGGTCCCGCCCGCGGAGCTCCTTATAAAACGTATACTCAAAACTCGGCTGTCCCTCATTCATCCTGTCTTGTCTGACATTGTTGAAGGCAAGCGCCAGTCCCAAAATGAGTGCCATGACCGTAATTCAAGGGGAGATGTATAGAAATTGGTGACCCCATATTTGTTCTCAATCACGCTTTGGGGCCCAAATGGCTTGAAGGTACTGTAATAGACAAAGAGGGGAATAGGGTCATCATGGTTAAACTTAACAATGGGCAGATATGCCGCAAGCATCTGGACCAAGTTAAAAAAATGTTCAGCATGGACACTGAGGAACCTGAGGAAGATCATGAGATGGTATTCAGACCACCGCCAGTGAACGAGCAACAAGAACATTCAGCAGCATGTACAGTCCCTGCGGTCAGCCTGGACAGGCCGGAATCACCACAGGGGACAGATACGCAGGCCAAGGCTCAACAACCAGAGCCCCAACTGCGGCGCTCCATGAGGGAGCACAGACCACCCGAAAGACTTAACCTGTGATCCCAATAAGATGTTGGGGGGCGAGGTGATGTCATGTATGTAACCTTCATGTAACAACACTGCAATACTGTATATAATTAAGAAATGCACACATTGACCACAGGGGGTGAACTTGTGGGAGACACTCCTCACCTGGTCATCCAGGTCTATAAAGGGAGGTCCCACGCAGGGTTATCACTTCTTGCCCCTGTGAATAAAGGTTCAGGTCATGGAGCGACCTTGTCCATAGAATGTGCCTCATGTGGATTTGTGGTATTGTGCAAGGACTTTACAGCTATGGTGCCTTGGAGTGCCCTGGAACTGCAAATGTCTGCAAATCCACTTGCTAAAATAGATGGTTCCTGGATGTGGGTAGCATTAACCTTAACTGACTTTCTCGTGATTACTGAGCAAGTATCACAGGAACCATTAACATAAGGACGTATGCTTCAAAACACTTCCAGTAATTAAGGAATGCAGATAAAGGATTATCCACCAAATAACTTTTTTTTTAATTCTGGGGGCTAGAACCTCCACTTTTTTTGTATGCTTAATGCCCATTTAACGCCTATTTTACCGCTGAAATGACAGCCACTTACTGCCTATATGTCGTTCATTTTAGCACAAAATGGAAACAGGCAGGTATTTTTTGGAAACTTATCACCGAGCATTACTTTCCCCATGTGCTTAACGCCGAGCAAAAATATTACCGCCCGCCCATTTTTTTGGGGGGCGGAATCAGCAGAATGGGCGAATTCAACGCCCATAATATTACCCAGCGTTACTTTCCGCACGGATTTAACGCCGTGATTCAATATTAACGCCCATCGTAAAGAGCATATTTACCTAAACTCGCGGCCATGGAGATCGCCCATCGTCAATTTCACCACCTCGCACACATATCGCCGACAATATCGCTTGCCCAAAAAAACGCCCACAAAGAGTGGAACTAACCAGAACGAATCACAGCGTTATGGACGCCGGGTTCGAGATCACATATCGCGACCTTTAAAAGGCTGCTGTGCTTCAATCTTGACGAAGTTCGGATGTATTCTGCAGGTTGTTGGATTTGATGCGAACATCTCTAAAAACATCTTGACCATACTGTGACCGATTGTAATTGAAGAAGTGTGTTCGTCAGGACATTCCTTCTTTGTGAGCAATCGCTGGAAAACAGAGAGCTACTGCAATGGAGCATGTCCTTTCTCACCCTCTCTTGGTGAACAAATACATGCAGCAGACTCGACATCATCGAAGGAACGCTCCACTGCATTATGTGCCCAATGTAATAAGTGACAGACAGATGAGGAGGACCAGACGTTACACCCCCCGCAAGTACAAGGAGAAGCATTCTTACCTCGACTTGCCCGACACCACCTGCCTTCGGAGACTGCGCTTCCACAAAGAGGTTATCACTGAGGTATGCCAGCTAATAAGGGCAAATCTACAGCCTGCCAGCACCATCAGTACTGCACCGTCCGTCAAGGTCAAAGTCACCGCGGCACTGTCATTCTACACCTCGGGTTCTTTTCAGGCCACAGCTGGAGACATTTGCGGACTTTCTCAGCATGCCACACATCGCTGCATTAGACAGGTCACTGAAGCCCTGTACGCATGCAGGAGGGACTTGATCAACTTCCCTATGACCAGGGAGGCACAGAGTGAGAGGGCTCTAGGATTCTCCAGAATTGCAAACTTCCCCAAGGTGCAGGGAGCAATAGACTATACGCACATCGCAATGCGGGCACCTTTTCAGGATGCTGAGGTTTTCAGGAACCACAAGGGATTCCACTCCGTGAATGTCCAACTGGTTGTCAACCACCAGCAAATTATACTGGTAGTGAATTCTCAATTTCCAGGCAGCATCCATGATGCTCACATCCTGCGTGCGAGTACTGTATCTGACTTGTTTAACAATGACCGCAAGGCCAATGCTGGATGATTGGGGACAAAGGATATGTTCTCGCCATCTGGCTGATGACCCCGCTGTGTGACACCCACACTGAGGCAGAGAGGCTATGTAACGAAAGCCACAGAGCCACTCGCAATATCGTGAATTAAACCATTGGAGTGCTGAAGCAATGCTTTAGAAGCATGGACCACTCAGGAGGCGAGCTCCAAAACCACTCTGAGCAGGTAGCTCAATTCGTGGTGGTGTGCTCCATGCTGAACAACTTGGCTATCAGGAGGGGACAAGAATTGCCTGATGACTCTGACAGTCCACCTCACCAGAGAGAGGAAGAGGAGGATGAGGAGGCGGACGCTGACATCGACCCAATCAGGCTGATGCTGAAGCCATGCCCCCGTCCTCCTGCAGACCGCATGAAAGGGCCCATGGTCGCAAGATAGCTGCAAGTGCCTTGCGTCAGGAGCTCATCAATGATCGCTTTGCCTGAAAGAACGTTGGTGTTATTTACAAGGCTGACACACTGCTGGGTGTGCAGGTCATACATCAATGGTGGGCATCACCTTGATGACAGTTAAAGTTTAAGTTGATTGAAGTTAAGTGTGATTATACTCTTTGATGTTAAGGAATCACCAACGTGTAATGGTGCAGCTATCTGAGCCAATGTGCTATAAGGTTTTGTTAAATAAAAAACTCCTAAACCAAACATTAGTCTGAAATCATCAGTATTTCTGTACAAACCAACCCTTCCTCCCCCCACCCCCCGCTTCTCCTCCCCACCTCTACCCCTTCCCCTTCCCCTCCTGACTCCAAGCCGCCTGGCCAAGGAGGTCCTTAGGCGATGCTTCATTGGGGGCGGGGGGGCGTGGGGGGGGAGGTGACGGCCAAAGCGCTGCTTGGATGGATATGGGAGAGGACAGTCCCGAGGTCCCGATGTTGCTCTGGCTCTCATGTGTGGTTGGCAATGGGGGTGTCTCACCTTGGGTTGCAGTGCGGCACTCCTGGACCACTGGGAGCCCTCTTCACCAGTGTTCCTGGCTACCAGCCCCAGGGCCTCCTCCATCCCTTCCATGTTATATCTTATTTGTTGGACAAAAACTCGGTGCCAACTATGTTCTTTGTGCTTAGTAGGCTTTTTGCTGCTGGTGAATCTCCGTTGTTCCTCCCACAACAGCCAAACAAGCACACACCACAGCCACACATGCTTTCAGTGGCCTCTGAGCTCCCTCTCTCTCTGTCTCCACTTCTGCGCATGTCATGATGATCCTTGACCTCCTGAATCACAGGAATTGAGCGTTGCCATGCCGTTGCTAAGGACGGCTACACTTTACGGCAGAAGGTCAAAAAAATGTAACGCTAACGCCGATTTGATATCGCTTGCGGTAATGCCCATTTTCAACAATGGAAACTAGGTGTTTTGAGAATAGGCGAGAAGCCAGCGATCAGAAAACCCTTTTTTTAACACCCATGCCGGAAATAACGGCCATTTTTGGGCGATAAGCACAAAAGTGGAGGTTCCAGCCCTGGGTCTTAGATCCACCAGATAATAAGATGTTGCATGCTAAAGATTAAACAGAGGCTAAGGTAACATTTATGGAGTAAAATTGATAGCAGGAACGCCCAAATGTTCAAGATCAACTGATCACGAAGACATTACGAAAATATAAACTTCATCGTGAAAACAATGCCATTCAGTTTGGGTGGAGTCTTTTATCCTGACAGACCTCCTTGAAATGTAGGTCAGTAAGGGAGGGAAGGATTGAATTCCAAATCTAATTGTCCATGGTGAATGAGGAGAATAGCTCTCTCTAAACAGTCTTCAAGAAACATTGATGCTGTTATCTTGACTATTGGAGAAGGATTAGAATCAATGTTATTTCTTATACAAGAGCATTTTTTGAAAAAGGATATACATTTCTAATCACAAACCACTTCCATACCACAGCCTCCTCCCCAGAATATAGGTTATTTTCAGGTTGTGAGATTCTGATCAGAAAACCCTTTTTTTAACACCCATGCCAGAAATAACGGCCATTTTTGACCAGAAGGGGATGATACCCTATGATTGTTATTTGTTAGCAACATCATGAACATAGCAGAAAAACTTTCTATGTTCACTATCTATAGCAAAAGCATATAAAATAAAGCTTACCTTCATATGGTTCGTAAATATACATTGCTATGCTTACCATCATGTGAGTCATATACTTTTACATAAATATAGTGTTTGTGGCCTTAATCTATGTGATTGCCTAACTGACATGGACAAAGTGCTGTAATAAATCTTTGCACAAGACACTGGGGTTTCTCTGTTTTCAGAGCCGCCTCTAGATGGCATGAGCGCAGGGCATGGTGCTGCCACAAAGATTTCACTAACATCACTTCAGTCAACTGTCCTTTTGCTTTTGGAGGCATCTCCTCAGGATCCATTTCTGATGTTGTCTGTAATAGGTATTTAATGGACTTAATTCCCCACATTACTGTGGTATCCTTTGTGATTGTGAATGGTGCCAATCACTCAAAAACAGCAAACATCTCTTCATCCACTCTTTAATAGAGTCAAGGGTTTTCACCACATCATTGCTAGATGAAGTCCTCCTTCTCCTCCATTTATTTACCACAACAAAATATCTCGGGGTGTTTTACAAAGGATAATAAATAAAGGAAGAGATGACAACCTGTGGAGTTAGGAAAGGTGGCACTGAAAGCATGATTCAAAAGATAGGTTTTGAGGAGGGGAGAAGTGTGGAGTGGTGGACAGGTTTAGGGAAGGAGTTCTAATGAGTAGCATTAAGGCAGTTAATGGCTCTCCCACCAATATTCCTGTGACGGATAGGTGGGATGCACAAAAGACCAGAATTAGAGGACCAAAGGGTACAGAAAAGGATGCTTGGCTGGAGGAGATGGCAAAGGTAGGGTGGGGCAGGGTCAAGGAGGGATTTGAAGGTGAAGACAAGGATTTTAAATTCACTGCACTTGGGGGCAAGGAGCCAATGGATTTTAATTTCAATGCACTTGGGGCAAGGAGCCATGGATGATGAAGGGTCAGTAAGGAGGACATTAGGAAATCATGTTTAGTGGTGGCAAATGCAGAGATAAGGGTTTCAGCAATAATGGGACTAAGGTAAGGACAGAGATGAGCATAACCCAACTTATTGAAAGATAGGATGTTGGATTTGAAGACCAGCCTAGTTTGAACAGAATGTCAAGATTTTGTATGGCTGAGAATCAGCCTGTATGAGTAGCTATGGAGGGGGATGGATTCAATGGCAAGAAAACAGAGTTGATGTTGGACAAGTAATATGGCATCACAGAGGTGTTCAGGGGGTTGAATGAAGTGGTGAATAGGTAGAGCTGATTGTTATTATAATACATATGGAAGCCAACCTTATGCCTGAAGATGATGTCACTGAGATGCAGCATGTACATGAGGAATTGCCTCCACTATGTCCATGGTAAAGAAGAGCAACATCCATTATTCAAAGACTGCCAGTGTCTGCTGAATAAAGTGACCCTCTCTAATGATAAGCCAGTCCCTCAAATTTTAATAAAAATAAAAATAACATTTCTAGAAAAGTGACAAGTTGCGGCAACAAAATGGGAGCTATGAAAAACTTAACATTTATTAACTTCTCTGTACTGCGTTAGCAGTCAACATCCTTGCTCCTACGGTTTATAATAACACTTTTCGAGTCAGAATAAGACACTTGCTGGTGTAGTATATGGAAGAGACATTATTGACATCTAGGATGAGGGATCAACTCAACCCGGATCAGAGAGTGGCTTTTCAGCTTGAAATTCTGTCTTTCGAGTCCTCTGGAGAACTATTCAAAGCCATGCTCCTTTATACACCATATTTTACCTACATCAAAGGTACATGTCATAAATAAGATCTCATGATGTATCTATTCATGTAAACAGTTGTTGTTTATTCCACATCTACTTCCCTCAAACAAGACTTCCTGACGTAACTATTATTACCCTCTTTGAAGGACAGGTATTATTAACTGACATCTTTCTATAAGATAGCCAATGAATAGCTCTACCTATGTTTATTACCCTAGCCCCTAATGATATACTTTAATCACTCATGGCTGACATCATTATTTCCTTACACAAGAATTTTTCGTATCAGAAGACGAAAGCTGTGCATTTCTTTCACGACACTTCAAAGTCATCCTGTTTATCCTGGAAAGCCTGTTACTCCAAGATACAATGAAGTTTGACTGTCAACCCTTAATGCGCCAAGATGTCCATCGTACAACTCTTGAGGATGTCCAACATACTACCGTGGCATGTTCGGTGTAAATATCATGAGACACCTTGCACATTCCTGAGAACATTTTTACTGTTACATATCTCTGAGTACAGCACTAAAATTGTCCATCACTAACTTGAGAATGTTTTAGCTTTTTAAACATATGTCCTTGCAGTCCAAATAAAAGAAAGAATGACTTGAATTTATACAACGTCTTTCATGACCACCGGACATCTCAAAGTGCTTTACAGCCAATGAAGTACTTTTGGAGTGTAGTCACTGTTGTAATGTGGGAAACGCGGCAGCCAATTTGCGCACAGCAAGCTCCCATAAACAGCAATGTGATAATGACCAGATAATCTTTTTTTTGTTGATTGAGGGATAAATATTGGTCAGGACATCGGGGATAACTCCTATGCTCATCTTCAAAATAGTGCCATGGGATCTTTTACGTCCACTTGAGAGAGCAGACAGGGCCTTAGTTTAATCTCTCATCCAAAAGACAGCACCTCTGACAGTGCAGTGCTCCCTCAGCACTGCATTGGAGTATCAGCCGAGATTTTTTGTGCTCAAGTCCCTGGAGTGGGACTGGAACCCACAAACTTCTGCCTCAGAGTAACAGTGCGACCCACTGAGCCACAGCTAACACTATTAAGGCAGACGGGACGTGTATTTCCATACTTAAGCTGTATATCTTGCTTCAAAGCCTGGAACTTGTATTCAAAGTTCTACCGAGTCTTTGGTTTTTCAGGGTCAAAGATGACATGCTGAAAAACTGATATTGAGGCAGTGGCAGTCGTCATACTTGTTCAGTGTGTCCACTATTGCCCCAAAATGATTATTTTCACTTTCAAGAGCCCCCATCAATGACCAGGCCCAGATCATGGCTTGAAAACTGGGTATGCGACCAATGCACACAGATATTACTTAAGCTTTCCAATTTTCTCCTAATAGAGCCAGATTTACAACCATTTCTCAATAACCACTCCTTGAGTAGCTCATTAGTTACTTGGGAAGAGTGAAACTCACTAGTGCACAGGTATACAGTTTCTCACATGAGAGATAACAGAAGCTTCATCATCATAGGCAGTCCCTCGGAATCGAGGAAGACTTGCTTCCACTCTTAGCATGAGTTCTTAGGTGGCTGTACAGTCCAATATGAGAACCACAGTCTCTGTCACAAGTGGGACAGATGGTCATTGAGGGAAAGGGTGGGCAGGGTGCCCGGTTTGCCGCATGCTCCTTCCGTTGCCTGCGCTTGATTTCTGCATGCTCTCGGCGATGATATTCGAGGAGCTCAGCACTTCCTCCACTTAGGGCGGTCTATGGCCAAAGACTCCTAGGTGTCAGTGGGGATGTCGCACTTTATCAGGGAAGCTTTGAGGGTGTCCTTGTAATGTTTCCTCTGCCCGCCTTTGACTCGTTTGCCGTGGACGAGTTCCGAGTAGAGTGCTTGCTTTGGGAATCTCGTGTTTGGCATGCGAACAATGTGGCCTGCCCAGCAGAGCTAAACAAGTATGGTTAGTGCTTCAATGCTGGGGATGTTGGCCTGGTCGAGGATGCTAATGCTAATGTTTGTGTGTCTGTCCTCCCAGGGGATTTGCGGGATCTTGCGGAGACATTGCTGGTGGTATTTCTCCAGCAACTTGAGGTGTCTACTGTACATGGTCCACGTCTCTGAGCCATACAGGAGGGTGGGTATTACTACGGACCATGAGCTTGGTGACAGTTTTGAGGGACTGATCTTCAAACACACTTTTCCGAAGGCGGCCGAAGGCGGCACTGGCATACTAGAGACGGTGTTGGATCTCATCATCAATGCCTGCTTTTGTTGACAGGAGGCTCCCGAGATAGGGGAAGTGGTCCACGTTGTCCAGGGCCACGCCGTGGATCTTGATGTTTGGGGGGCACTGCTGTGTGGCGAGGTTAACAGAAGCACAAAGCCACCAGCAGGACACCAAGAAGAAGTTTGATTGACGGCTGCTAAATACAAACAGGAAAGTGAGTGCTTTTCCAACTTCATACAGACAGAGGAAAATATACCCCAAGACGATCTGTCTGTGTCCCAAAACCTTCAGTTCTGTTCTTAATCAAATATTTAGCCAATTCCTTTTAGGAAAGGAGTTAAATCAACACTGAATTAATTTCCCATGATAGCAAACTATTCCAGATAAATAATGAATTTTGGGAATAAATTCCTGTTCCAGTCTGCCTTGATGATGATGCCAGTTGCATAGCCCATACCACAAACCATACAGATGGGAGGAATCCTTCATTTTCTGATAACTGCGATTGTAGATGGTGGTGCACCTCGTCCCATTGCTGTACAAATTGCTGGCTTGGTTGGCCTGCAGTTGTCTGATCACATCTGGCCAACAGGAGGAACGTTGCTGCTTTTGTTTCATTGCCAATTATTGCTTTGTTGATCTTATTGTGACTGATTACCATTGAAGATGCTTTTACCATTCCTTTTTTGAAGTTGTATCTACCCTGCTTGATAGCATCACTTGTCAATAATGCCATCCCCTCCTCTGACCCTTATCTTTGTGGGGGTGAGGGCGGGAGTTGTTAAAACATTCCCTATTAGCTCGATCTCTCTTCTATCTTCTGCTCATAAATATGTTTGTGCGATACCAGATTTCCATAAGCTGTGGTTCAAATTCTTGCATTGTCAAAGTATCGAAGCTAAACCTGAATAGATTCTTATCACTTTTTAAAACTTTTTTTGAAAAAAAGGCTTGTATTTATTTAGTGCCTTTCACAACCACCGGACATCCCAAAGTGCTTTACAGTTAATTATGTACTTTTGAAGTGTAGTCACTGTTGTAATGTACAAAAGCAAAATACTGTGGATACTGGAATCAAAACAGAGAATGCTGGAAATCTCAGCAGGTCAGGCAGCATCTATGGAGAGGAAACAGAGTTAATGTTTTGGGTCGTTGACCCTTTGTCATGTTGTAATGTAAGAAACACAGCCGCCAATTTGCACTCCCTCAGTACTGCACTAGTGTATCAGTCTAGATTTTTGTGCTGAAGTCTCTGGAGTGGAACTTGATCCCACAACCTCTGACTCAGAAGCCAGGGTGCTACCCACTGACCAACGGCTAACACTAAAGAGTGGAACAGTTAGCTAAAGTTTCTAATCTTAAGAGGAGTAAATTTCTACGTGTCAGCCACTGCTGACACGTATTTGAATTTCTCTCTTTACTTTTAACATTATTTTGTCCAATTAATTGGTCGACAGGAACCATTTGTTCATCTCTGTTTACCAACAGTCTAGCCCTTTTCCCTGCAAATCTAGGTTCAGAGTATTCCTCAGCTGTGTGGAGCAGTTAAACTATGTATTTCATTTCCCAGGATTTTGAATGTCTAGTTTCCCTTCAGACAGTCGGTTGTGAATGTTTTCTGAAGAAACTGAAAAATAGTGACCCTGTCACAGGCATTGAAATTTGCCAAAAATACTTATCTCCAGACAGTTCATAAATAACTCTGAAAATGAAGAGATCCTTCAGTTAGCAATGGATTATGAGTCACATTATATACTATATTATTGCTTTTTAAAGAGGGTCAGCTGACAAATTCCCCAAACTATTCCAAAACACGCAGTATTTGTCATAGTTGTTGACCACCCACCCGCTCAGATGTCAGCTGAAGCCTCCTGATAGGTTAGCAAGACTGTGGACCTGAATGAGAGAACTGGGGGCATGCTGGGGTGGGGGCGGGTGGCGGGGGGGTGGGGGCGGGTGGCGGGGGGGGAGAAAAATAGTAATTCCCTCCTAAGAGGAAAGTTGAACAATTTGATAATTGCCAGATATCAATAATTGATTGATAATGTTATTGCTGTAACAGTTGAAGTTAAGTCCCGGCTTTCCATCCTAACTCCAGACATAATGGGTTATTATAAATCTTGCACACAACATGGATGCACATTAGACTCATGATCTACAGAGCAGTAGTGATACCCACCTTCCTATATGCCCCAGAGATATAGACAATATCTAGCAGGCACATCAAAGTGCTGGTGAAGTACCACCAGCGCTGCCTCCACAAGATCCTGCAGATCCATTAGCAGGATAGACGCACCAATGTCAGCGTTCTCGGTCAGGCCAACATCCCCAGCATCGAAGCACTGAACGCCCTCGATCAACTGCGTTGGACGGGCCACGTCGTCTGCATGCCCGATACAAGACTCCCATAACAAGCACTCTACTTGGAGATCCGACATAGCAAGCGAGCCCCAGATGGGCAGAGGAAACGCTTCAAGGACACCCTCAAAGCCTCCTTGAAAAAGTGCAACATCCCCACTGACCCCTGGAAATCCCTGGCCCAGGACCGCACAAAGTGGAGGGAAATCATCCGGGAAGGTGCCGAACACCTCGAGCCTCTACGCCGAGAGCAAGCTGAAGCCAAGCGCAAACAGTGGAAGGAGTGCATGGCAACCCAATCACCCCACCCACCGGTCCCTTCAACCACCGTCTGCCCCATCTGTGACAGAGACTGTAGGTCCCAGATAGGACTCATCAGTCACCTGAAAACTCATATTAGTATGGAAGCAAGTCGTCGTCGACTCCAAGGGACTGGCTAAGAAGAAGAACATGCAGTATACATTGTGCTCTAATATTTTAAAATTTGCTTTTGAGAGAAACTTAACAAAATGCTTCAAGGGATTATCGTGATTCCTTTTCGAGGAAAGAAAATCAGGAAAAGAATGAAAGCGTATATTAAATATTTTTCACTAGATGTATCACAACATTTATTGGGAAAGCAAACAGAGAGGAACACGATACAGCATCATGCAAATTCCTTTAAAAGCCATATGATCATAATTGCTTCTATTTGTTTTTGTTTTAAAGTTAACTGATACACTTGGCATCCCCCATGTTTTCTTTAATAACATGTGTGGGAATTTCACTGCGTTGCTACAAAGGATAGGTTTTAGATTAATTAGCAGCAGATAAGATGTTGATTTTAAAAATCCAATGCACTCCGTATAAACACAATAGCAGATGGGATAATCCATTACAAAGACACAGTGCCACACAGCCAAGAGCACTGTGCAGTCAGAAATGCTACAGCAATAATACACTACACTATAAATAAAGAGCATAATGTGTGAAATACACTGAAGCCTTATAAAACAAAAATCCTTTCTTGCAATCTCATTTGCTGGGAATCTCAAAGCATTTCGCCAGATTCTACTAAATTTTAGTTTCTATTCCACACTGCCTTATGTTTATCTGTGTCACTTTAAAAAGTCACCACATTAAATACTAAACAAATAGTACAAAAGCAAAGTACTGGAGTAGGAGCAACTCTTGCTGGTCCCAAATGTTATTACTTCAGTCTTCACTTTTTTACGCAACCTACTGCTTCACCTTATGGGCCATAACTGGGAGAAAATAGTTCCTGCCACCTTACAACAAGATTGGGGCATCTTCTGAAAACCTCCTCAAAGGAAGGTTGGGTTTTCTGCTACACAAATCAGACAATTTCATTGCTTAAGGAAAGGCACGCTATACTCCAAGTTCAGCACAGCCAATAGGCATAGGGGGAGAAATTCGGGGCGTTTGCGCAATGACTTTTCGCCCAGGCGCGACGCCACTACCGACTCCCGCAAAATTCCGCGAGAGTTTAGCGGTGACGGTAACCGGTAGCGCCCCGCTCTTCCTCTCCGCTGCGCCAGTGATGATGATGGCATCACCATGCGCAGCGATCCGTTTTCAGCCTGGAGCAAAAATTCGGTAGCGCCCCTTGAAGCTGCCACCGGCGATAATTAAAGGGAAAGTGCGAAAGGAAAAAACAATTGCTGACTCACCGGTTAGTAGAACTCGGGGTCCGTACCGCGATATTGCAGCCCGGCACTCCGCTTGTGTGCCAGGCTGCTGCCACGGCACCATGGTGATCCAACGATGGCCCCGTTTCCCACCCGCAGAGTCGGCAGCTTGGCCCTCCCCTTTATTGAAGGGGAGCGCCCTGTCAACGCACTAGCTCCACGTTTCCAACCGTGCGGTATTTTGCTGGTCACCCGAATATAGACCGCAGGGTGGGACTTCCGCGCCTGTTGCAGGAACTCCGGCCTTGCGGCTGTAACTGCCCCCAAATGGGGCGCGACGGAAATTCGGGACCATAGTATTTACTGCACAGATTTTCATTCCCTGCCCAGTTTCCCTGGAATTCATTCATGTTTGACATTATCTGCTCCTGTATTCAATGGGAATAGGATCAGGTGGTAGAACATGCTAAGCAGTAGCCGGATGATCTATTTATTGGTTGTCTTCATTGCTCATAATCTGTTGCCCATTTATTAATGATCAACGTTCCCCCTCACCCCCATCAACAATCGATCCAGTCCACCCCTTTAGCCCATTACTGCAGGTTTCATGCTCCATGGACAGTTCTCCTGGATTTTACACCAACCCAAAACATTCACTAGTAGCTCATTATTAAAATGCAAAACACAGACACACTGACATTGTTGGCAAATTTAACACCCCACCCCACACCTAAACCTATGTGCTCTTCAATGTTAAACTTCCCCCCTTTGTGTCAGCTCTGGCTCAGTGGTAGTGTTCTAACCCTGGACCTCAAAGTCATGGGTTCAAGCCCCACTTCAGCAATTTGAACATGTAATCTGAGGGAGTGCTGCAGTGTCATAGTTGCTGCCTTTTGGATGATGTGTTAAACCACATCAGGTGGATATAAAAGATCCCATGGCAATATTCGAAGAAGAAGAGGCGAGCTCTGGTTTATCACTAAAACACTTTGGGGCCGAACTTGGTGGACTCACCGCCTGCTGCCGCCGAATTTTCTGGGCAGTCTCCCCTCTGAGCGAGTTTGGTGGAGGCCTCCCGCTGGCGGGGAGGGAAGATCACTGGGGTGCAACTCACGTAAGTGTCCTCCCGCCCGCTGCGCCGCGCTGCCAGTTTGCTCCGGGCGGGAGTCTGCTGCAGCAGGGGGAAGGGTCGCCGCGTGGAGGCAGGTCTAACCTCAACGGTAAGTAAGAAGACCTTCAAAAAAAGGCGAGTAGACTTCTTTTCTTAATTTTTTTTCCCAGTGATTCAGGTCCTCTGAAGGTTGACCAGTGCTTTTTTTGGGGAAATGTTAATTTTTATCTGTTCCCCGCTCCCCTGGGCCCGACTCAATCCTCGGCGGCACTTTGTCGAGGATTGCATTTGTCGCCGAGATTGGGAGCTGCCGCCCGCTGCCGCCCAAGGAGTAAGTTGCTTTTTTGCCGCTGGGCAGTCTTTCCGGAACTTTTTCAAGAAACTTCCGCCCTAAAGTACAGTCAGGATATCAGCGATCCTTTGGGCAGCACTAGGGCAGAACGTAACTTCCACCAGGTTCGGGGCCTTTATCTGGTCATTTATCTCATTGCTGTTTGTGGCACCTTGCTATGTGCAAATTGGCAGCTGTGCTTCCGAACATTACAACAATGACTATACTTCAATGTTACCTCATTGGGTGTAAAGCATGTTGGGACGTCCTAAAGTATGAAATGTGCTATATTAATCCAAGTTCTTTCTTTGCTGAATTGAAGCCTAATGATCCACAACAATTCAAGGTTTAATAGGGCAGAATTTTGATCATTTCACAAAAACTAAGTCGAAGGCACTAATATTAATGCAAATGCAGATTCTGAGTTGTTGGGGAGTGGGGGCGCAGAGTGTGGGTGGGCAATTGCGTGTGTGGAACCCGGAAGTAAAGTGAGCTGGTCAGATTCACACGTTTTGCCTTGAGTGAATCATTACATTTTTGTGTCCTCCCCCGCCCCCACCCCCCCATCTCACTCTGTCTTGCCAAGCATACTCCATCACATCATTCCCCACACACACTTAAGTTTCAACACTAGGAAAAGTGAGTACAGTTGCACATTCACCTATATCCTACTGTGCGCGTCACTCCACCCCCTCACTCTGCCTTGTCAACTCCTCACACCCACTTACCTTGCAAGCCCAGCCAACCTTCTCATTCTATTCACTTCCTCACCTCCCCATGTACCCATCCACTGCTATCACTCACCCCAACCCTTGTGCAAGTTGATGCATCGGTCTGATAGTCACCCTCACCGAATGCACTCCATCCATCGGGTGACCACGCGAACTTCAGTCACTCACAGATCTGGTCTTTCGCCCCCTGTACAAGAAGAGGGCATAAAAAGCAAGGGAGTGGAAGTGTACTTTAGGTGGCCTGCCACAAATTGAGCAGCTAACCGATGCGGAGGAGGAGGCCATGGCGATTAGCGGCACATCTGCGATCCTCTTAGTCGGGGATGAAGAGACTGGGAACTTGCAGTTGCCTGGTGACAGAATTAAAAATATCTCTGACACACATGCTGACTTTATTTCATCAATGACTGAACTATGAGAAGCCTGAGTGTATCGTGATTGTCAAGATTGTTACTTTGCAAGGACTACTTCACGTCCATTTCTTTTGTCTTCCAGGGCTTTCATGAGCTAGCATTGGTGGCGATGCGTGAGGACGATTCCTCAGAGGACCTCATTCCTTCTGAGGGTGCACCATCGCAGGACGTTCAGCCATGCACCAGTACAAATACTCGCACTTCACCAGCAAAAAATACGCGCACTTCACCAGTGCAAATCCTCGCACTTCGGTGGGTGCACTCAGACAGTTAGTTGGGTTTTTACCTGGCGATTCAGAGTTCACAAGTGAGCACGAGCAGGCACTGACGGCATGGCCAGTTGTGGAGAGTCCACGTCGGGGGGCGCAATCCTTTCCAATCTCTGCTCAGCTGGTCACAATTGCTGAACCCCGGGGGCCATCATTGAGAAGGAGACTGCTAGGAGTACAGCAGCAACTTTGCGAGGTACTGACAGACGTGCCAGGAACACTTTCCACAACAGCGGAGAGGAAGGAGAAGTACAACTCGAACAGTGGTGGATTGATGCGCAGGTAATTACGGTAAAGTCTGCCATGAAGAGAGTGGCCGCCTCTGTGGAACTTCAAGCACGACTCTCAAATGAGTCTTCGCAGGCTATGATCACAGCTGTGCAGGAGATGTCTACCACCTTAAACAGAATGACAGATACCTTGTCCATGGCCTCACAGCACATCACTGATCGTCACAAGCTGCTCTACAGGAGAGTGGGAGGAGTGATATGGCACTGGCCGAGGGGAAGGATAATGGCAAAACCAGAGGTGGAAGCTGTAAGTGGTTTCCCTTCGGTGTTTTCGATGCACCCCCACGTTACACTAGTTCGAGACCTGGAGTGATTACTGTACTGAACAGATGAATGAGTCACGGATAAATACCTCGGTCTCAACTGACAATGTTTTATTAAAGCTAAAACACACACCTGCACCCAATAAAACCAAACACACCTTGGTGTGTAAAACAAACAAATGCAGTACAATACACAGTGTGGCCTGTCTAACAGGCCCCTAACGCAAAGTACCCCAACATCTAAAACACCTCCCCTGTAAACCCCGAAGAATTTGGTTGGGAGAACGCAAGATACCCCCTCACACCGTGGCTGTGATCTTAAAAGATGTGTGTGCAGAAATGCTCACCGATTTCACTGGCTTACTCGTTGCTTCTTCCGATGAAAAGGTGTCTTTTCTGGTTTCTTCTCTCCATTACAATACGGAGGGTTGGATTCTTGTCGGGGCGAAGCAGCGAGGCAAGAGAGAGAGCAAGATGACCACATGGCCACCTTTTGTATCCAAGTCTGCTTGCCCTTCCCGGGTCATTGCTACTTGAGGCTTCCTGTGGGTGTGTCTTCCTTTGGCCTTTGTTTCAAGGTTTCCTGTGGGTATGTCTTCTGCTTTTACCCAATAAATTTCCTTGTTTTCGAGGCTTCCTGTGTTTGAGTCCAGTGATGGGTTTTCGCTTCCAGGCAGTCTGGGCTTAATGGCTCTCTATTGTTGTGGTAACTCATCCAGGTAATCACTGATTGACGAGGTCATCTTGCCTAACAATGGACTCCATTAGCCCATCTCCTGCCTCATGTTGGCCATTGTCATTCCAGACTCCCTGCCCATCATTCTAAGTCCAACATGGAGCCGCACCTGGGCCCCTCCCACAAACAGCTTCCAGCTTTCTTTCTGTGGTGAGAAAAATATTAAACGCAATGTCCAGACAATGTCCAATAAATCCTTGGGGGTTCGATGCTTCCAGACCTTACAAAGCAGAAACTCCCCTCAAAGCGCACCCACTTCTCATATGTTTCCCCCGCCCCACCCCTTCAGCGAGTAACCAATATGCTGTCTCATATCCCGATGCCCAAGCCTGCCCTTGCACATGTACAGGTGGAGCAGTATTTGACAGGGCCCTCAGGGGCTCCAAAACCCATAGTTCATAGGTCAAAAGCATCTTAACAGTCAGCGTAGGGATATGAGCAGCCAGCCTCTACCTCTGCTGATGCCACACGGGATGCACCACACAGGAGTGGTAGGAAGCAGAAATTAAAGAAATTGTAATTCATGAAGGAACTATGAGAAGCCTGTGTATCGTGATTGTCAAGATTGTTAATTTGCAAGAGCTACTTCACATCCATTTCTTTTGTTGTTTGACAAAATGTTATGTTGATAAATTTCCTTTATTTATTACGGCACATAACATTTATTGATTTAACACCACCTCCACGTTATTGCATGCTGAGTGTTAACTCGCCCATTCACTTGCATCATGATGAATGTCAATACATGACCAGACCAATTGGGTGGATGTGCGTATGAATGCACATGTGATTGAAGGACTGCTTTGTGCGAAGGGAGGGTGGGGGTTTGCGATGGTGGTGCTAGTGGTAGTAGACGTGGGCTGGAGGGTTTCATTTTATATTTTTTCCTGAATCACTACTAGCTGAAACTTCAAGTTATTAGGACACCCCTGGCATCTCAGGAGCAATGTATGCTGCTAGTCTGGCGATGGATGCCCAATCTTCATAGTGCTCATTGTCTTCATCCGCCTCCTCCTCCTCCTCTTCTTCGATATTCTCCCCATCACAACATGCTTGATGAGCACCGTGGTTGTCCTCCATCTGGAAAATTCTCTGCTGCGCAATGTTGTGCGGGACGCAGCGCAACATTATTATTCTGGAGACCCTCGCTGGCGAGTACTGAAGGGCGCCTCCAGACCTATCTAGGCACCTGAAGCACATCTTCAACCTTCCGATGACTTGCTTGATGACACATCTGGTGGTCATGTGGCTCTCATTGTAGCACTCTTGCACCTCACTGCGGATGGGGGTGGGGGTTCCTCACAAGTGCCATGAGTTAAGTTTGAGCAATGTGTCCCTTGTCTCCTGCGAGTCCGCCCTTAATACCTTTTCCTGGAAGAAGAGGTTTGGAATGTTGAACTGCCACAGATTAACAGCATCATAACAGCTCCCAGGGAATCTGGCGCACCTCCTCTTGTGGTTACACACCAGCTGTACATTGATGGAATGAAATCCCATGCAGTTGATACAAGCTCCTGGTTGATCTGGTGGTCCTTGTATTGCCACATTTGTGCAATCGATGGCATCCTGTGTCTGTGGGAAGCCAACCAGAAAAGCGAATCTGTGTGCCCACTCATTCCAGCTATTATCGGCGCTGGGGAAGATGATATAAGTCCTAGCAAACAATACAACCATACATTTATCAGCAGCCAACTAAGAGACCCTCACGAGATGCCTTCGGAGGTGCACCATAAGAAGCCAGACATTAAGAAATTGAAGGCAGTGGTGACTTTCACAGCGATGGGCAATGCGTGAGCACCAGGTCCAGCAGAGAGCAGATCTTCTTAAAGGATGCAGCATAGCTCTGCGACCAGTTGCCATCTCAGTTTGAGACTGTGGAAGCACTGCTCTTTAGGTAGGTCTGGGAAGCTGAGCCTTCCTCTGTAGATCCTCTCACGTGGATAGTGCCTCATGTGACCTCGGCCCCTCTGTTGGTCTGCTCTCTGCTGTTCTCCACTCTATTCTTCTCCCTACTGTTCCCCTCTTTGCTGTTATTCACTCTCTTCTTCCATGATAAAAAATATCCCATGGCACTGTTTCGAAGAAGAGCAGTGGAGTTATCCCCGGTGTCCTGGCCAATATTTATCCCTCATTCAACATGACAAAAACAGTTTATATGGTCATTATCACAATGCTGTTTGTGGATACTGACGTTCCAGGTCCCGAACTTCATTTTGAAGGGCTGGAAGATGCCCGTGCGTGAGTTCTTTTAATGTGCGGTGGCCGTTGCACACTGGCTACCATATAGGCTTAGCAGAGCAAGGTCTTGGTCCAGTGGCAAGGGGGTCCAAGACGACTGGAGATCAGACTCTATTGTATGGGCCTAGTTGCCTACGATGGTGTCATGTTTGTCACCTTCACATAACTATAACTTTTATGTAACAACACTGTACACTGTATACACCTGAGTAATGCACACCTTGACCACAGGGGGTGAACTTGTGGGAGACACTCCTCACCTGGTCATCCAGGTGTATTAAGGGAGGTCCCACGCAGGGTCAGCACTTCTTGGTCCTGGGAATAAAGGTTTAGGTCATGTAGTGACTTTGTCTGCAGTACATGCCTCATGTGATTCTGTAGTAAGGTGTAAGGACACCACATTTGGCGACGAGAAACGGGAATCAACGACCCACGAGGATGGCCACCGGTAGCACAGAGGAACAGTACTGTGTTGGTGAGGACTGGGACGAGTTCGTTGAGAGGCTCCAGCAGAGCTTTATCATGAAGGACTGGCTGGGAGAGGAAGCGGCTGGCAAGCGGAGGGCGCATCTACTGACCAGTTGTGGATCCAAGACGTATGCGCTGATGAAAGACCTGCTCGCACCCCAGAAGCCAGCGGACAAGTCTTTTGAAGAGCTCAGCACTCTGATCGGTGAGCACCTCAAACTGGTAAGCAGTATACACATGGCCCGGCACCGGTTCTACACACACCGGCGTCGGGAGGGACAAAGCATATTGGACTTCATTGCGGACCTTCGACATTTGGCCAGCCTCTGTAAGTTACAGATGCCTCTAGGGGGGAGATGTTAAGCGATTTCTTCATTGAAGGTATTGATCATGCCGGGATTTTCAGGAAGCTTATTGAGACCAAGGACTTCACTTTGGAAAGGGCAACGTTGATAGCTCAGACCTTCATGGCAGGGGAAGAGGAGACCAAGATAATTTATGCATGCAGCCCTGGTTCCAACGTGGCAATGGACCAGGAAGTTAACATTGTAAACGAGATTCAGAATCCCGCAGGCAGGCAAGGGCAATTCGACACTGCCCAGGCAGCAACAGGCTCTAGGATGGGCCAGCAACAGAGACAAATGCAGGGGGATCGGCAATTCACGCCATCACAAGGGACAATGCATCCTGGGATGGGACCATTGACACTCAGCAACAGAGTGCTCAGGAGTAATCAAAGAGACAATCAGAGAGGAATGCCTGTTAACAGTTCCTTTGTTCACAACAATCTCAGCTCATGCTGGAGGTGCGGTGGCAGACATGCTGCGAAAAACTGTAGGTTTCAGCAATTTATCTGCAGAAACTGTAACTTCAGTGGACATCTGGCCAGAATGTGCAGAAAGCCCATAGCGAGGCTAGTTTATGAGGCAGAGGAACCAGATGAGGGGTCTGCAAGGCAGGGTGATGCTTGGGGCAAAGCTATGGACGCTGAAGTCCAGCGGGTTCATGTGGCAGATGTCCACAGCTCGTATATCAAAATGCCACCTATGATGATGAAAGTTCTATTAAATGGCATTCCGGTACACATGCAGCTGGACACAGGAGGCAGCCAGTCACTTATGAGTGCCCAACAATTTGAGAAACTCTGGCCACTCAAAGCTAACAGGCCCAAAATGGAACGCATTGACACGCAGTTATGGACGTACACCAGAAAAATCATCCCAGTATTAGGCAGTGCAAACTTGGTGGTCACACACAATGGATCGGAGAATCGGCTGCCACTCTGGATTGTCCCGGGGAATGGCCCCGCATTCTTGAGGAGGAGCTGGTTAGCCGAGATAAACTGGAAATGGGGGGATATGCACGCCATTTCATCTGTGGAGCGAAGTTCATGCTCACAGGTCCTACAGAAATTCGAGCCACTTTTTCAACCAGGTGTCAGGACTTTTAAGGGCACCAAAGTAGTGATACGCATTACCCCGGACGCCAGACCAGTGCACCACAAAGCCAGAGCCGTGCTGTATGTGATGCGTGAGAGAATTGAGAGTGAGTTGTCAGGCTGCTAAGAGAGGGCATAATTTTGCCTGTTGAATTCAGTGACTGGGCAAGCCCCATCGTTCCTGTCCTTAAAGCGGATGGCTCGGTCAGGATTTGTGGCGACTACAAGGCCACCATCAACCGAGTGTCACTACAGGACCAATACCCGCTTCTGAGAGCGGAGGATCGTTTTGCCACGCTGGCAGGTGGCAAGCTGTTCACCAAGTTGGACCTCACTTCAGACTACATGATCCAAGAACTGGCTGAAGAATCCAAGCTTCTGATCATCATCACTACGCACAAGGGGCTATTCGTTTACAATAGCCCCTTGTGCGTTTGGCATTTGTTCAGCAGCCGCTATCTTCTAGAGGATCATGGAAAGCTTGCTTAAATCCATCCCTAGAACAATTGTATTCCAAGATGACATCCTAATCACAGGTCGAGATACCGAGGAACACCTCCACAACCTGGAGGAGGTGCTACGCCGACTGGATCGGGTAGACATGTGACTAAAGAAGTCCAAGTGTGTGTTTTTGGCCCCAGTGATCGAGTTTTTGGGCAGGAGGGTTGCCACAGACGGGATACGGCCGGCCGAATCCAAAACGGAGGCAATCTGTCGTGCGCCCAGGTCCGGAGTTGCGGTCATTTCTGGGACTGTTGAACTACTTCGGGAACTTTCTGCCGAACTTAAGTACATTGTTGGAGCCGCTGCACGTACTCCTGCGTAAGGGCTGTGAATGGTTTTGGGAGGACTGTCAAGAATGGGCTTTCAATCGGGTGCGAAATCTGCTTTGTTCTAACAAGCTGTTGACCTTGTACAACCCCTGTAAGAAACTGGTTTTAACATGTGATGCATCATCCTATGAGGTAGGGTGCATGTTGCAGCAGAGTAATGATGAGGGCCAACTCCAACCTGTGGCTTATGCCTCCAGGTCACTCTCCCAGGCAGAACGAGGATATGGGATGGTTGAAAAGGAAGCACTCGCATGTGTCTACGGGGTGAAAAAGATGCACCAGTACCTTTTCGGCAGAAGGTTCGAGTTAGAAACGGGCCACAAACCGTTAACATCCCTGTTGTCTGACAGCAAGGCTGTCAATGCCAATGGGTCAGCTCGCATACAGCAGTGGGCCCTCACGCTGGCTGCGTATGACTACACCATATGGCACCGGCCAGGCACCGTAAATTGCACTGACGCGCTCAGCAGGCTACCACTGGTGACCACCGAGGGGGCGTCGGAGCAAAGCGCGGAGATGGTCATGACCATTGAGGCTTTCGACACCGCAGGCTCCCCTATCACAGCCTGTCAGATCAAAATCTGGACCAACAGAGACCCCCTCCTATCCCTGATAAAGAAATGTGTCCTGACTGGGGATTGGGCGCCTGCACACGGAGCTTGCCCCGAGGAGGTCAGACCGTTTCACAGATGGATGGACGAGCTCTCCATTCAAGCCGACAGCCTGCTATGGGGCAGCCGGGAAGTCATGCCCCAGAAAGGAAGGGAAGCATTCATCAGGGAACTCCAAAGCGAGCACCCAGGCATCGTGCTAATGAAGGCCATTGCCCGGTCACATGTGTGGTGGCCGAGAATTGACTCAGACCTGGAACACTGGGTTCGCAGGTGCAAGATGTGTGCTCAGCTGGACAATGCCCCCAGGGAGGCTCCACTCAGCCGTGGCCATGGCTCACCAGGCCATGGTCACGTATTCACGTAGACTACGTGGGCCCGTCCATGGGAAAAATGGTCTTGATTGTTGTCGATGCTTACTTGAAATGGATCGAGTGCATCATATTGAATTCGTGCATGACATCCACCACCGTGGCGAGTCTGCCTATGGTCTTTGCGACCCACGGCTTGCCGGACATCCTGGTTAGCGACAACGGCCCGTGTTTCACTAGCTATAAATTCCAGGAGTTTATGTCGGCTAATGGTATCAAACACGTCAGGACAGCACCACTCAAGCCGGCTTCCAATGGCCAGGCGGAATGTGCCGTTCAAATCATAAAACAGGGCATGCTCCGGATTGAAGGACTTTCCCTTCAGTACCGCCTATCGCGCCTCCTGCTAGCCTATAGGTCCCAGCCACATTCGCTCACGGGAGTCCCGCCCGCGGAACTACTCATGAAACGCACGCTTAAAACGCGGCTATCCCTCATTCATCCAGCCCTGTCAGACATTGTTGAGGGCAAGCGCCAGTCCCAAATCGAGTGCCATGATCGCAACTCAGTGGAGAGAAGCATAGAAATCGATGACACAGTATTCGGTCTCAATCATGCTTTGGGACCCAAGTGGCTTGAAGGTACTGTAATTGGCAAAAAGGGAAATAGGGTCATAGTGGTCAGACTTAACAATGGGCAGATATGCCGCAAACATCTGGACCAAGTAAAGAAAAGGTTCAGCATGGACACTGAGGAACCTGAGGAAGATCATGAGATGTCACCCACACCACTGTCAGAGAACGAGCAACAAGGACATTCACCAGCATGCACAGTCCCTGCGGCCAGTCCGGACAGGCCGGAATCACCTCAGGCGACAGAGCCGCATGCCAAGGCCCAACCACCAGAGCCCCAACTGCGGCGCTCCACGAGAGAGCGTCGACTGCCTGAAAGACTCAATCTTTGACCCAAAGACATTGGGGGGAGGTGATGTCATGTTTGTAACCTTCACATAACTGTAACCTTTATGTAACAACACTGTACACTGTATACACCTGAGTAATGCACACCTTGACCACAGGGGGTGAACTTGTGGGAGACACTCCTCACCTGGTCATCCAGGTATATAAAGGGAGGTTCCACACAGGGTCAGCACTTCTTGGTCCTGGGAATAAAGGTTCAGGTCATGTAGTGACTTTGTCTGCAGTACATGCCTCATGTGATTCTATAGTAAGGTATAAGGACACCACAGGTGGGATTCGAGCCGTAAGCTCGGCGCTGAGCAGCGCCCTTTGGTGAGATGGTGAGAGATCAGAGATGTGGAGAGTGGGGGTGAGAGATTGAGGTAAGGCTTATAGGCTGCAGCATATCCCACATCGCAACAGTGACTACACTCCAAAAGTATCTCATTGGCTGTAAAGCGCTTTGAGATGTCCAGTGGTCATGAAAAGCACTATATAAATGTAAGTCTTTCTTTCTTTCTTGCTTTCTTGCTTTCTTTCTTTCTCCCTGCTGTTCTCCTCCCTGCTATTCTCCACTTTGTTCTGCTCTCTGTTATTCTCCAGATCTGTGTTTGCACCTCTCTCTTGTGCACCTGCAGATCCCATAACAGCACAATGTTGCTGTCATGTTTGTAACCTTCACATAACTGTAACCAATATGTAACAACACTATACACTGTATACAACTGTGAAATACACACCTTGATCACAGGGGGTGAACTTGTGGGAGACACTCCTTACCTGGTCAGCCAGGTATTTAAAGGGAGGTTCCACGCAGGCTCAGCATTCTTTGGTCTGGGGAATAAAGGTGCAGGTCATGTGTGAACTTGTCTGCAGTATATGCCTCGTGTGAATATGTTCTAGAGTTGAGAACTCTACATCTGGCGACGAGAAACGGAAATCACTGAACCACATGGATGGCCACCGGTAGCACAGAGGAACGTTACTGTGTGGGTGAGGACTGGGACGATTTTGTGGAGTGACTCCAACAGACCTTTGTCACAAAGGACTGGCTGGGAGTGGAAGCGGCTGACAAGCGGAGGGCGCATCTACTGACAAGCTGCGGGACAAAAACATACGCGCTGATGAAAAACCTGCTTGCACCTCTCAAGCCGGCCGACAAGTCCTTCGAAGAGCTCAGCCAGCTGATCAGCGAACATCTGAAACCGGCGAGCAGCGTACACATGGCCCGGCACCGGTTCTACACACACCAGCGTCGGGAAGGGCAAAACATCTCGGACCACGTTGCAGACCTGAGGCGCTTGGCCAGCTTCTGTAAGTTCACAGACACCTGCAGGGGGGAGATGTTAAGGGATTTTTTCATTGAGGGCATTAGTCATGCCGGTATTTTCAGGAAGCTTATTGAGGACAAGGACTTGACTTTGGAAAGGGCAGCTTTGATAGCTCAGACCTTCTTGGTGGAGGAAGAGGAGACCAAGATAATTTACGCAAGCAGCCCTGGTTTTAACATTGCGATGAACCAGGGAGTTAATGTTGTAAAAGTGATACAGAACCCCGCAGGCAGTCAAGGGCAATTCGACACCGCCCAGGCAGGCAAGGGCAATTCAACACCGCCCAGATAGCAACAGGCTCTAGGGTGGGACAGCAACAGAAACAATGGCAGGAGGATCGGCAGTTCACGCCATCAAGAGGAACAATGCGTCCCGTGATGGGACAATTGACACCCACCACCAGAGTGCTTAGAAACAACCAAGGGGACAATCAGAGAGGAATGCCAGGTAACAGCCCCTTTGTGAACAACAATCTCAGCCAATGCTGGAGCTGCAAGTTCCAGCAGTTCACCTGCAGGAATTGTAATGCCAGAGGACATTTGGCTAGAATGTGCAGAAAGGCTGCGGCGAGGCTAATCTATGAAACAGAGGAATCAGACAAGGGGTCTGCGATGCAGGATGATGCCTGGGGCCAAGCCATGGATGCTGAGGTTCAGAGGGTTCATGTGGCTGATGTCTGCAACTCATTACACTAAAACGCCATCCATGATGATGAAAGTTTTATTGAAAGGCATCCTGGTGCGCATGGAACTGGATACGGGAGCCAGCCAGTCCCTTATGAGCATCCAACAATTTGAGAGACTATGGCCACACAGAGCTAGCAGGCCCAAACTGGAACGCATTGACACGCAGCTACGCATGTACACCAAAGAAATCATCCCAGTGCTGGGAAGTGCAAACCTGATGGTAACACACAATGGTTCACAGAACCGCCTGCCTCTCTGGTTTGTTCCGGGAAATGGCCCCGCGCTTTTGGGAAGGAGCTGGCTAGCCGAGGTGAACTGGAAATGGGGAGATGTGCATGCCATTTTGTCTGTGGAGCGAAGTTCATGCTCGCAGGTCCTACAAAAATTCGGGTCACTGCTTCAACCCGGTGTTGGAACGTTCAAGGGCACCAAAGTAGTGATACACATCACCCCGGATGTCAGACCAGTGCACCACAAAGCCAGAGCGGTGCCGTATGTGATGCATGAGAAAATTGAGAGTGAATTGGACAGGCTGCTCAGAGAGGGCATAATTTCGCACGTTGAATTCAGTGACTGGACAAGTCCCATCATTCCTGTCCTTAAAGCGGATGGCTCGGTCAGGATCTGCGGTGACTACAAAGCCACCATCAACCGAGTGTCGCTGCAGGACCAATACCCACTCCCCAGAGCGGAGGATCTTTTTGTCACGTTGGCAGTTGGCAAGCTGTTCACTAAGTTGGACCTCACTTCGGCCTACATGACTCAGGAACTGGCTGACGAATCCAAGCTTCTGACCACCATCACGACGCACAAGGGAATATTCATCTACAACAAGTGTCCGTTTGGCATTCGTACAGTGGCCGCAATCTTCCAGAGGAACATGGAAAGCTTGCTCAAATTCATTTCTGGCACAATCGTATTCCAAGACGACATCCTAATAACGGGTCGAGACACCGAGGAACACCTCCAGAACCTGGAGGAGGTGCTACACCGACTGGACCGGGTAGACCTGCGGCTGAAAAAGGCCAAGTGTGTGTTTTTGGCCCCAGAGGTCGAATTTTTGGGCAGGAGGGTTGCCGCAGACGGGATCCGGCCTACCGAATCCAAAACAGAGGCGATCCATCGTGCGCCCTGGCCCGGCAACACATCGGAGTTGCGATCGTTCCTGGGACTTTTGAACTATTTCGGGAACTTCCTGCCTAACGTAAGCACATTGTTGGAGCCGTTATATGTGCTCCTGCATCAGGGTTGTGGCTGGTTCTGGGGGGACTGTCAGGAGCGGGCTTTCAACAGGGCGTGGAACCTGCTTTGTTCTAACAAACTGTTGACTTTGTATGACCCCTGTAAAAAAACTAGTTTTAACATGCGATGCATCATCATACGGGGTTGGGTGTGTGTTGCAGCAGGGAAATGACGACGGCCGACTACAACCAGTGGCTTATGCCTCCAGGTCGCTCTCCCAGGCAGAGCGTGGGTATGGCATGGTCAAAAAGGAAGCACTCGCTTGCGTTTACGGTGTGAAAAAGATGCACCAGTATCTTTTCGGCCGATCGTTCGAGTTAGAAACGGATCACAACCCGTTAACATCCCTGTTGTATGACAGCAAGGCTGTCAATGCCAATGCGTCAGCTCACATACAGCGATGGGCTCTCATGCTGGCTGCGTATGACTACACCATACGGAACTGGCCAGGCACTGAAAATTGCGCTGATGCGCTCAGCAGACTTCCGCTGGCCACCACCGAGGGGGCAGCGGAGCAAAGCGCTGAGATGGTCATGGCCGTTGAGGTTTTTGACACTGCAGGCTCCCCTATCACAGCCCGCCAGATCAAACTCTGGACCAACAGAGACCCCCTTCTATCCATGATAAAGAAATGTGTCCTGACTGGGGATTGGGCGCCCACACACGGAGCTTGCCCCGAGGAGGTCAGGCCGTTTCACAGATGGATGGATGAGCTCTCCATTCAAGCCGACAACCTGCTATGGGGCAGCCGGGAAGTCATGTCCCAGAAAGGAAGGGAAGCATTCATCAGGGAACTCCAAAGCGAGCACCCAGGCATCGTGCTAATGAAGGCCATTGCCTGGTCACATGTATGGTGGCCGGGGATTGACTCAGGCCTGGAACACTGGGTTCGCAGGTGCACGACATGTGCCCAGCTGGGCAATGCCCCCAGGGAGGCCCCGCTCAGCCTGTGGCCCTGGCCCACCAGGCCATGGTCACGCATCCACGTGGACTATGCGGGGCTGTTCATGGGAAAAATTTTCTTGATTGTCGTCGATGCATACTCAAAATGGATCAAGTGCATCATATTAAACTCGTGCACGACATCCATCACCGTGGAGAGTCTGCGCACGGTTTTCGCGAACCACAGCTTGCCGGACATTCTGGTCAGCGACAATGGCCCGTGTTTCACCAGCTATGAATTCCAGGAGTTTATGTCGGCATTAAACACGTCCGGACGGCACTGTTCACATAACTGTAACCAATATGTAACAACACTGTACACTGTATACAACTGTGAAATACACACCTTGACCACAGGGGGTGAACTTGTGGGAGACACTCCTTACCTGGTCAGCCAGGTACTTAAAGGGAGGTTCCACACAGGCTCAGCACTCCTTGGTCCGGGGAATAAAGGTGCAGGTCATGAGTGACTTTGTCTGCAGTATATGCCTCGTATGAATATGTTCTAGAGTTGAGAACTCTACAGTTGCTGCCGCGGATGGTGATTGTATTCAATGTCTGATATCCTATCAAAAACAACCATTTTGATGTCCATTTGAAAGCCTCCAAATTTCAAAAAATTCTATTTTCACCAAAACTCGCTGCAAAACCTTTGCCAGAGGGAACTGACAAAGCAGCTGTAAGCACTGAGTCTTTACTGATATCGGGCAAACTGAACTTTAAACACCCCCATGAAGTGCCGCTCAGTCTCCGTTAAACGGGTGAGTTTCCTGAGCCCTGGGAAATAGGAGATAAATTCAAATCCCTGTTGAAATTATTTGAAAATCTCCTCATTAACATGTCAGAATGATCACAACACCCATCGTAATGATCAATCAACAGGTTCGGCAGCAACTGTAGAGAGAGAAACAAAGTTAACGTTTCAGGTTGATGACCTTTCATTAGTCCTCGACCTGAAACATTTCTCTCTCCACAGATGCTGCTCGACCTGCTGAACACTTCCAGCATTTTCGATTTTTATTTCAGATTTCCAGCATCCGCAATATTTTGCTTTTGTAATGATCAATCCGCCTGTCCTAATGATCAATCTGCTTCCAATGAGCAGGTTACTGGCACGCAGCCAAAAACGCCTCAGATAAACCTGAGGTAGGCTCACAGGAGGCGGGTTGCAGTCGTGCTTGTAATTTCTACTCTTTGTACTTTCCACCCAACCCACTTGTTGTTGGGGGTTATAATTATCCACTAAGTTTCTGATTCAATATTTTCAGTATCAATGTTCAGAGTTCAGAGGAAATAATATTTTAGTCATGACATGTAGTTAAATGTAGCATGCTTGGGAAGAAAAGCTAACTTTATATCTATGGTCCCCAAAGTGTTCTGTTACCTTGGTTTTCCTTGCCTCATATCTGGGCCTGTTGCAGACTAATTGATAGAGACCGATTGCGATGATTGATCAACAACTCCATTATAATTGTACCATGCAATTGGAGTGACCAGGATGGTAGAAGGCAAACTAGATGGATCTTGGTATTTTTTTTGTCTAGAAATTTATATGTTCCTAAGCTCAAACCCCCAAATCTGCTGCTAACACATTACATTCCTACTAAAGAAATAAGAATTATGACAATTGCTCATAATATCTGATTGATGAGATTTTGTTATCTGGTGAAAATCAAGAACACAAGACTGACAAAGAAAATTTTGACCGGGGCTTCAAGCTGGAACCTTAAAGATGCATGCTGAAGTATGATACAAAATTAATTAAGCTGCTAAACCTGAACTGTAAATTGAGTATGCAGAAAACTCAGCTGTTTCATATTTTTAACAAAAATAGTTTAAAGCTAAATCAATTGATTATGATTCCAATTAATTGTACTGACCACATCAGGAACCAAAATATCTATTCTCAAAAGGAGCAGCAAATCTCATAGAATGTTAATGTCAGTTTTACTGAGTTAGTCACCTTATAAGGAATGCTATTTTTATCTATACTCCATTAATACCAAGACCAATAAATGTCCAAAATACTCTACAACAAATACATCTAGAGTCTGATGGCCTTACATTAAACTCTATGACCTCTGGCTCGGAGGGAAAAGAATTTCAGGCATGACCAAAGGAAACTAAAGTGCAGGTTATTGAATGCCGATAAATAAAATACCTACAGTTAGTTTATAATTTGGGTGATATGGAAACTAAATATTGTTTTATGACAGGAGGAACTTGTGTGATTCAGTTGAAATTTGAGGTGTGTTTAGAACTCCTGTTCTTAGAACAGTACCGTATTTCTAAACCTTGTGGTGAAATGAGATTAAGTTTTGCTTTCCGATTCTTTACAAACTTCCAGAATAATGTGCATGCAAGGAACATGCATATATTTATGCCGCCTTTGGTTGGTGACATCTGTCAGCTCAAGTATATGAAGTCATCAGCTTTCTTTACAATTTCATTACTAAGTGTCAAGCCTTTGATGCATGAGGCATATGTTTAACTTTCTCTAGGTTTAATGCCAGCCCAATCTTAATGGAGGTGTCAGCGAGTTTTATGAGTTGTTCTTGTGCTTCATCTAGACTATTTTTAAGGAACGCAGCATCATCAAAAATGAGGTAATTCAAAATGTTTGCTCGATACCTCCTCAACTTTCTATGCTGGGACGTTAAACGCAGCCTTAGTCAAATAACGTTCCACGATTTATACAGCTGATGATCATGATGGTGGAACAGAGCCAAAACATCTCTTTGAAGAATGTTGCAATTCGGATCTCTTTGGCTGTCCTTAAGAATAAACCTGCTTGAGCCAGTGCAGTGTTCTGATTGCATGAAATATTTTCTGGGGATTATTATGATTTTTAATAATGGAAAGCAATCTGTCTTCATGAATCAAATCAGAAACCTTTGAAAAGAAAAAGGTGATAAATAATGGAAGGTGTGGATTGACTGCTTTCTTAGTCAGTTAGTATGGAATGTGAATGTATTTAGTGGAGCTTCTCCTGACACGGAATCCTGACAATGGGAGAAATGGTTTAATGGCAGATCATATTCTTCTAAAAAGGACTCTATTATAGACATTGCAGCAACATACATGTTCTTTAGTAATGGTGCAATAACTTCTTATTCCGGTCATAGCTTTCTGTACGAATTTTCTACAGTTTTCCAATGTGTGAGTCCCTAGTACTTGTAGCTTTGCTTAATATTAGTTCCACAGGTTCTCTTAATTTCATCTTTGGAAGGTTCTGTTTAAAGTTTCTTTTTAAAGTTCAGCCAGATGCCTTTAATGAGCTTCTTTCATCAGTATGGTATGTATCGGCTGATAATATTTGATAAAACTGGAGGTTCAAATGTTATCAATGAAAGACTTATTAGAAAAGAAAAGAATAAATAATGGGCGGTGTGGATTGGCTGCTTTCTTAGTCAGTTAGTATGGAATGTGAATGTATTTAGTGGAGCTTCTCCTGACACGAAATCCCGCCTATGGTAGTCATTGTTTTTTGTAGGATGCATAAGAATTAAAATTAATAATTATTAATTCTGTGGCAAGCGCTTTGGGACATCATGAGGTGATGAAAGGTGTTATAAAAATGTATTTTTTTTTCACAATTCAAATTAGTCAAAAAATCTTTCACAATAAACGTCTGCAAGCAGATCTCAATAGAAGGAAAAATAAAATGTATAAATACATTGCATAATAATTTGAAAAAAATAATGAAAATGTTTGACTAAAGATATGCTTTGCTTGAAAATTTGCTTTAACATGGCAGTGATAACAATTGTACTTATTTGAGCATAAGTAAAATAGAAATTCCCAAATCACATTTAAAATATAACATTATAAATAAATATGTGAAGCACACATTGGTATAGACCATATTTTCTTTTTCCTTCAAACTGCTTAATATTATTAAGATTATTCATTTATTTCTTCCACCCTCCATACCATTATCTCTTGCTCCCTCTCTTCTCAATTGACTTTTTGCTTGAACATGGTTTCTTGAGCACTGGTTGCCTTCTGATACCCTATTCAAGTGATCATTATTCACATGTGGATCATGTTCAGCCTAGAGAGTGAGCATTGTTAGATTTCTCGATCATTGGGGCATCCTGGCCTAGCTTAATCATGTCTCAATCGATGTCCGTTTTGTACTTCCAGTGGAGTTGCGAACAGGAGCAGCCACCCTGTCCAATTTTTCCTTCCCTTACCCAATTACTGCAGCCCATTGCTACATCTCACCACTAAAAATGACCAGTTATGCTGATTCTCCAGGTTTTCTGCTAGTCATGTGTCAAGGTTATGGTATTAGATCAAAAGAATCTCCTTAGAAAATCTGAACCACCCTATGTATTTTTATATATATATCTGGCATACTTTGCGTGAAAAGTATAAAAAAAAAGAAATTAAGGCAGCCATTTACACCTAGTTTTTCTAACCTTGACAATCTGTTCGCTGCCCAAGACTAGAAGCTAGGCATTTACAAGCTATGACAATTAACCGCTAATTGACCTCAGCAGTTTACAAGCAACTAAAATTACCTGGATTTGCCTAAATAGGCCACTTCTCCACAGGAGTATTTGACCTCAGCCAGACAGGCAAGGTTAAACACAACTCTAACTTAGCCGCTAAATATCATCACCGTGCTCCAGACTTCAGACCACCTATGATTAACACCACAGGCAAGCTGCCAATATTTGTAAGGAATATGAAATATCAGTTATTCAAAGATTTAAAGACTGTAACATTCTTACAAATACACTAACAACAAAAATATTTTGTACAAATTTGCTCATTAAGGTGGAGGATGATAGGATGGACAATGTCTTTACTTACACATAGTGTATGGTATTGGGCACGCTTAGATGAGGTACATGGATCAAATATTGTGCAGAATGGAACCAAATTTATTTCAGAACTCAAACGGATCTAAATTGAGATATTGCATCACAATTCATTACTGATCAGATTTTGCTTAATATGGACAATTTAGCGTTGAGGTTTGGTCTGTTCGCACTAAAAGTGTCAACATAACACCATTAGTCCTCTGATATCACATGCTGACATTGATGGCTGAAACAAAAAATATGGGATTGAGTTTCTGGAGGGGTTCTCCCGATCGTCCACTGTAACTCCATTGGAAGATCCATGGATACCCGGGAGAAACAGTGTGAATGCCATTTTTCAGTGTCATTTTTCCAGAGCTTCCGTGAATCCTCTCCTGAAGTTATTCCAGATGATCAGGACATCATCCCCTCCCCACCCCACCCCACCCCACCCCCTTCCCTTGGAAATTCAACATTTTTATTTTGCTAATTACACATCATGTCAGAGAGAAATTTAAGCTATCGATGAGGCACAGAGAACATAAAGGTTTTTAATTTATCTCAATATGCCTCCTGGTGTCATGTTAACATCGCTTCAGCCATTTAACCATCTCTATCTTCCAATTAAGCACTTTACAGGTCATTCATTTCCTGGCCGCCTATGTGTGTAGGGGGGGTGGGGGGGGGGGGAGGGGTGGCAGGGGTTGTTTCTTCTTCTTTCCCTCGTCCTTCCCTTTATTCTGTTTTTAAAAATATGCTGTTCATCTACAATCTCGTCCAGTTCTAATGAAGGGACCACACCTGAGACATGAACTTGTCTGCTCTCTCCACAGATGCGGAATGTTGTCTGAGTGTTCCCATTTTTTCTATTTTGTTCCAGATTGCCAGGATCTGTGGTGTTTTTCATTTTATTTTGTTTTGTTATCCATGCTCTGCCGAAGGAAAACCAGCAGTGTTGTGCTTTCAGGGCTTCCAAATGCTGGCAGAAGCAATCGTGTGCGGCAAGTCGCAATGTCCACTTTAAGAGAGCAGACAACTTCGTACCTGCACTTCTTAGGGAATGAATATCTGGTTGGCAATTAAAAAGCAGACGGAACATGATTCTCAGAGACAGCTCCTGGAGTAGTCTTTTGATAATCCACTACAAAATAAGTCTCAATGTAACAGGTTCAAAATATTTAAATCGCATATATTACAAACATACAAAATTGACGGGCAGGAAAAGGCCAGCTGGTCCATCAAGCCTGCCCCATAATATGATGGCCGGAACAATAAGCCTTGACACTTCTTAACCCGTGCAGCCAGTATTAGACTAATAACAATTGCTGCAAAGATATTTGTGAGCTTTTCTAATGTTCTGAACTTAATGCTAATTAGATTATGCAGCCAGTGCAGTTTCAGAATATTGCCAGTAGTGCTGAACATTCTATCGCCAATAAATAGTGCTAAGTTGATGGAGTGTGGAACTCGCTTTATTATAACAAATGTAGCAATAAAAAATCCAATGCTGACAAAGCATTACAATAGCAATCAAATTATAAAGTACTGACTATGAACTGCGACAAAACTGTAAATTCAGATGTAGCAGTCAGGCGAGATCCGTTGTTGGTAGGAGCTTTTGAGTGCAAAAGGCCAGAACATTGTGGAGTTTAGCCTCAGCACAAGTTCAGCATTAGAGGGAGTAATGCAGTTCGACAGGAGTTTTCTGTCTATAATTGATACTTGTGTGGTGAGTAAGTGGAGTTTGGTTCGAGTATGACTTCAGCTAACATTAACAGCATTTTGCAGTTAGACACAGAGAGATGGCAGTGCCTTGTGATATCCTTGGAGTGTAATGTGTGGACTATGAAGGATCATCAGTGTATCAAGGGGCAACATATTAGCACCAACTGTTAAACGATTAAGTCTCTGGACCAGAGGAACAATTGGCCAGAGAGTATGAGAAGTTTCTGCATTCTACACTCCAGAATGTGATCATCCGAGACATTTGCTAGACAGTTTAGAACACAGGGATGGGGGAGAAAGAGAAGTGGGTGGCCATCTGCGGGGGCAGCAGAGGGAAACAGGACCCACAGGTGCAGGGAGTCCCAGAATTACTAGCACTATCTAAGAAATACATAGTGTTAGACAATTGTGAGGTGGACAGTAGTGACTCAGAGTATGGTGGCCCTGAATGATATAATGAGACTATTGAGCAGAGGATTATCATAGGCGTCCTTCAGAACCGAGGAAGACTTGTTTCCACTCTAAAAATGAGTCCTTAAGTGACTGAACAGTCCAATACGAGAAGCACAGTGCCTGTCACAGGTTGGACAGATAGTCGTTGAGGGAAGGGGTGGGTGGGACTGGTTTGCCGCACGCTCTTTCCGCTTCCCGCGCTTGATTTTTGCATGCTCTCGCGATGAGACTCGAGGTGCTCAGCGCCCTCCCGGATGCACTTTCTCCACTTAGGGCGGTCTTTGGCCAGGGACTCCCAGGTGTCAGGGGGATGTTGCACTTTATCAGGGTGGCTTTGAGGGTGTCCTTGTAAAGTTTCCTCTGCCCACCTTTGGCTCGTTTGCCGTGAAGGAGTTCCGAATAGTGCGCTTGCTTTGGGAGCCTCAAGTCTGGCATGCGAACGATGTGGCCTGCCCAGCGGAGCTGATCAAGTGTCAGCAAAGGACTAACCAAGAGAATGATGGAAAGTGGACTATAAGAATAATGTAATGGTAGTAGTCAGCAAATAGTCAGCCTTTCTAATGTCATGTGCAAGAGTCACAAATTGTATCTTGCCTTCCTGGTGTCAGGATGAACGACATCACGAAACATGTTAAAACAAATTTCTGGAAAGGGAGGGAGAGCAGCCAGAAGTTGTAGTTCACATTGGAACCAATGGAACCAGTGACATAGATAGAAGCATGTTTGAGGTCTTATAGAGCGAGTTAAAGAGTCAGCTACTAGATTGAAAAACAAGACCTCAGGGTGGTAATCCTTAGATTGCTTCCTGGGCCATGCACTGGAGAGGAACATTAGGATGATCAACACATGGCTGCAGAGCTGGTGCAGGAGGTAAAGCTTCACATTCTTGAGCATTGGATTGAGGCCTAGAATAGGAACAGGGCTAATGCTGAAGAGATGGCCCTTGCCTGACTTCAGTTAACCAGTATTGCACACGATCCCATCGGTTTCCCGACGGGCAGATTAGGTTAATATTGCAAGTCATGGAGTCAGGTTGAGTGGTATGTATGCAAATGAACAAAGAATCTCAAACAAAATTGGAGAGTTAGAGTTAATAGTTTTGCAGGGATCTGACACAGTGCAAGGCAGGTGTGGAGAGACGTGAGTCCGGGGTCGGCGAGAGGCCTACAAAAGGCCACGAGAGGCGTCGGGAGGTGTGTGGAGAGACGTGAGTCCGGGGTCAGCGAGAGGCCTACAAAAGGCCGCGAGAGGCGTCGGGAGGTGCGTGGAGAGGCGTGAGTCCGGGGTCGGCGAGAGGCGTGGCTTGTGCAGCTACAGGGAGAGGGCAAAAAAGAAGTAGAAAGAAACAGAAAGGTGACGTCACAGCCAAGGGGTAAGTGATAGGCTGGTGATTGGTGAGTAGTTTTTCTTTTTTTTCTTCTATAACGGTGAGTAAACTTTAGCATTGTTGTTGCCAATTTAAGTTAATCTAAAGGTTAAGGCATGACAGGGGAGCTCGGTCACGTGATATGCTCCTCCTGTACCATGTGGGAACTCAGGGACACTTCTGGTGTCCCTGACGACTACGTGTGCGGGAAGTGTATCCGCCTCCAGCTCCTGACAGACCGCGTTGTGGAGTTGGAGCTGAGGGTGGATTTACTCTGGAGCATCCACGATGCTGAGAATGACGTGAGTAGCACGTGTAGCGAGTTGGTCTTACCACAGGTGAAGGGTCCACAGCCAGCTAGGGAATAGAAGACCAGCAGGAAGAGCAGTGCAAGGAAGGTAGTGCAGGGGTCCCCTACGGTCATCCCCCTGCAAAACAGATACACCGCTTTGGGTACTGTTGAGGAGGATGACTCATCAGGGGAGGGCAGCAGCAGCCAAGTTCATGGCACCGTGGCTGGCTCTGCTGCACAGAAGGGTGAGAAAAGAGTGGGAGAGCTATTGTGATAGGGGAATAGATAGGAGTTTCTGCGGCCGCAACCAAGACTCCAGGATGGTATGTTGCCTCCCTGGTGCAAGGGTCAAGGATGTCTCAGAGCAGCTGCAGAGCATTCTGGAGAGGGAGGGTGTACAGCCAGTTGTCGTGGTACATGTAGGTACCAACGATATAGGTAAGAAGCAGGAAGTGGTCCTACAAGCTGAATTTAGGGAGCCAGGAGTTAAATTAAAAAGTAGGACCTCAAAGGTAGTAATCTCTGCATTGCTACCAGTGCCACATGCTAATCAGAATAGAGGGAGCACGATAGTTAGAATAAATACGTGGCTTGAGCAGTGGTGCAAGAGGGAGGGATTCAAATTCCTGGGACATTGGAACCAGTTCTGGGGGAAGTGGGACCTGTACAAAAGGGACGGTCTGCACTTGGGCAGGACTGGAACTGATGTCCTAGGGGTAACATTTGCTAATGCAGTTCGGGAGCGTTTAAACTAATATGGCAGGGGGATGGGAACCTATGCAGCGAGATAGGGTGAAGTAATATGGAGTCAGAAACAGAAGGTAGAAAGGTAAAAAGCAATAGCGGAAGGCCGAGTAAACAAAGGCAAGAAACAAAAAGGGCCACACTACATCATAATTCCAAAAGGACAAAGGGTGTTAAAAAAACAAGCCTGAAGGCTTTGTGTCTTAATGCAAGGAGTATCCGTAATAAGGTGGATGAATTAACTGTGCAAATAGATGTTAACGGATATGATGTGATTCGGATTACGGAGACGTGGATCTAGGATGATCAGGGCAGGGAACTCAACATCCATGGGTATTCAACATTCAGGAAGGATAGAATAAAAGGAAAAGGAGGTGGGGTAGCATTGCTGGTTAAAGAGGAGATTAATGCAATAGTTAGGAAGGACATTAGCTTGGATGATGTGGAATCCATATGGGTAGAGCTGCAGAACACCAAAGGGCAAAAAACGTTAGTGGGAGTTGTGTACAGACCTCCAAACAGTAGTAGTGATGTTGGGGAGGGCATCAAACAGGAAATTAGGGGTGCATGCAATAAAGGTGCAGCAGTTATCATGGGTGACTTTAATATGCATATAGATTAGGCTAACCAAACTGGAAGCAATACGGTGAGGATTTCCTGGAGTGCATAAGGGATGGTTTTCTAGACCAATATGTCGAGGAACCAACTAGGGGGGAGACCATCTTAGACTGGGTGTTGTGTAATGAGAGAGGATTAATTAGCAATCTCGTTGTGTGAGGCCCCTTGGGGAAGAGTGACCATAATATGGTGGAATTCTACATTAGGATGGAGAATGAAACAGTTAATTCAGAGACCATGGTCCAGAACTGAAAGAAGGGTAACTTTGAAGGTATGAGGTGTGAATTGGCTAGGATAGATTGGCGAATGATACTTAAGGGGTTGACAGTGGATGGGCAATGGCAGACATTTAGAGACCGCATGGATGAACTACAACAATTGTACATTCCTGTCTGGCATAAAAATAAAAAAGGGAAGGTGGCTCAACCGTGGCTATCAAGGGAAATCAGGGATAGTATTAAAGCCAAGGAAGTGGCATACAAATTGGCCAGAAATAGCAGTGAACCTGGGGACTGGGAGAAATTTAGAACTCAGCAGAGGAGGACAAAGGGTTTGATTAGGGCAGGGAAAATGGAGTACGAGAGGAAGCTTGCAGGGAATATTAAGTTCTATAGATATGTAAAGAGAAAAAGGTTAGTAAAGACAAACGTTGGTCCCCTGCAGTCAGAATCAGGGGAAGTCATAACGGGGAACAAAGAAATGGCAGACCAATTGAACAAGTACTTTGGTTTGGTATTCACGAAGGAGGACACAAACAATCTTCCGGATGTAAAAGGGGTCAGAGGGTCTAGTAAGAAGGAGGAACTGAGGGAAATTCTTATTAGTCGGGAAATTGTGTTGGGGAAATTGATCGGATTGAAGGCCGATAAATCCCCAGGGCCTGATGGTCTGCATCCCAGAGTACTAAAGGAGGTGGCCTTGGAAATAGCAGATGCATTGACAATCATTTTCCAACATTCCATAGACTCTGGATCAGTTCCTATGGAGTGGAGGGTAGCCAATGTAACCCCACTTTTAAAAAAAGGAGGGAGAGAGAAAACAGGGAATTATAGACCGGTCAGCCTGACATCAGTCGTGGGTAAAATGATGGAATCAATTATTAAGGATGTCATAGCAGCGCATTTGGAAAGAGGTGACATGATAGGTCCAAGTCAGCATGGATTTGTGAAAGGGAAATCATGCTTGACAAATCTTCTGGAATTTTTTGAGGATGTTTCCAGTAGAGTGGACAAGGGAGAACCAGTTGATGTGGTATATTTGGACTTTCAGAAGGCTTTCGACAAGGTCCCGCAAAGTTAAAGCACATGGGATTGGGGGTAGTGTGCTGACGTGGATTGAGAACTGGTTGTCAGACAGGAAGCAAAGAGTAGGAATAAATGGGGACCTTTCAGAATGGCAGGCAGTGACTAGTGGGGTACCGCAAGGTTCTGTGCTGGGGCCCCAGCTGTTTACATTGTACATTAATGATTTGGACGAGGGGATTAAATGTAGTATCTCCAAATTTGCGGATGACACTAAGTTGGGTGGCAGTGTGAGCTGCGAGGAGGATGCTGTGAGGCTGCAGAGTGACTTGGATAGGTTAGGTGAGTGGGCAAATGCATGGCAGATGAAGTATAATGTGGATAAATGTGAGGTGGTAAAAACAGAGAGACAGACTATTATCTGAATGGTGACAGATTAGGAAAAGGGGAGGTGCAACGAGACCTGGGTGTCATGGTACATCAGTCATTGAAGGTTGGCATGCAGATACAGCAGGCGGTTAAGAAAGCAAATGGCATGTTGACCTTCATGGTGAGGGGATTTGAGTACAGGGGCAGGGAGGTATTGCTACAGTTGTACAGGGCCTTGGTGAGGCCACACCTGGAGTATTGTGTACAGTTTTGGTCTCCTAACTTGAGGAAGGACATTCTTGCTATTGAGGGAGTGCAGCGAAGGTTCACCAGACTGATTCCCGGGATGGCGGGACTGACATATCAAGAAAGACTGAATCAACTGGGCTTGTATTCACTGGAGTTCAGAAGAATGAGAGGGGATCTCATAGAAACGTTTAAAATTCTGACGGGTTTAGACAGGTTAGATGCAGGAAGAATGTTCCCAATGTTGGGGAAGTCCAGAACCAGGGGTCACAGTCTAAGGATAAGGGGTAAGCCATTTAGGACCGAGATGAGGAGAAACTTCTTCACCCAGAGAGTGGTGAACCTGTGAAATTCTCTACCACAGAAAGTTGTTGAGGCCAATTCACTAAATATATTCAAAAAGGAGTTAGATGTAGTCCTTACTACTCGGGGGAATCAAGGGGTATGGCGAGAAAGCAGGAATGGGGTACTGAGGTTGCATGTTCAGCCATGAATTCATTGAATGGCGGTGCAGACTCGAAGGGCCGAATGGCCTACTCCTGCACCTATTTTCTATGTTTTTATGTTTCTATGTTTCCAATATAATAGCTATAACAGAGATAATAACTGAAAATGCTGGAAATACTCAGCAGGTCAAGCAGCATTTGTGGAGAGAGAAACATAGTTAACATTTCAGATCGATGATCCTACTGAGTTCTGACGAAGGGTCCTGGAGCTAGATTTTAGACTTTTGTGCAGATCGCCCAAAAATGGGTGGTATTTCCGGCGTGGGAGCTAAAAATGGATTTTCACATCGTTGGCTTCTCGACCATTCTCAAAGCCCCAGTCTCCATTTTTGATATGAAATAGGCAGTAGCCTTAAATCTCTCTGTCCTTCTTCTGTAACGTGTCGCCGTCCTTAGCAATGGCATGGCAACGCTCGATTCCCACGATTCAGGAGGTCAAAGGTCATCATAACATGCACAAAAGTGGACACAGAGAGAGAGGGAGCTGAGAGAGGCTGAAAGCATGTGTGGCTGTGGTGTGTGCTTGTTTGGCTGTTGTGGGAGGCACGGGGGAGATTCACCAGCAGCAAAAAGCCTACTAAGCACCAAGAACATAGTTGGCACCAAGGTTTTGCCCAACAAATAATATATAACATGGAAGGGATGGAGAATGCCCTGGTAGCCAGGGACACTGGTGGCAGAGGGCTCCCAGTGGTCCCGGAGTGCGGCACTGCACCCCAAGGTGCCGCACCCCATTGCCAACGACACATGATAGCCAGGAGCAACATCTTGCTTCTGATTCAGAGTATGTTCCCACCTCGGACCGTCCTCTCCCGTATCCGTCCAAGCAGTGGTTCGGCCGTCATCCCCCCACCCCCCACCCCCGCAGTGAAGCATCACCTGAGGAGCTCCTCAGCCAGGCGGCTTGGAGTCAGGAGGGGAAGGGGAAGGGGTAGAGGTGAGGAGGAGAAGTGGGAGGGGGGGTAAAGAGGTGGTTTTTACAGAAATACTTATGATTTCAGACAAACGTTCGATAAATGTTTTTTATTTAACAAGACCTTGTTGCGCATTGGCTCAGATAGTTGCACCGTTACATGTTGGTGCTTCCTTAACTTCAAAGGGTATAATTACACTTAACTTCAAAAACTTAAACTTTAACTGTCACCAAGGTGATGCCCACCATTGATTTATGATCTGCACACCCAGCAGTGTGTCAGCCTTGCAAATAACACCAATGTTCTTTCAAGCAAAGCACTCATTTATGAGCTCCTAACAAAGGAGTCTTGCAGCTATCATGTCACCACGGGCCCTTCCATGCAGTCTACAGGGGGGGGCGGGGGCATGGCTTCAACGTCAGCCTGATTGTGTGGGCAGATGTCAGCATCCACCTCCTCGTCCTCCTCTTCCTCTCTCTGGTGAGGTGGACTGTCAGACTCATCAGGCAATTCTGGTCCCCTCCTGTGCAGCATGGAGCACACCATCACGAATTGAGCTACCTGCTCAGGGTGGTATTGGAGCACACCTTCTGAGTGGTCCAGGCATCTAAAGCGCTGCTTAAGCACTCCAATGGTTTTCTCCATGATATTGCGAGTGGCTCTGTGGCTCTTGTTGTATCACCTCTCGGCTTCGGTGTGGGTGTCACGCAGGAGTGTCATCGGCCAAGTGGCGAGGCCATATAATTTCTAATCAAGCAGATACAGTGCTCTCATGCAGGATGTGAGCATCATGGATGCTGCCCGGAAATTTAGCATTCACTACCATAATAATTTGCTGGTGGTCGACAATGAGTTGCACATTCAGGGAATGGAATCCCTTGCGGTTCCTGAAAACCTCTGCATCCTGAAAAAGTGCCCGCATCGCAATGTGCGCACAATCTATTGCTCCCTGCACCTTGGGGAAGTTAGCAATTCTGGAGAATCCTAAAGCCCTCTCAGTCTGAGCCTCCCTGGTCATAGGGAAGCTGATCAAGTCCCTCCTGCGTGCGTACAGGGCTTCAGTGACCTGTCTAATGCAGCAATGTGTGGCATGCTGAGACAGACTGCAAATGTCGCCAGCTGAGGCCTGAAAAGAACCCGATGCATAGAATGACAGTACCGTGTTGACTTTGACCTCGAAGGAAAGTGCAGTTCTGCTGGTGCTGGTAGGCTGCAGATCTCCCCTTATGAGCTGGCATACGTCAGTGATATCCTCTTTGTGGAAGCGCAGTCTCCGAAGGCAGGTGGTGTCGGGCAAGTCGAGGTAAGACCACTTCTCCCCGTACTTGCGGGGGGGTGTAACGTCTGGACCTCCTCATCAGTCTGGCACATCTTACATTGGGCACACAATACTGTGGCGTGGACCTTTGGCCATCTCATGTCTGCAGCATGTAATTGATCATCAAGAGAGGGTGAGAAAGGACAGGCCTCATTGCAATAGCTCTCTGTTTTCCACCGATTGGTCACAAAGAATGAATGTCCTGACGAAGACCTGTTAAATTCCAATAGTTCACAGTATAATAAAGATGTTTGTACAGATGTTCACATCACCTCCAAAGACCTCCAGAGTACATTCGAACTCCCCTGAGGTTGAAGCAGAGCAGCCTTTTCAATGATGCGACATGTGATGTAGAATATGACACTTTTTCCAGGCGGTTTTTGTGAGCGACATTGTGAGTGATATGAATGTGAGGTGGTAAAAGTGACACTGGGTGATCTCCTGGACGTTAGTTTCGGCAAATGTAATCTTTACGACAAAAAAAAGCGGGTGGTCGGTATTATTGAATCTCGGCATTGATTCCTAACGCTGGGCGATATTATGTCCGTTGATTTTGCCAATTCTGATGATTCCGCCCAATAAAAGTGGGCTGGCGGTATTATTTTTTCCCAGCATTACACACATGGGGAAAGTAATGCTCAGCGATAAGTGGCTGAAAAATACCATTTTGTGGCTAAATGGGCGATATTCGGGCGTTATACGTCATTTCAGCGGTAAAATGGACATTAAGTGTGCGTTAAGCATGCAAAAAAAGTGGAAAATCTAGCCCTCAGTTCTGAAATGTTAACTCTGTTTCTCCCTCCACGGATGCTGCCTGCCTGCTGAGTATTTCCAGCATTTCTATTTTTATTTCAGATTCCAGCATCTGCAATATTTTGCTTTTGTTGTAGAAACATAGAAACCATAGAAATTTACAACACAGAAGGAGGCCATTTCGGACCATTGTCTCCGCGCCGGCCGACATAGAGCCACACGGCCCTTGGTCAGCAGCCTTAAATTTTACATATAAACTTATGAACAATGACGGAAAGGCAAAGAGCACCCAGTCCAACCAATCCGCCCGACACAACTACAACACTCCTTAGACTAAAAACATCCACACTCCACTCCACCCAGAGCCATGTGATCTCCTGGGGGAAGCAAAAACCAGATTAAAAACCCAGGCCAATTTAGGGAGAAAAGAATCTGAGAAAATTCCTCTCCGACCCCATCCAGGCGATCGAAACTAGTCCAGGAGATCACTCTGGCCTTATTCTATTCCCTGCAGTACTTACCATTATATCTGCGCCATCCAACAAAAGGTCATCCAATCTAATCCCAATTACCAGCTCTAGGTCCGAAGCCCTGCAGGTTACGGCACTTTAAGTTCCCATTCAACCATCTCTTAAAAGTGGTGAGGGTTTCTGCATCCACCACTCTTCCAGGCAGCGAGTTCCAGATCCCCACAACCCTCTGCGTAAAGAGCCCCCCCTAAACCTTCCACCAACCACCTTAAAACTATGCCCCCTCGTAATAGCCCCCTCCATCAATGGAAATAGATGCTTGCTATCCACTATGTCCAGGCCCCTCAATATTTTGTACACCTCGATAAGGTCTCCTCTCAACCTCCTCTGTTCCAATGAGAACAAACCCAGCCTATCCAATCTGTCCTCATATCTAAGATTCTCCATTCCAGGCAGCGTCCTAGTAAATCTCTTCTGCACCCTCTCTGGTGCAATCATGTCCTTCCTATAATACGGTGATCAGAATTGCATGCAGTTATAGCTTGTAGTAGCTATAACAGAGACGTAGCTCATGTTTGGATAGGACTGAAAAATTAATAATCCTGGTTAAAATATTTTCAAGGGAGATAGGGAGCAGAAAAATGGGAGTGGTGAGGTGATTTTTTTTCATAGCACCAGAGTGCAATGGTGTCCTGGGGCTGCATTCAGATAGAATCCAAAGGGTTATGATTGAGAAATAGGAATGGAAATAACACAACACCAGCCACCAAACAATGGAGATGAAATAGTGGAGAAGATCTACAGACAATTTGAAGAGATATGCAGGCACAGGATAATAATGCTGGATGAATTTTTGAATTTCACAATAAACGTAATCGGGTGAATTTAAAGCCCCAAAAATGGGTGGGTTGGGGTTGGGTCGGATGTAAAAATTTGAAAAATCTCAAACCCGACCCCCAACCCGCATCCAACCCGTCCAGCTCTGGATTTAACGAAGGTGAGAGAGGTGCGCTCCCAGGTGGCAGATTGTCTATTTAAATATTATAGTGAGGCTGGGTGCCTCACGGTTAACTTCCCTTACACAATCACAATCGCTAAGGATGTGGTACTCAGTAAGATAATGGATAAATCCCCTGGAACTGATGGCTTGCATCCTAGGGTCTTAAGAGAAGTAGCAGCAGGGATTGTGGATGCATTGGTTGTAATTTACCAAAATTCCCTGGATTCTGGGGAGGTCCCAGCAGATTGGAAAACTGCAAATGTAACGCCCCTATTTAAAAAAGGAGGCAGACAAAAAGCAGGAAACTATAGACCAGTTAGCCTAATATCTGTGGTTGGGAAAATGTTGGAGTCCATTATTAAAGAAGCAGTAGCAGGACATTTGGAAAAGCAAAATTCGGTCAGGCAGAGTCAGCAGAAGGGGAAGTCATGTTTGACAAATTTGCTGGAATTCTTTGAGAATGTAACGAACAGGGTGGATAAAGGGGAACCAATGTATTTGGACTTCCAGAACGCATTTGACAAGGTGCCACATAAAAGATTACTGCACAAGCTAAAAGTTCATGGTATTGGGGGTAATATATTAGCATGGATAGAGGATTGGCTAACGAACAGAAAACAGAGAGTCAGGATAAATGGTTCATTCTCAAGTTGGCAATCAGTAACTAGTGGGGTGCCGCAGGGATCAGTGCTGGGACCCCAACAATTTACAATCTATATTAACGACTTGGAAGAAGGGATCGAGTGTAACGTAGCCAAGTTTACCGACGATAAAAAGATGGGAGGGAAAGCAATGTGTGAGGAGGACACACAAAATCTGCAAAAGGACATAGACAGGCTAAGTGAGTAGGCAAGAATTTGGCAGCTGGAGTATAATGTCATGTTGGAAAGTGTGAGGTCATGCACTTTAGCAGAAAAAATCAAAGAGCAAGTTATTATTTAAATAGAGAAAGATTGTAAAGTGCTGCAGTACAGCAGGACCTGGGGGTGCTTGTGCATGAAACACAAAAGGATAGTATGCAGGTACAGCAAGTGATCAGGAAGGCCAACGGAATCTTGGCCTTTATTGCAAAGGGGATGGAGTATAAAAGCAGGGAAGTCTTGCTACAGTTGTACAGGGTATTGGTGAGGCCACACCTGGAATACTGCGTGCAGTTTTGGTTTCCATATTTACAAAAGGATATACTTGCTTTGGAGGCAGTTCAGGGAAGGTTGATTTTAGAGATGAGGGGGTTGACTTATGAGGAAAGGTTGAGTAGGTTGAGCCTCTACTTATTGGAATTCAGAAGAATAAGAGGTGATCTTATTGAAACGTATAAAATTATGAGGTGGATGCAGAGAGGATGTTTCCACTGATAGGGGAGACTAGAACTAGAAGGCATAATCTTAAAATAAGGGCCGTCCATTTAAAACTAAGATGAGTAGAAATTCTTCTCTCAGAGTGTTGTGGATTTGTGTAATTCACTGCCTCAGGGAGCTGTGGAAGCTGGGACATTGAATAAATTTAAGACAGAAATAGGCAGTTTCTTAAACGATAAGGGAATAAGGGGTTATGGAGAGCGGGCAGGGAAGTGGACATGAGTCCATGGTCAGATCAGCCAGGATCATATTAAATGGCGGAGCAGGCTCGAGGGGCTGTAAGGCCTTCTCCTGCTCCTATTTCTTATGTTCTTATGTTTTTATGTTCTTATGTTATACTTACTCTGGCGGATCCGACAGGGTCGTTCCAGCGCATGCGGCAATGGGTTGCCATCACGCACCTCGTTGGTCACCGACAAGACCACCTCAGCTATGTCGGCCCATATTTTCTGGTAGACATTTGGGGTGGGCTTACCATGCCCACCCTGGGTCAATTGACCCCAACGTGACTCCGCCTCCTCCAGGAGGGAGGCATTTGCCTCGTCGGAGAATCTGCTCTTCGTTTGCGTCCTCCCAATTGTTCTACCTCACTGTTTTCGCCAGCGTCCTCAGTCTCCACAGTGTGCTGTGTCGTCTCCTCCATCCCTTCCATTTTAAATATTATTTTTTCGCCAAAAACTCAGTCGGAACAACGTTCTTTGTGCTCAGCAGTCTTCTTTTTGCTGGTAAATCTCCCTCCTACCTCCCACAACAGCCAAACAAGCACAGAGCACATCCCCACTTGCTTTCAGTTCCTCTCTGCTCCCTCTCCCTCTCTTTCTCCTCTTCAGCTCATCTATTGATGACCCCTGACCTCCTGAAACACAGGAAATGACCATTGCCATGCCGTTGCTATTGATGCCGACACTTTACGGCAGAAGGTCAAAAAATTTTCTGCTAACGCTCATTTCAGATCACTCGCGGTAACACCCATTTTATAAAATGGAAAGTTGGGGTTTTGAAAATGGGTGATAATCCGGCGATCTCAAAACCCATATTTACCGCCAACACTGGAAATAATGCCCATTTCTGTGTGATCTGCACAAAAGTGGAAAGTCTAGCCCATGGAGATAATGCAGGAAAGAGTTGAGGTAGAAAATCAGCCATGACCTCATTGAATGACGGAGCAGGCTCGAGGGGCCGACTGGCCTACTCCTGCTCCTAATTCTTATGTTATTATATTCTTATGTCCCTGAGTAAGTCCTGTCCAATTGGCAAAGAACATCCATGAGGCACTGAGGGCCATCAGCAGCAAAAGAATTGTATTCCACTATAATCTGTAATATCATGGACGGGCATATCCCTAACTCTACATTTACCATCAAGCCAAGGAAACATTCCTGGTTCAATGATGAATGTAGAAGTGCATGCCAGGAGCAGCACCTAACATATATGCAAATGAGGTGCAAACTTGGTGAACTTACAACATACAACGTATGACAAACAGCAGAATCAGCATGCTATAGACAAATCTAAGCAATCGCAAAACCAATGGATCAGATCAAATCTCTGCAGTCCTGTCACATCCAGTCGTGATTGGTGGTAAACAATTAAACAGCTAATGGGAGGAGGAAACTTCATGAACATTCCCATCTTTAAAAAAGGAGGGAGACAAAAAGCAGGAAACTATAGATCAGTTAGCCTATTGTTGGGAAAACGCTGGAGTCTATTACTAAAGGAGCAGTAGCGGGACATTTGGAAAAGCATAATTCAATCAAGCACAGTCAGCATGGTTTTATGAAAGAAAAATCGTGTTTCACAAATTTGCAGGAGTTCTTTGAGGATGTAACGAGCAGGGTGGATAAAGGCGAGCCAGTGGATGTGGTTTATTTGGATTTCCAGAAGGCATTCGCTAAGGTACCAAATAGATGGTCACTGCACAAGATAAAAGTTCACGGAGTTGGGGGTAACATATTACCATGGATAGAGGATTGGCTAACTAACAGAAAACAGTGAGTTGGGATGAATAGGTCATTTTACGGTAACGAGTGGGGTACCGCAGAAATTGGTGCTGGATCTTCAACTATTTACAATCCATATTAATGACGGATGAAGGGACCGAGTGTAATGTAGCCACATTTGCTGATGATACAAATATGGGTGGGAGAGCAAATTGTGAGGAGGACACAAAAAATCTGCAAAGTGAGGTAGACAGGCAAAATCAGTGAGCAAAGATTTGGCAGAAGGAATATAATGTGGGAAAATGTGAGGTTATTCACTTTGGCAGAAATAATAGAAAAGCAAATTATAATTTAAATGGCGAAAAATTGCAACACGCTGCAGTACAGAGGGATCTGGGGGTCCTTGTGTATGAAACAAAAAGATAGTATGTAGGTACAGCAATAATCAGGAAGGCAAAGGGGATAGAGTATAAAAGCAGGGAAGTCCTGCTACAACTGTACAGGGTATTGGTGAGGCCACACCTAGAGTACTGCGTACAATTTTGGTCTTCGAGTTTAAGGAAGGATATACTGGCATTGGAGGCTGTTCAGAGAAGGTTCACTTGTTGATTCCGGAGATGAGGGGGTTGACTTATGAAGATAGGTTGAATGGGTTGGACCTATGCTCATTGGAGTTCAGAAGAATGAGAGGTGATCTTATCGAAACATATGAGATAAGGGGCCCAAGTTTGCCCCCCATTTAAAATGGCGCCGACTTTGTAGAATAAAAACTGCGCCGAAAACTTACCTCATTATTCTCCCCCACTCCTGGAACGTTGCAGACCCTTGGTGTGGTGCAGCATAAGCTGTGGGTGGCAGAGCTAGGGCCGTGTTGGATCAACACAGCCAGCAGGGGGGCGGGGCTAGGGCCCAGCGTGTTTGTGAGTGCCGGCAGCGTTGCGCATGCGCGTTGGGGCGTGCGCGCATGTGCAATGGGTCGGTGAGCTAAGTAGTTGTGTGACTGACCGAGTCTGATCTTAGAATGTAGGAGCTGCGGATATAATGACCGGGTCACATTGGGTGGGGTGACCCGCGGCAACAGTCGGTGGGACCCTGGGCTGCGAGGGTTAATTTCTGACAGGTGAGAGCGTGTATACACTGGGCTCTATCCCAGTTGGGCTTGAGGTCCAGAGGCAGCAATGAAAGTGATGTGGCAGTGGTTAGGATTTAGCGAGGTTAGTGCGATGGGTGTCCGTGGGCCGAGGAAGCCAACGACTGATTGGATTAGCTTATGTGAGACGGGTTAGGGGGCCTAGGAGATGAGGCGGCTGTGCAGATCGTGGAGCTGATCTTGGAGCAGCACAATACGGTGAACCTGCCCCTCACCAGCAGCGCAGGGCACCGTCACTTTGCCCACACACACCGCCTCAGCTCTCTGCTCTTCCTTGGCTTTCGTAAAGGCTGGAGATGGGAATATAGCAAAATGGGAGGGAACCCGGACCCCAGCTCGCTGTACAGACACTCAGTCCACTTCATCTTTGATACGCTCGACGCTGTCGCTGAGTTGCTGGAGTCTGGCCGTCTGTTCCAGGAGTTGAGCCGCCGGACTGCCTCTTCCCTCTGTGGGCACAGAACCTGGGGCATGGTGCGAGATGTCCGCCACTCTGACCTGAGCACTGATCTGCTGGAGGTTCTCCAGTAACTGGCTGGTCTTCCTGCTCAGAGCCCCGATCGTCGCGTCCTCCGCCTTCCCCTCCTTGGTCACCGATGGCTTCGGGACGTGGGTCGGCGGGAGAGCTGCCAACTCGGCCTACATCCAGGCAGCCTTTAGCTGATCGTTCTCAATCTTGAGTTGTTTGACAGAGAGTCAGAGAGCCTTGATGTGCTGCAGCAGTAACAGCGAGTCCTGATCTGCACCGGGCCGGAATCCCCCGAAACCTGCACTGCCTCAGAGATCTCTCCTCTTGCTTGTTGCGAGCCTCCTGCCCCAGCCCTGGCTCAAGGGCTTGCCAGTGGGTGCAGCAGTCGGCGAGGTAGGACTTTTTATTTTTTAGTAATTGATTTATTTTTCATTTACTATTGATAATTTTTCTGCTTCTTTAATGTTATTACGATGGTGTTTAGTGCTTTGCAAAATTCTCTCACCTCCCCCCTACCCACGCACCCCCCCCCCGCTCCCCCCCCCCCCACCGCCACACTATCTCTGGCTACCTGCGCTGATTTCTTCACCACAAGGTTTCCCTGAGCGTCACAAGTGGCCTCATACGCTGCCCTAAGTTAGATTGGAGTAGCTTTTAGCTGGCTAAACTTGCTTGAATGGCCAAAACAGGCATAAGTGGCTGGTAACGCCCTTTTTTGAAAAAAAAAAGGAAACTTAAAAAAAAACTAACTCACTTACACTGGAGCAAATTAAATGGGGAGAATTGCGATTTTTAACTTACTCCAAAAAAATCTAGTTGCTCAAAAAAAACGGAGCAACTCCTGGGAAAACTTAGGCCCAAGGAGGGGGCTCGGCAAGGTGGATGCATAGAGGATATTTGCACTCATAGGGGAAACTAAAACTAGGGGACATAGTCTCGGTATCAGGGGCCACCTATTTGAAACTGAGATGAGAAGGAATTTCTTCTCTCAGAGGGTTGTAAATCTATGGAATTCTCTGTCCCAGAGAGCTGTGGAGACTGGGCCATTGAATATATTTACGGCGGAGATAGGCAGATTTTTGAGCGATAAAGGAATAAAGGATAATGGGGAGCGGGCAGGGAAGTGGAGCTGAGCCCATGATCAGATCAGCCATGATCTTATTGAATGGTCGAGGGGCCAAGTGGCCTACTCCTGCTCTTATTCCTTATGTTCTTATGGGAGAGTCCAGTATGTGAGTGCAAAAGACAAGGCTGATGCATTCGCAACCATTTTCAGCAAAACATGGTTGAGTGGATGATCCATACCAGCCTCCTCCTTAGTTCCCCACCAGCACAGATGCTAGTCTTTAGCCAATTCGATTCACTCAAAGTGATATCAAGAAACGGTTGTGTGCACTGGATACAGCAAAGGCTGTGGGCCCCGACAACATCCTGGCTATCACGCTGAAGACTGCTGCTACAGAACTAGCCTTGCCTCTAGCCAAGCTGTTCCAGTACAGCCTCAGCACTTGCATATAGCTGACAAAGTGGAAAATTGCCCAGGTATGTCCTTTCCACAAAAATTAGGACAAATCCAATCCGGAAAGTTACCATGTAATCAGCCTACTCTTAATCATCAGCAAAATGATGGAAGGTGTCATCAACAGTGCTATCAAGGGTCACTTAGTCATCAATAATCTGCTCACCAATGCTCAGTTTGGGTTTTGCAAGGACCACAGGGCTCCAGACCTCATTACAGCCTTGGTACAAACATGGACAAAAGAGCTGAATTGCAGAGGTGAGGTGAGAGTGACTGCCCTTGACATTAAGGCAACATTTGACTGAGTGTGGCACCAAGGAGCCCTAGTAAAATTGAAGGCAATGGGGCAGTGTCCTCGGCTCAATCATCTTCAGCTATTTCATCAATGACCTTCACTCCATCATAAGGTCAGAATTGGGGATGTTCATTGATGATTGCACAGTGTTCAGTTCCACACGCAACTCCTCAGATAGTGAAGCAGGTCGTGCCGCATGCTGCAAGACCTGGATGACATTCAGGCTTGGGCTGATAAATGGCAAGTAACATTTGCCCCACTCAAGTACCAGGCAATGACCATTTCTAGCAAGAGAAAGTCTAATCACCTCCCCTTGACCTTCAATGGCATTATCATCATTAAACCCTCCACAATCAAAATCCTGGGGGTCACCATTGACCAGAAACACAACTGGACCAGCCACATAAATACTGTGGCTGCAAGAGCAGGTCCGAGGCTGGGTATTCTGCAACAAGTGTCATCGCCTGACTCCCCAAAGCCTTTCCACTATCTACAAGGCACAAGTCAGAAGTGTGATGGAATACTCTCCACTTGCCTGGATGAGTGCAGCTTCAACAACACACAAACAGCTCGACACCATCCAGGATAAAGCAGCCCGTTTAATTGGCACCCCATCCAGCACCTTAAATATTCGCTCCCTCCACCGCCGGCATAACAAGACTACAGTGTGTATCATCTACAACATGCACTGCATCAACTTGCCGAGGCTCCTTCGACAGCACATTCCAAACCTCTACCACCTAAAAGGTCAAGGGCAGCAGGCGCATGGGAACAAGACCATTTCCTAGTTCCCCCTCCAAGCCACACACCATCCTGACTTGGAAATACATCACCGTTCCTTCTTTGTCGGTGGGTCAAAATCCTGGAACTCCCTACCTAACAGCACCGTGGGAGCACTTTCACCACATGGACTGCAGTAGTTCAAGAAGGCGGCTCACCACCAACTTTTCAAGGGCAATTAGGGACGGTCAATATATGCTGACCTTCCCAGCAACGTCCACATCCTGTGATTGAAGAAATAAAATGTTTAAGTTAAATTCAAATCCTAATCCCAGAGGTCAGGCGACAGCGAATTAATCTGCTTTGATACCTACTTACTATATTATTTCCTTGTGGACATTATATATTTTTTAAACTCAACAAAACAGAGAATCAATTATAGTGTACCAGAAAAGCCAACTATCTGTGGTCTGAAGCACCACCTGCTATTATAAATACTTAAAAACACAGGTGTTACTTTTGTATTAAGCACCTTGGGATGTTTTTGTGATATATTCTTATGATATCACAAATAAGCGCACACACACACACACACACATATACATACACACACACACACGATGGCTTTTAACAGAAAACTTTCATCATTTGACCTTGCCACATGATCCTTTATTATTTACATCAGTAGTTGCATTACATAGAAACATAGAAACATAGAAAATAGGTGCAGGAGAAGGCCATTTGGCCCTTCGAGCCTGCACTGCCATTCAATAAGATCATGGCTGATCATTCCTTCAGTACCCCTTTCCCACCTTCTCTCCATACCCCTTGATCCCTTTAACCGTAAGGGCCATATCTAACTCCCTCTTGAATATATCCAATGAACTGGCATCAACAACTCTCTGCGGCAGGGAATTCCACAGGTTAACAACTCTCTGAGTGAAGAAGTTTCTCCTCATCTCAGTCCTAAATATCTACCCCTTATCCTAAGACTATGTCCCTTGGTTCTGGACTTCCCCAACTTCGGGAACATTCTTCCCGCATCTAACTTGTCCAGTCCCGTCAGAATCTTGTATGTTTCTATGAGATCCCCTCTCATCCTTCTAAACTCCAGTGAATAAAGGCCCAATTGATCCAGTCCCTCCTCATATGTCAGTCCAGCCATCCCTGGAATCAGTCTGGTGAACCTTTGCTGCACTCCCTCAATAGCAAGAACGTCCTTCCTCAGACTTGGAGACCAAAACTGAACACAATATTCCAGGTGAGGCCTCACTAAGGCCCTGTACAACTGCATTAAGACCTCCCTGCTCCTATACTCAAACCCCCTAGCTATGAAGGCCAACATACCATTTGCTTTCTTTACCGCCTGCTGTACCTGCGTGCCCACTTTCAGTGACTGATGAACCATGACACCCAGGTCTCGTTGCACCTCCCCTTTTCCTAATTTGCTGCCATTCAGATAACATTCTGCCTTCGTGTTTTTGCCTCAAAAATGGATAACCTCACATTTATCCACATTATACTGCATCTGCCATGCATTTGCCCACTCACATAACCTGCCCAAGTCACCCTGCAGCCTCTTAGCATCATCCTCACAGCTCACACTGCCACGCAGTTTAGTGTCATCTACAAACTTGGAGATATTACAGTTTATTCCTTCATCTAAATCGTTAATGTATATTGTAAAGAGCTGGGGTCCCACTCCACTAGTCACTGCCTGCCATTCTGAAAAGGACCCATTTATCCCGACTCTCTGCTTCTTGTCTGCCAACCAGTTCTCTATCCACGTAGTACATTACCCACAATACCATGTGCTTTGATTTTGCACACCAATCTCTTGTGCGGGACCTTGTCAAAAGCCATTTGAAAGTCCAAATACACCACATCCACTGGTTCTCCCTTGTCCTCAAAAAATTCCAGAAGGTTCGTCAAGCATGATTTCCCTTTCATAAATCTATGCTGAGTTGGTCCGATCCTGTCACTGCTTTCCAAATGCATTGCTATTTCATCCTTAATGATTGATTCCAACATTTTCCCCACTACTGATGTCAGGCTAACCGGTCTTAATTACCCGTTTTCTCTCTCCCTCCTTTTTTAAAAAGTGGTGTTACATTCGCTACCCTCCAATCCATAGGAACTGATCCAGAGTCGATAGACTGTTGGAAAATGATCAACAATGCATCCACTATTTCTTGGGCCACTTCCTTAATTACTCTGGGATGCAGACAATCAGGCCCCGGGGATTTATCGGCCTTCAATCCCATCAATTTCTCAAATGCAATTTCCCGCCTAATTACGATAGCCTTCAGTTCCTCCTTCTCACTAGACCTACTGTCCTCTTGTACATTCGGAAGGTTATTTGTATCTTCCTTCGTGAAGACAGAACCGAAGTATTGGTCCAATTGGTCTGCCATTTCTTTGTTCCCCATTATAAATTCACCTGAATCTGACTTCAAGGGACCTACATTTGCCTTTGCTTATCTTTTTCTTTTCACATATTTATAGAAGCTTTTGCAGTCAGTTTTTATGATCCCTGCAAGCTTCCTCTCATACTCTATTTCCCCCCTCTTAATTAAACCCTTGGTTCTCCTCTGTTGAATTCTAAATTTCTCCCAGTCCTCAGGTTTGTTGCTTTTTCCAGCCAATTTATATGCCTCTTCCTTGGCTTTAACACTATCCTTAATTTCCCTTGTTAGCCATGGTTGAGCCACCTTCCTAGTTTTATTTTTTACTCCAGACAGGGATGTATAATTGGTGAAGTTCATCCATGTGATCTTTAAATGTTTGCCATTGCTTATCCACCGTCAACCCTTTAAGTATCCTTTGCCAGTCTATTCTAGCCAATTTCGCCTCATACCGTCGAAGTTACCTTTCTTTAAGTTCAGGACCCTAGTTTCTGAATTAACTTTGTCACTCTCCATCTTAATAAGGAATTCTACCATATTATGGTCACTCTTCCCCAAGAGGCCTCACACAACAAGATTGCTAATTAGTCCCTTCTCATTACACATCACACAGTCTAGGATGGCCAGCTCCCTGGTTGGTTCCTTGACATATTGGTCTCGAAACCATCCCTAATACTCTCCAGGAAATCCTCTCCACCGCATTGCTACCAGTTAGGTTAGCCCAATCAATATGTAGATTAAAGTCACCCATGATTATTGCTGTACCTTTATTGCACACATCCCTTATTTCTTGTTTGATGCTGTCCCCAACCTCACTACTACTATTTGGTGGTCTGTACACAACTCCCACTAGCGTTTTCTGCCCTTTGGAATTCTGCAGCTCCACCCATACCGATTCCACATC